>NC_140518.1:13122675-13535175 GCF_964339955.1 Pipistrellus hanaki
CCAGCCTCAGCTTTCTTGTCAGCACCAGGGGGCACAGCACTCAGTCTGTAGGTGTCTCTGTCGGCTTCCCCTCGAGTGAGTGAGTCTTGCAGGTTGCTCGCCCTCCAGACCTTTGGGCCTTGGGCGGCCAGTCTCAGGCCGGCTGCGGCGCAGTGTGGCGGGCACGATCTCAGGGGGCAGGTGGAGGTAATCGCGGAGGTATGGATGCCCTCGTTGGTTAGGTACCAGTAGAAGTGTCTCCGGGCAAACTGCTCCTTCACGTAGCCCCGGGACTTGAGAGACTGCATGGCCTTCATGACGTGGAGGTTGGGCACGTTCTTGTCTGCCAGCTCGGGGTGCTTCGGCATGTGCACATCCTTCTTGGCCACCATCACCCCCTCCTTAAAGAGGAGCTCGTAGATGGTGATCCGGTTCTTCTTGGGCATCAACATCTCGGCAGCTCGCATTGTATACTTTTAGTTGACTACTTCACTACCCAAGAATGTGTATTATCAAGGAACAGAAATTTTAGAGTTTTTCTCATTACTCAAAAATGAAATAAGTTCTGACTTTATTTTCTGAGACATTTCATAGTGATCAAGAAAGGAATAATCACATGGATTTCATTCAGCTTTGAGGGGGTTATTTCCCACTTGAAGTCTCATTGTTTACTGGCTGGATTTTTGTCTTGAGAGATATTTTACTGCATTCTGCCCTCTGTGTGCGTGGCACATATGGCATCAGGAACAAAAGCACATCAAAACCAGTTGTACCTCTGGCAAGCCACTGCAGCTCTAAATAAATACGGACTGGGTTCCTCTTTCAGTGGTACTTTGATATTCAATTGGGGGTGGAGGGGAACAACACAAAAAAACAAGGCAAGAGAAAATTTTAAAACTAAAGTAGAAAGTAGCAAAATCACTAAGATCATATATCAATGAAGATATTCCATAGATGCTCTATATTTTGGGTCTTTATAGAAAGCTTATCAATTAAAAAAACCATAAGTTGTTATAAAGATGTGAAATAGGTTAAGAAAATTATATAGTATTTATGAATGCCAAAGCTTCATAAATGTTGACTTAAACAGCACAATTTACCTCTTGAGATTACACTTCAAAACAAAGCAATTGTGAAGAGAAGTATACATCTTAAAACTTGAGCATGTTGTAAGTTGTGTTGTTTTTAAATATATTTTTATTTACTTCAGAGGGGAAGGTAGAGGGAGAGAGAGAGAAACATCAATGATGATCTCCATGTGTCTTTGGGACCTGTCACTGTGGCAGTCTCCCTTCCTGGCCATGGAAGAGCATTTTCTTGTTTATTGGCAAAGCTGTCACCATCTGATTGGTATCAGATTCTGACTTGCACCAGTAACATTCTTCACCTGTAAAGCCCTGAGGGCGCTGGGTTATCGCACAGATGTTTCTCAGTGTTTCCGCTAAGTTGAACTAATTGCTTCAATGGTGATGGAGACAAGGGATGAGAAACCCATGACCAGTGAAGTCTCCTGGAACTTCCTGCAGTGCACAGGATTTCCAAGGCGCCAGCTCCAGGTTGGAGTGGGAAAGGTGATGGGAAAATAAAGTTCTGGAAGCCACAGAGGGAGCATTTTCGGCACAGCCTGAATGTTTTAAGTAGCAATGAGTGTATGCTTGTTACAATTAAATAAAGTGCTTGGTTCATCTGCAAAAGAAAGAAAGAAGGAAGGAAGGAAGGAAGGAAGGAAGGAAGGAAGGAAGGAAGGAAGGAAGGAAGGAAGGAAGGAAGAAAAAGAAGGAAGGAAGGAAGGAAGGAAGGAAGGAAGGAAGGAAGGAAGGAAGGAAAGAAAGAGAAAGAAAGAGAGAAAGAAAGAGAGAGAGAGAGAAAGAGAAACATCAATGATGAGAGAGAATCATTGATCAGCTGCCTCCTGCATACCCCACACTGGGGATCGAGCCTGCAACCCAAGCATGTGCCCTGACTGAGAATCAAACCGTTACCTCCTGGTTCATAGGTTGGTGCTCAACTGCTGAGCCACGCTCGGTGGGTAAGCATGTTGTAGTTTTAATAACCTATAGCGGAGAGATTAAAACTTTATGTTCAGTGATACTTTGTACCACTCTGGATGCCATTTCTTTGGGAATGTTTTGCTTAATAAGAAAATTTACATCCTTTGACCTGTCTTCTAAAACTTGAGCATCTTTAGGCTTTTCACCTGTTCAATCTTACCCCCTCTGCTTTGGTTGGGAATACACATCTTACACCCCGCTCTCACAGCCTTGGAAAGCTCGGCATCTGTGTAGGGAAGCTCTCTGCCTTTGTGAGCAGAAATAACCCTAACACAGACCTTCTTAAGAGCTAAGGTTGCTGGTAAAATCCTGTATTCTCTCACTATGAATGTCTCACTCCATTCTTCTTGGCACACGATCCAGATTTGAGTAAAAATGATTTTACCTTACGGTATTTAGGTTCTTGGAAATCGAGACCTTACGCAAAACAAAATAAAACCAATTTTACCAGAGGCTATAATATAAACAAGCTAAGTTCCTATAGCATATTTCTTATCACAAACATATCACCAAACTTAAACATGGAAATAAATGTAAGAGCTATACATACATTTAAGAAAGATTAATAAAAACAAATGAAGTAATTGTTTTTCACCCTGATTTGAAGGTAATCAGAGCCTCTCCCAACAGCTCAGGGAGCAAGGCCAGGATATCCATTGTAGCGTGCACCATCCACACCCTCACACTCACTCAGGTAGGGACAGTGTATAGACACAGCAATTCTTCCAGTGTGGGAGGAAACGAGTAAGCAGAAAGAAAAACAAAAGAAAACATGTAGACATGGGGAGAATGTGCAAACTACAGACAGTAGCCCGTGCTGGGAATTAATTTTTCTTCCCCTCTCCTTAACTTTATAATGAAACAACATTATTCAAGGACCTGCTTATATTTATCAGTGTTGCACAGTGGTGGAGATTCTAGGCTAAGGCCGTATGTTGTATTAACTAGTCAGAAAAGTTAAATTAACTTACGGACTAATGAGAAGTTTATGAATGACAGTGCTTTGAACTGGGATGCTGCTGCACCATTTGCTTTGAGCTCAGGCAGCTCTTATGAATTATAATCCTTCAAATTTTACATAGAGGACAAATGTTTGCCTCCAGATAGGACCTAAAGGGCTATATAGATATACTTAATATTCGTTATCCACAGCCCTGGCTTGTTTGGCTCAGTGGATAGAGAGTCGGCCTGTGGAGTGAAGGGTCCCAGGTTTGGTTCCTGCAAGGGCACATGCCAAGTTGTCGCTTGATCCCCAGTAGGGGCATGCAGGAGGCGGCTGGTCAGTGATTCTCTCTCATCATTGATATTTCTCTCTCTCCCTCTTCCTTCCTCTCTGAAATCAATAAAAATATATTTTAAATAAAAACCTTGTTATCTACAAAAACACAATGGCAAACCATTTCACATGTACTAGGATGTCTAAGTATTAGAGAGGATATGGGGAAATTGGATCTCTCCTACATTGTTAATGGGGTTGGAAAACAAAAGTTTGGCAAATTCTCAGAATGTTAAGTTACCATATGGCCAGTATATACCCAAAAGAAATGAAAATGTACTTGTAACAAGATTGTCCATAACTTCTTTATTCATAATAGCCAAAAAGTGGAAACAGTCTGTCCATCAGCTGATGGATGGATGAAGGGATATCCCCTGCGGTGGGATATTTCACATTTAAAAGGGATGACTTACTGGTAAATCCACGTTGCACAAACCATGGAAATATTATGCTAAGAAAAAGAAGCCAGTCATAAAGATGCTCATATTGTATAATTTAATCTGTATGAAATGTCTAGAATAAGCAAATCTATATGGAATGTAGGTTAGGTTTCCAGGGCCTGGGTGGAAGGAGGCAACGGGGAATGACTGCTAATGAGTATGGGGTTCCATTTGAGGTAATGGAAATGTTCTGAAATTAGATAGTAGTGGTGATTGCGCAACTCTGAATGTACTATTCCCACCAAATTTTATACTTTAAATGGGTGTATTTTATGGTATGTGGATTATATTCCAATCAAATTACCTTTAAAACCTCATTTTTCCAGCTTAAATGTGTGTGTGTAAAATAAAGCAGACACACCTGGTATTAAAGAATATGCCATACATGTAAAGCCTTTTGCTGAATTCCTGAGCATAACAAAGCATCCATTACACAGAGATTTTTGTGACAATTTGATATTCACCAAATAATATTAACCCTTTGCACTCCGAACCATTCTGGACATTGGCTACCAGCTACTCGACGCTAACGGCGGAAACGTGCGTTGAATTAACTCAATTCCCCGTAATCACTAATAAACTGCAATGTCCCCTGAGAGGGGACATCCGAGTGATATGCTAGAATTCCGATGTCCCCTGAGAGGGGACAGTGGAGTGCAAAGGGTTAAGAGTCATAGTGTTACAAAATCACTGGGCATAGAAGGTAAGTATTGCCCTAAATGACTAATTAGTACTACTCTTAAAGGAATGTATGCTTTTCCCTCTGATTTTTTTCAGTATCTATAATCAACATTAGTGTTTAGTTTTTTTTTTCTATTACCAACATTTCGTTTTCTGTGTTACTGAATAAAATTCATTTCCACCACTTACTGATATGCAGAGCTAAAAGAAAGGAATTTGCATCTATCTAGTAATTTGGACTTCCTTAATCATTTAACTATAATCTTCCTCCTCTGAATACCTGAATGCTGAAACTTTGTGTTCTCTCCTGGTGTTCGCGCTCTCATCACAGAGTGATGTTCTGGATGGTCTCATCCAGAGGCATCAGACACAGACTTGAATCAGAGTAACCTGGCCAAGTAACAACCACAGTGTGATTACTCCAATTTGGGAGAGGAAATCCACATTAATCTTATGTTATGAGAGTGAAACAGGAAACAGTGAGGAGATGAGGACATGGATTTGGGGTATGCAGGATTGTTAACATAGAGGAAAGGAAGTGATTGAGGTTCAGAAAAGACCAGAGTATGCTTAGCCAGAAAAAGATTGAGGTGCTGCATATAACCACCCCTTCTTTACTCGCTGTTTCCCATCTCTGTTTGTAACCAAAAAATAATACATAAAGGTATATGTGTATGTTTCTTCTCCCAACTCATTTTAAAACTGAACATTTGATAAATATTTATTGAGCATTTCTTGTGCCATAAACAATGGTTGTGTATATTGCAGAGTTAGTAAAAAAGGGAGTCCCTATTCTGGGACAGTGTGGTTGCTAGCTAGTAAGAAAGATAATCCTTTGACCCTAAAGAGACAAAATCAGGTTTTCTCTTTAAAGTTGAGTAAATATTAGAACATAGGAATTTAAGTGGCAATAGGAAATACTCTCTGGCTATTTTTTGATGCCTGCAATTTTTTTCACATGGAAACAATTGTGTGTGTTTTTTAGATTGAGATAGCAGGTGTAAAATACTTATACTCAATAAACATCAAATTTTGTTTTGATAGGGAAAAGAAGAGTAGCATTAAAAGATTACAAAATTATTTTATTAGACTCAGACCTTTATATTTTGTTAGGGAAAGCTGTAAATAAGTATCTTTATCTCATTCGTTCCCCACTTAAACACAGTGCCATTCCTTGCTATTGACCTTCCACATTATTGATGATGTGGGCAAATTTATCACCCACATTAAAAACTGATATGAGCCAAAACCGGTTTGGCTCAGTGGATAAAGCGTCAGCCTGCGGACTGGAGGGTCCCGGGTTCGATTCTGGTCAAGGGCATGTACCTTGGTTGCGGGCACATCCCCAGTGGGGGGTGTGCAGGAAGCAGAATGCTTCTGACTATCTCTCTCCTTTCCTCTGTAAAAAAATTAATAAAATAAAAAATAAAAATAAAAAAAATAAAAACTGATACGATTTACCAGATTTGAATTTCCCTATTTAATTTGTTTATAGTTGGGTAGTGGAACAGTACTTTGTTTCTGAAATAGACTTTTTTTTCCCCCCAACACAGTGATGTTTAGCTGTGTTTAAAGAACAGGGATGTTATTTACATTTGAAGTGGTCTTTAGCCCAAATAGCCATAGTTATTATGTAGATGGATATTTCAAGCACTGGTTGTTTAAGGTCTTCCCTACTGGTCTTTTGAGAAATTTAGTGGAAACCCCTGCTACCATGTGATTCAGAATCCATGAGAAATGTTTCTTCCCTTTGTGCTCTATGCCACAAATGTATACATAGAAACATGCTGCTGTTTGTTGTTGTTGTTGGTTGTTTGGTTGTTTTTTCAGGAAAACAGGGTCTTCAGAACTTTTCATTTGAATGGGGTCCAGTCTCCTTTTCTTGAATAAAATATTTTCCAGCTAAAAATGTGTTATTTGGCTTAACTTTTTATCAAAAATCATTAATACTTCAAGAAATAAGCAAGTTTATCAGCAACTCTTCAGAAAGTATACTTTATAAGTTTAGAGATAAGGACATATATTGGCTTTGTAATAAGCTTAAATGATTAATTGTACCATTCAGATTAGACTGTGTCCCAGTTTGGAATCTAACTTGAACTTTTGTTTAAGATATAGAATTTGTTCAGCCTTTGAAAAGAGTTTTGGATTGGTGGTACCTCTATAGTTTTGTTCTCCTTACATGAGCTCTTTCTCTTTAATAGATGAGTTGTTTTTCTAGTCACACCTTGAAGAAGTTATATGAAGTTGTAATTCTCTTTAAAACTAAGAGGAGCCGACACCGGTTTGGCTCAGTGGATAGAGCATCAGCCTATGGACTAAATGGTCCCAGGTTCGATTCCAGTCAAGGGCATGTACCTTGGTTGCAGGCACATCACCAGTAGGGGGTGTGCAAGAGGCAGCTGATTGATGTTTCTAACTCTCTATCCCTCTCCCTTCCTCTCTGTAAAAAAATCAATAGAATATATTAAAAAAAATAAAACTTAACAGGAAAGTAATTTATTCACAGAGAATAAATTAGATTCTCTCTTTCTCTCTCTCATCAGTAGTGAAACAATCCATCCTTTTTACTTGCAAAGGGGGAGCAGAAAGTGACTGTTTTTAGGGCATTTACAAAGGATTTTCTTCACCATAAGAAGAAACTGAATAAAATAGGTTTTGTATCTTTTTATAAAAATTACTTTTTATTTAGGAAATTGAGAAGTTTCTGGTTAGGATCTTTTTTGGCATTTGGCCCAGTACTGTCCAGAAGAAAAATGACTTAAAATTTTAGATTTTTTGATTCTCTGAAGAATGAAACTCCTTATGATATGAGAATAATAACTAGGAAAACCTTATTATAAAACCTGAATCATGTCCCTACTAGAGATATGAAAAACATTTCATAATTAAAGTTTCCTACATAAAAAATTATATGGGGAAAAGACAAGGATCCAATGTTTAAGCCAACTATTCGCGAACTACTTAGACCTTTTGTAGATGTAGTATTGCTCTGTGTACTTTAAGTTTGATTATAAAGATAAGGCTAGTCCTTGCCCAAATAAAGATGAAGGGGAGAGTCAGTATTGTGCTTCACACTTATTTGACCATCTCCTAAGTCTGCTAGATAGCCCTCTTTTTCTAAAGGAACCAGAGTTCAAAAAGGTGAAACCACTTGGCTAGTAATTCATGGAATTGAACCTAACTTTTCCACTCGGAAACTTTATACCTACCACCTTTCTGAAAGGTTCGCTAAGTATAGTCAGAGCAAAGTATCGTTGGTCGCTAGATGAGTGTTAGCACAAAGTGCTAATAGGACAGTTCAAAAAAAAGAAAAATCCGGTCTTATGAGCGATCGGTAGAGACTTTGGGAGGGATCATTTAGTTTGATCTTGAATAGAAAGGAAAAACTGGGTTAGGAATTCATTTTTATTATCAGTATGCCCTTCTCTGATAGAGACCTCAAATATATTTTGGATTTGAGGCAGTTGCTAAGCCCTGTCTCGAAGGTTTGGTTTAGAATCCTAGTTAGTTCCCAGTTCTACTTTTGAGACTCCACTAAAAAGTTAGTAAAGGTGATAGGAGTATTTGCTGCACCCTATTATAGTACCAAGATTGCTTTGCATGAAAGGTTATGCAATTTGAGTTTGTTTTATTGACAGCATCTCATTTTTTTCCCTTCCTACCTCCCATTATGTTGTAGGAATTTGAGATAGAAAATCTTCAGGATGATGTGGACATAGTTCTATCCCCATCAGCTTCAAAGTCACATGAAGTGGCTTGCTGAATAATTGGCTTTATGAACTGTCTGACTTATCCTGGAGACTCCAGACTTTGACAAAAATGCTCATTCTTTTACTTATTTATTTTTATTTATTTTTACTTTAGACTTACTTTTGCATTTATTGGTTGATTCTTGTGTGTGCCCTGAGTGGGGATCAAATCCGCAATCTTGGCATGTTGGGACAATGCTTTAACCAACTGAGCTACCTGGTCAGGGCAAAATGCTCACTCTTTTAGACACTGTCCTATAGTTTGAAATAACGCCTAAAAGTGATGAAATATTTATAAGAGGAAAGGTAAGGAATAGACACCCGTAGATTTTCCAGACTTATTGGATGGCTGAGAGAAAATAGCAGATGTGAAAATAGCATACATTCTATTTAAATCTTGAGAGCCTAGTAAGTGTTTGGGGAGGGGGAAAACCAACTCGATCTGCCTGGCTCTAGTAATCATCTAATAGTCTGACAGGCTTTTCCTCTCTGCTCATTTTCTTGAGAAAGAGGAAATTGGAACCCATGTTTATTTAAAATGCTGATCATCCCTCTTAAAGTGGTTTTTATAAAAATCATAATTCTGGGCAACTAGCCTCAGTAAAACAATTTTGCCCGCTGTTGGTTACTTGAGCGTCCTCAAAACAAAGGTAAATGAAAATAAGACTAATTGCTTTTAGGCATCAGTGGTCTTTCCTTGAGCTCTATAACTATTTTTTCCTGAAAAAAATACAGTTCTTCCATTTATGTAGGAAGGATTGTTACTATGTCAAGTCTGTGTAAATGTACACATATCTGTGTTGTACAGGTGCTTCCTTTCTTCCCACCCCTTTTAGAGTTGATGGTTTTGTCCCTGATTGCTCAGTATAATAGTGTGCAGATTCTCTGAGAGCTTGTGTAGTAATGCTTCTTTTTTTTTTTTCTCTTCCACTCTTGTTTTATTTTACTTTTTTTTCTTTGTGATGTGACATTTTCAGCTGATGTATTGAAAGCAAATCCTTCTAATTTGGGAGCCCAGATCACAAGAGTGAGTTTTTCTACTAGTGTCTTTAGCTGTATATCTCTCTCTGTGTGTGTCTTTCCACCCTTTTCCCTTCCCAGTTCAAAAATACTCAAAACACATTTCATAAATACTAGCTAAGAAAATTCCTTTGTCTGTTGAACATCATGACTTTCCACAAAGCAATGTCCACTTTATATTGGGTCAAATTCTTTTTCCCAATGCTGTTGTAAAAACATAGGCTATTGTATGTGTTTTGGTTTCTTTTGGTTTTAATATTATCTAGTGTGTTAAAAATAATTTTAATTCTGTCTTCATTGCAGATAAATATGTCTGGACTCTGTTACCAGGGTGTCATAGCACTGTTCTTTTTTGGTTCTTGTTCTTTTGTTTTAAGGAAAAATATATAATAGCTTCTGAGAATAAAAGATCCATTCTTTTATTAGGATTTTAAGTAATAAATTATTTGATTTATCTCTATTCTCCCTTCTCATCTCCTGGATGTTCCTCTCAGGGCCATGAAGCAATGAAAAGCTACACATATTACTGTCTAATTTCACCAGACTGATCGGGTGAAACGTGATTGGTCAAACTGGTGAGCTCCGAACATGCTAGTAGCATTGGAAAATGGTTTGTTTGATAGTCGCAGGAAAACTGTTCATGCTAAAAAGAAATAATAGCACCTTTTTATGGTGAAATAAACGTATGCTTTCTCTTTGTTAGTTCTGATTCAAATAATCTCCCCATGTAAGCTGTACATTGCTTTTTAAGATCTTACACCTGAGTAACTTTCTGTACTAGTTTAACCCCTTTCTGTTTTCTTTGACTTGTGTTATTACAATTTATCTCATGTTCTATTTGTCTGGTTTTGCATCCTGGAAGAGCAGGTGATTAAATAGTTCCTTTTCTTTCTTCCTAGTGTTCTAAAATTTGCTCATTGCTTCTGACATCATTTAAGTTTTCTCAATAAAGCAAATGGTATGCTGTTGTAATTAGAAATGCAGATACTACAAGTGTGATACCCAAAATAATCAGCCGTTGTGTTTTCTATTACCAGAAGAGAGTATAACAGTGTATTCTACACTAGCACTATAACCGTTGATTGAGGGTAAATTTTAAAGGCCTTGCTTTCAGGATCCCCAGGTTACTCTAAATCATCCTCCCTCTCTTCCCTTCTTTTGTTAACCCAGAGATTGAAAGATCTCAAGCAGAGAGAGTTTGCTCGAAATGTTTCTTCAAGATCCCGCAAGGATGAGAAGAAACAGGAAAAAGCCCTTCGGCGTCTCCATGAGCTGGCAGAGCAAAGAAAACAAGCTGAATGGTAAGGACATTTTCTCTCAGAGGGTCTATGGATAATTATAATCCTTAAGATTTAAGAATTATAATGCTTTAGTTTTTAATAGATTCCTCTTTCAACCTAAAAGCATATCTATACTTAGAGTATGCTATACTGACTAAGTAGATGTTCACCTGAGGCCATATTCTACAACCTGTGTGACCTTAAATTATCTAACCTCTGTGCCTCAGTTTCCTTATCTATAGGATGGAGATGGTAATAACAGACTAATCTCTATAGTTGTGAAGAGTGATTAAGTCACTACATTAAAAGTGCTTATAAGAGTGTTAGTACATATAAATTATGCTCGGTAAATTATGCAACTATTATTGTTCCTATCTCCAACATTCATTCTTATGCAAAAAATCACATTTGTTACATTATTGTTTTATAACTAAAAAGTACTGCAGCACAGATTCACATGTAGTAACTTCCTTTTTTCCAGTAGAACCAAAACCTCCTGAGCCCCTTTCAGTGTCGTCCAAAACTTGAACTTCCTCTATTTCTGGATAAAAAAATCCATTCACAAATGGCAATTCGGTCACCCTTTTTTACTTCAAATTTTTCTTTTCCAAAATTAAACAGTACAACACCAAAATTTCCTCTGTAATCTACATCTATAGCACCAGCTCCTATCAAGTGTTTTGCAGCCAAGCCGGAACGTGGAGCTCCTTTCCACAGCACCCAGAGGAAGAGCTGTCTGAATGTCGGCTTCACAGGGTTTTCTCCGAGGGTGGTACTGGTAATCAGGGCCCTGTACAGCGGCACGCGGGCCCTTGGTGGGGGCGGTGGCGTGCTCAGAGAGCCGCCCAAAGCGAAGCCGCAGGCCGCCCTCTGCAGGCCTGGCCGCTTGCTGGGGGAGACGGCCAGTGTGTCTTCAGAGCATGTCATGGCCGGGCTGACCACAGGTGGAGGCGGTGTGACTGCCTTGTAAGTACTATAAGTTAGTACAGATACTATGAAACCTAGGGAGTGCTCTAAGGTTCCTCCTGCTTAACAGTTTGGGGCTGGTATTTGCCTTAGGTTAAATTTTTCCCACTTAAGGCTGAATTGCTAAGCAATTAGACTTTGGGGACCCAGTCTTTAAGCATCTAAGGATTCATGAGGTATATGCTCAATGAGAAGGTCTGGGCCCCCATGTTTGTTTGTTTGTTTGGTTTGGGTTAAGTTTATGTTTTCTCCCTCTTTTTTTTTTTTTTTTCATACCATTTGTCCCCCATAGAACCTCTTCTACCCCTTTCTTATCTGTTTGTTTTGTTTTTATTTATTTTTAATTGATTTCAGAGAGAGGAAGGGAGAAGGAGGAGAGAAAAATAAAACTGCCCTCCTGGTTCATGGATCAACACTCAACCACTGAGCCACACTGGCTGGACCCCATTTTGTTTGTTTAACTATATTTTTATTGATTTCAGAGAGGAGGGGAGAGAAAAATAAAAACATCAGTGATGGGAGAGAACCATTGAACCATTGATTGGCTGTCTCCTGTCACTAGGGATTGAGCCCACAACCTTGGCATGTGCCCCTGACCGGAATAGAATCCAGAACCCTTCAGTCTGCAGACGGACACTCTGTCCACTGAGCCAAACTGACTAGGGCCCCATGTTTATTTTTAATGGCTGACCAGAACCAAAGGAAGGAACTGGTAACAGTTAAAAGATAAACTGGTCATTCTTATTAAAAGTTTACAGCCTAGTTCCTTGACTTAATAGGTTTATTTTTGTCTCTGGATCCTTTTTTACTAATTTACTTCTTTTATGTTTTGGAGGCAGAAGGAAGGGAGAAAAAGCACGTTAGTGTAAGTTTCGAAACAATTAACCTGAGCCCTAATGTTGAGTGAAACTGTGTATAGATTGCTTCTTTAGCAGCTCTTTATGTAGTAAAACACATTCCTCTTGGACCTGCTGCAAGGGCAGCTCCTTAAAAGTAGTTCAGGACATTTTTAATACATGTTTTTTCTCAGAGGTAGCTTTTAGTTCTCACTTTTACAAACAAACAGCTAAAAGATGACTGAGTAATCTCATGGGGGAAAAAAAGAAAGTTTCGAACCCTCATCAGGTATTTATCCTAGGAGTGATGCATGACCCCATAGTAAGTATTACTGAAGTAACATGGCAAAGACTAAGCAAGTACCAAAATAAATCCCCTTTTTATTCAGTTTGAGGTTTTCTTTGCTGTGTGGTAGGTTTTATGACACAGTGTAAGTATCTGCTGCTATCCAAATCTGTTGGGTTTCTATCTTCCAATAGCAAGGATTACCACGTGATCCAAATATATTTGATTCCTGAGTTAAAGACAGCTAGTAGTAGAGTTCAGATAATGTGGACTTCAAATAGATATCTAATGCTCTTTAGCTTGAGAGATGCCTTTATAGTGGGTCGGCAACTAAGTAATTGCGGATTTTTTAAAGAAAATCAAAGACAATTTTTTCATGGAACTAAATAACTTTATTCTGTAATGTATTGCCCATTTTGATCAATGACCTTTTGCCATCTTTCAGGCAGCATCATAATCCCACGTTCAAAAAACTTCTGGTTTTTATTAGCAAAAAACTGAATCAGGTACGATTTGACATCATCATCATTATTGAAATTTTTACCATTCAAGGAGTTTTGTAAAGATCGAAACAAAAAGTAATCAGATGGTGCAAGGTCAGGACTATATGGTGGATGTGGCAAAACATCCCAACCAAGCTCCATTAATTTTTGCCGAGTGACCAAAGATGTGTGTGGCCTTGCATTGTCATGATGGAATACAACACCTTTTCGATTTGTCAATTCGGGCCGCTTTTCTTCAACTGCATTGTTTAATTTCGTTAGTTGTTCAATGTAGACATCAGAATTGATCGTTTGGTTGGGTGGTAAGAGTTCACAGTAGATAATTCCTTTGTAATCCCACCAAACTGATAACAAAACCTTCTTTTGATGAATATCAGCTTTTGATGTTGTTTGAGTTGGTTCACCTGGCCTGCTCCACGATCTTTTCCGCTTGATATTGTTGTAAACAACCCATTTTTCATCGCCAGTTATCAGTCGTTTTAAAAATGGATCATTTTCATTACGTTTCTTTAGCAAATTGCAGCTGCTAATGCGTTGCGTTAACTGTGATTCTTTCAGTTCGTGAGGAACCCATGTATCGAGTTTTTGAACATAGCCAAGTTGTTTTAAGTGATTTTCAATGCATGTATGTGATACATGAAGCTTCTCTGCAATCTCACGTGTTGTACTGTGACAGTCCGAATTGATTATTGCTTTGATTAGGGCGTCATCAACTTCAACTGGACGACCAGAGCGTTTTTCATCTTTGAGTGAAAAATCACCAGAACGAAATTTGGCAAACCAATTTTGACACTGCCATTCTTTTAAGGCTTCGTCACCATAAACAGAACATAACTTTTTATGAGCTTGCGATGCGTTTTTCCCTTTGAGGAAATAAAAAAGCAAAATATGACGAAAATGTTCCTTTTGATTTTCCATTTTTCAACGAGCGCCAAACGAAAACTACAAAACAGATCAAAAAACTTTTTTTACTGATTAACAGCTGAATAGCCAACTATCAAATAACAAAATGTGTTTTACATTTGTACTACGTCTGCAAACCTAAAAATTCAACTGAAGCCATATATGTGTGAAACCCGCAATTACTTAGCTGCCGACCCAATAGTTGATATACTATAAAGATTTCAGGCATACAGGGGTTTAAAATGCTGGTTTTGAGGCTCCTCGGTGTTCCTGTTTTCAAACCTAAGAAAGTCCTTAGTAGTATCATGATCATTGTATGTAATGCCCAGAAAGAATCAAAACCAAAGCAGCTGGCCAGTGTGGCTCAGTGGTTGAGCAGTGAGGAGTTGAGCAGTGAGGAGGCTATGGTTTAGTTCCCAGTCAAGACCCATGCCCAGATTGTGAGGTCGGTCCCCAATGGGGGGTGTGCAGTAGGCAGTTGATCAATGATTCTTATCATTGATGTTTCTAGCTCTCTCCCTCTCCCTTCCTCTCTGAAATCAATTTTTTTTAATATATGTTTTTTATAAGTAAATGCTTAGATGTGTGGGGCCCAGGAAATAGGCGCAGACCCTTAGTTTCTAAAATAGACATGCTAGCCACAGACTGCCATAGAGTAGCAGCACTTTGGAGGTTTCTGATTATGTTTAACGCAGAGAACATGCACATTTTAAAAAATGACATTTGAGATGCCTTAGAAGAAATAGTAACTGACTAGTTTTGGAAATGTAGCTTGATAGATTAACAAACACTATGAGACTGCCTAACCTCACTGGGAGTTCTCTTCATTAGCACAAGGCTAGGGAATGACCATACTCAGGGTCTTTTAGGCCTCCCTGTGAAGAATGATAGAACGTGAGGTAAGTATTTTAGAATACGTATGAAATGTGCTCCTCAACCTGAGTTTGTTTCTTTATTGTTTGTTTGTTTTTTGTTTTTTGTTTTTTTAAATCAATGTGTAGTGCACCTGGAAGTGGTCCTATGTTCAGACCCACCACAGTGGCTGTAGATGAAGAAGGTGGAGATGATGATAAAGATGAATCAGCTACAAATAGTGGTGCAAGTGTCCCTGCCACTTGTGGACTAGGATCTGAGTTCTCCACAGATAAAGGAGGCCCTTTCACTGCAGTGCAAATCACTAATACCACTGGACTGGCACAGGCTCCTGGCTTAGCCTCCCAAGGTATCAGCTTTGGCATTAAGAATAATCTGGGCACCCCATTGCAAAAAGTGGGCGTGTCATTTTCTTTTGCCAAGAAAGCTCCTGTCAAACTCGAATCAATAGCATCAGTTTTCAAGGACCACGCAGAGGAAGGGACCTCTGAAGATGGAGCCAAGGCTGATGAGAAGGGTTCTGACCAAGGACTGCAGAAGGTGGGAGACTCTGATGCTAGTAGTAATCTCGATGGCAAAAAGGAGGACGAAGACCCTCAGGATGGAGGGTCCCTTGCCTCAACATTATCCAAGTTGAAAAGAATGAAGCGAGAAGAAGGAGCGGGGGCCACAGAGCCAGAGTATTACCACTACATCCCCCCAGCGCACTGCAAAGTGAAACCCAACTTTCCCTTCCTCCTCTTCATGAGAGCTAGTGAACAAATGGAAGGTGATAATAATCCGCACCCAAAGAACGCCCCAGAGAGCAAAAAGAGCAATTCTCCCAAGCCCAAACGCTTCAGCAAGGTGGCAGCAGGCCAAGGAGCAGAAAAGACTGTTGGTGAAGTCTCGGAGCAGCAGGCGGAAACCAGTGCGGCTGAGCCCTCAGAACCTGCAAGCAAAGCTGAGACAAAGAAGGCTTCAGGAGGGGACATAGGTGAGCAGAGTTTAGAGAGTCAGAGTCAGAAGTCTTCAGGTATCCAGATTTGTGAGTCTAACCCTTCCAAAGAAACCTCTCAGCCCGCCCCTCCCGGGAAGGAAAGCCGGGAGGGACCCAAACATCCCACCGGTCCCTTCTTTCCGGTTTTGAGCAAAGATGAAAGCACTGCCCTCCAGTGGCCATCAGAGCTGTTAATTTTCACCAAGGCAGAACCCTCCATTTCCTACAGTTGTAACCCTTTGTACTTTGACTTTAAACTTTCAAGGAACAAAGATGCCAGAGCTAAAGGGACAGAGAAACCAAAGGACATGGGAGGCTCCTCGAAGGACCATCTCCACGGCCACGGTCCTGGGGCGCCCGACAGAAGGGAGGAAGGAGGAGAGAGAGCAGAACAGTCCTCAGGAGGTAGGATGGACGCGCCTGCCCCAGGGTCTTCTTGTCGCGGCCTGAATAAGCAGGAGCCCAGTGGCAGCCATGGATCGGAAGCAGAAGACGCAGGGAGAAGCCTTCCCAGCAAGAAAGAACGATCTGGGAAGTCCCATCGGCACAAAAAGAAAAAGAAACACAAAAAATCCAGCAAACACAAACGGAAACACAAGGCTGACCCAGAAGACAAAGGCTCTAAGGTGGAGTCTGGGGAGAAGTCTAAGAAGCGCAAGAAACGAAAACGGAAGAAGAATAAGTCAGCCCCGGCGGACTCTGAGCGGGGCCCCAAGCCGGAGCCCCCCGGGAGCGGCAGCCCCGCCCCGCCGAGAAGGCGGCGGCGAGCCCAGGACGACTCCCAGCGGAGGCCCCTCCCGGGTGAGGAAGGCGGCGGCGGCAAGAAGGAGGAAGGTGGAGGTGGCGGCAGCTCTCAGGATCACGGTGGGAGGAAACACAAAGGTGAGCCTCCGGCTTCATCCTGCCAGCGCAGAGCGAGCACCAAACGGAGCAGCCGGTCCAGCCACCGCAGTCGACCCAGCAGTGGAGATGAGGACAGTGATGACGTGTCCTCACGCCGGCCGCACCAGAAGTCCCCATCCCAGTACAGCGAAGAGGAGGAGGAGGAGGAGGAGGAAGACTCGGGCAGTGAGCATTCCCATAGCCGCTCACGGTCTGGCCGGCGCCATTCCTCACACCGGTCCTCCCAGCGTTCTTACTCAAGTAGCTCAGAGGCTTCTTCCGACCAGAGCTGCTATAGCAGGCAGCACAGTTATTCTGATGACAGCTATAGCGACTACAGTGACCGATCGCATAGGCACTCAAAGCGCTCCCATGGCTCTGACGACTCGGACTACACCAGCTCCAAGCACCGGTCCAAGCGGCACAAATACTCATCTTCTGATGACTACAGCCTCAGTTGCAGCCAGTCCCGAAGCCGGTCTCGGAGTCACACCAGAGACCGCTCAAGATCCCGGGGCCGCAGCCGCAGCAGTAGTTGCAGCCGCAGCCGCAGCAAACGGAGGAGCCGTAGTACCACAGCTCACAGCTGGCAGCGAAGCCGGAGCTACAGCCGGGACCACAGCCGCAGCACCAGAAGCCCTTCCCAGAGGTCAGGCTCTAGGAAAGGATCGTGGGGTCACGAGAGCCCTGAGGAGAGGCGTTCCGGCCGTCGAGACTTCATTCGCTCTAAAATCTACCGCTCCCAGTCTCCTCATTATTTCCGATCTGGTCGAGGAGAAGGCCATGAGAAAAAGGAAGATGGCAGAGGAGATGATAGTAAAGGGACAGGCCTACCCGCTCAGAACAGCAGTGTTGGCACAGGAAGGGGATCGGAGAGTGACTGCAGCCCCGAAGATAAGAACTCTCTCACTGCCAGGCTTCTGCTGGAGAAGGTCCAGTCGAGGAAAGTGGAGAGGAAGCCCAGTGTGAGTGAGGAGGTGCCGGCCACCCCAAATAAAGCTGGGCTCAAGCTCAAGGACCCGCCACAGGGTTACTTTGGGCCCAAGCTCCCCCCCTCTCTTGGCAATAAGCCTGTCCTTCCACTGATAGGGAAGCTCCCAGCTACCCGAAAGCCCACCACCAAGAAATGTGAAGAGTCTGGCGTAGAAAGGGGGGAAGAGCAAGAACAGTCAGAGACAGAGGAAGGGCCTCCAGGGAACAGCGATGCCCCATTTGGACATCAGTACCCCTCAGCGGAAACAGCTGGCTCCCGACCAGACCCACCTCCAGAAGAGCCGAAATCTGAAGAAGCTACTACTGCTACTCACCCTGTGGCTCCACTAGGCACCCCAGTGCACTCTGATGGCTATCCTGGGGACCCGGCCATCTCCCATAGCTACCTCCCGGACCCCAGCGATGGGGACACCCTGGAATCCTTGGAGAGCGGCAGTCAGCCAGGCCCTGTGGAAGCTAGCTTGCTGCCAGGAGTGCCAGAACTTGAGCACTTCTCCGGTTATGCGCCTCCCAGTGGGGAGCCTAGTATTGAGTCAGCTGATGGGGCAGAGGACGCTTCCCTGGCCCCCCTGGAAAGCCAGCCCATCACCTTCACTCCCGAGGAGATGGAGAAGTACAGCAAACTCCAGCAGGCTGCACAGCAGCACATCCAGCAGCAGCTTCTAGCCAAGCAAGTGAAAGCCTTTCCAGCCTCTGCTGCCCTGGCCCCAGCCACTCCAGCCCTGCAGCCCATCCACATCCAGCAGCCGGCCACGGCCTCTGCCACCTCCATCACAACTGTTCAGCATGCCATCCTACAGCATCACGCCGCAGCAGCTGCTGCTGCCATTGGCATTCACCCCCACCCTCATCCCCAGCCACTTGCCCAAGTGCATCATATTCCCCAGCCCCACCTGACACCCATTTCCTTGTCCCACCTCACTCACTCGATCATCCCTGGCCACCCTGCCACCTTTCTCGCTAGCCATCCCATTCACATCATTCCTGCCTCAGCCATCCATCCTGGACCCTTCACCTTCCACCCTGTCCCACATGCTGCCCTCTATCCTACCCTGCTTGCCCCACGGCCCGCTGCAGCAGCTGCCACTGCCCTGCACCTTCACCCACTTCTTCACCCCATCTTCTCAGGTCAGGACCTGCAGCACCCCCCTGGCCATGGCACATGAGTTGGGGGAGGAGAGCCCAGGTAGGACCAGGGAAGGTGACCCATAAGTCTTCCCTTGGGGGTGTTGAGCCATTAATACCAGCAAGTAGAAGCTGGACGGGCCGTGTCTGATAGCCAAAGAATTAAGTTTTGGCTTGCAGGGGTGGTTTTAGATTTGAGGTTTGCTTTGGGTTTACTATCAGGGATTTCCCCCATTTTCCTTGTATCCCTCCCCCTCCTGTGTTTCCAGGCTGGGAAACACCAGTAAGTGCTACCCGCCCCTCTGCAGCAACATTTCCAGATGGTCACGTTTATATACTCCCCTCCTCCCTCTACTGTTTAACCTCCGCTCTTCCCTTCTGTAAATTTTAAAACCTTTCCTCCTCTCTGGCCGGCGGGTTGTCCATCTGATCCTGCCTTCCCAGTGTCTGACCATCCCTTGGTGACCTTGTGTTATCCTGGGTGAGGTGGACAGGGAGTCAGACCTGGAGTCAGATGTTACTCTGTTTTTGGATCCACTTCCCACATAAAGAGCCTCGTGTCCCTCATCCCAGAAGAGACATCGGACTCCCCCAGAAAAGAAGATCCGATCATGATTACAAGCTACGCGGAACACAGTTTTCATGTGTTTCCCCAGAGAGGAGCTTGTATGTCTGAAGGGTGTATTTTCTTCTGTCATGTTGATGTTTCCTTCTTAATTTATAGGATTTTTTTAACGTAAAAAAAAAAATTGCACTGAACTCTATAAACGCAAATGCTGCTTTTTGTAGCTCATAAAAAAGGTTCCATATTTGTAGTATACTGCAATAATATTTTTTACATCTAGCTCTTTAAGTGATCCTTGTTCTGGTGGCTTTGTGTAAATATGTTTGCCTAGTTGAATTAAGAAACTAAAAGTTATAAGATGAAAGCAAAAAATAAAGTATTTGTTTTCTGCTAGATGCAAAAATGACTAAGCATGTATATTTTATCAAACTCATGTATTTTTTGAAGTTATGAACTATAAAAATGTTAGAGCAAAAAAGGAACATTGTTTAACGTTTTTGCTGGGACAGAATGTTCAGTAATTTGCATTAAGTGGTGCCCCCACACTGGGGTTTTTGAAATACTGAGCATCACTCAGCTGGGGGTTCAGGAATACTCATTTATGGCAGGCTCCTTCATACACTTCGTTTTGTTGTTTTTTACAGAGAAACAGGTGGGCCCACAGAGGAGGAAAACGTTCAGGAGCTTTATTTGAAAGCAGTGAGAGTCAGAGTGATTGGGGGTTTCTGATGCCTTGTTCTAGGCAGTCCATTTGCCTTCCTAGTACTTCGCCTCCTCTGATAATTTTTTTTTTTTTTTTAATGTGCCTTTTTGGTTAGCTAGAAACAAGTAGAAGTAGACGGGGCGATGGTAGAGTTCCGTTTTCTTCCTCCTCTTGTTGGGACGTGAGCACATTTATAGATACTGCACATTCTTTTCTTCATAGTTTCCATGCCTTCAGCCCAGTTGAGCGTAAGCAGTAAAGATTCCTTTTCTCTTCTGTGACACCATGGTACGTACCAGAGGAAATACCACCTCGATTCCTCTTCCTCTTCTTGCTTTTCCCCTGGGTTACAGCCCTGACGAACACACTGACCCAGAAGAGTTTGTATTGCAGTTCTCGCCCTCTTTGGTGTAATTAGCAGATCCCCGTTTGGCATTTCCATGCCTTTTCCTGTGGCTAGAATTGGTTGGGTGGTCATCTGAAAACCCTGCTTACCTGGGCAAGGCTCTGTTCTGCCTTTCTTCTTGAATTCCCAAATGAAAAGGGTTTTGCGTTTATGAGCAGCAAGTGCTGGGCAAACAAGGCTCTGGACTCGGCCTCCTACCTGTTTCATGCTCCTCACACGATTCAGAAGCCTCATTTTTTTGATAACTAGCACTGGAAAAATGAAACGTCTTTGATGTGAAGGGACTCATTTTTCTTTGCTTTCAGCCCATGTAAATAATTTAAATAATACAGTATTAACATTTTTGTGCTATTTCCCTTCCCATTAGCTTGTAGATTGAGCCATACTCTGGCTGCCTCTGCCTTTCTGGGGGCAGTTTTCTTTAACTTTCAGAATAGTGATTTTAAAACTTTAAAAAACAGTAAAGAAGAACAAGATAGCCTATCCTTCCTTACAAGCATATTAGATTGTATTTAACTTTATCGCATATGATAGAGGTATCTATGCTGTAAAATTAGGGAAGGAACTTTCCAATAAACCAGTGATTTGTGGAAACGGAGCAGAGTCTGTTGTGGTTGTTGCCCCATCCACGCGAGTGGGGAGGGATGGAGTTAGGGTTACAAATAACAGACTGTTCGAAGTGATCAAGGGACAGACGCTTGAGAACCAGCTTTTCTGATGTTTGGAATTGTGCTGCTCAGGCTGCCGGGGAGAGAGAAGATGGTGATGTGGAAGAGCGTGCAGTAAAGTTCCTCAGTCTTGGGTAGGTGCTTTGGAATGTGCACCCCTTTTCCACTCTTTCCCACAAGAATTTTCTATTTCTGCCTTACTTCCTCTTAGGTATGTAATCTGTGTGTAATACAATGTACGGCATGTAGGTGCTCGCTAAGTAAGTGGGTTTGGAATTTCTGAGTTTGATTTTTAGGATTTTGGATAAACTTCAGGGCAGTGGAATTAACAAGTCATCTGCCTGGCCTTTGCCCTCCAGATGTAGTTCTGTACCAGAACCGGCCTTCAGTTATTCTCCTCGACCCTTTAATACAGGACAGAACTTGAGAGCTACCTGGTGAGAGGAAATAGGCCTTCTTACTGAGCTGATAAAAGCTCTGCTGTATCTAAAAATCACAAAGGGGGAAAGTTTGGCATCAGCTAACCATAGATTCGCAGGGATAAATTAGTTTCTCTCCTCGGCCTTTCAGGAAGGAGGAGGACAATGTCATTTCTTTCCTACTCATAACAGCTGTGTTCTCCCCTGGACTGAAGAGAAGCTATTCAACATGGACTTTGGGTTGGATGCTCAGATCTGCCTATTTTCCTAAAATAGCAAAATTCCTGCCCAGAAAGGATGTTAAAAAATGAAAAGTATGCCCTGACCGGTTTGGCTCAGTGGATAGAGTGGCAGCCTCCGTACTGAAGGATCCCAGGTTCGATTCCGGTCAAGGGCATGTACCTTGGTTTCGGGCACATCCCCAGTAATGAGTGTGCAGGAGGCAGCTGATCAGTGTTTCTAACTCTTTATCCCTTTCCCTTCCTCTCTGTAAAAAAATCGATATATATATATATTTTTTAATTTATTTTTTTTTTATGAAAAGTAATGTTCTGAGTAGGCAAGGTGCCAGTGAAAGAAACAGACTGGCCTGTAGACAGAGTACCTGCCTCAGCCACCTGGACTTGCAACATGGATATGCCTCTTCTATATCCTCAGTGGCAAACCCAGGCCTGTGAGCCATTTCCATTCTTATTTACCAGAGACACCTTCACTTCCTCTTTATAGTTCATATCTGAATGTTTGCTGTATTTCCTGGCTGACCTCCTTGACTATTGGGATATAATTCCCTGTCCCACGTAAGCTTACTGGCTTTTCAGGATCTGAGTGCAGTTCATTTTGTGTTCACTGCTTCACAATACAATTATAAGTTCTTGGAGGATGGGGCTTAATTCTTATACTTTTTTTTTTCTTCTTAATCCCTTAGAGCAGTGGTCGGCAAAATCATTAGTCAACAGAGCCAAATATCAACAGAACAATGATTGAAATTTCTTTTGAGAGCCAAATTTTTTAAACTTTTAATGCCACTTCTTCAAAATAGACTCTTCCAGGCCATGGTATTTTGTGGAAGAGCCACACTCGGGGCCAAAGAGCCGCATTTCTTGGCTCACAAACCCCAGTTGGCCAAACATTTCCTTAAGAGTGTTTTACAGAGTTGAACACATAGTAAACATTTTGAATATATGTCCAAGGAAGATTTGAGCAAAATAAAATACTACTGAAGATTATGCATCAGGGTTTAGAAAGGAAACCAAAGATGATAAAATGTTTTTCTTTATGTCCACATCACCTAGCTCAGTGCCAGCACCTAATAGGCGTTCAATAATTGTGGACTAAATGACTTCTTAACAGAACTTTGAATTCATTGAGGAATTCTAGCACCCTGGTGGCTGATGGGAAAGTGGGAGCAGTGTGTCAGCAGCACTCCTGCCTACAATCTCAGAAAGGAGATTAACCCAGCTCTGACCCCAGCGGAACACGTGAAGAACAGAATTCTTACTGAATACCACACTCCCTTCCCAAAGCTGATGCTCCACCTGTTTCCAATTTTAGTTACTGGTACCATTGTTCTACCAGCCAACAAGGCACCAAAGCTCCGAGTTACTTGACACTTTCCCACCACAGCCAGTTACTGATTGTGTAATCTCTGCCATCCGTACCTGGGTTTAAGCCTCTCCATCACCTTTAACCAAAAGGATTGTAGTTGTTCTCCATCTGATCTTCCCAGTAAGTTCTGCTTTTTCCAGTTCCTTCTATCCACAATCAGTGTAATTGTCCAAATCAGAGCACAATTAGTATATCTCTTATTGTCAGACTTGAAAAGTCTTTATGATTTTCCATATTCTCAGATTAAAGTTCAAATTCCTTTATAAGGCATTCAAGGACCTCAAGTTGTTGACCCCAGCCTTCCATTTCACCCTAATGCCCACTCTGTCCTCATGCCCCAGGCCCTTCCCTATAATTGACCTTTATGTCCTGCCTCTCTTAAAGAGAGTGCCTAGAACTTCATTCTCTGACAAGAGTGTAATGAACAAAAGCATGATTTTAGCCCTAGTGGGTTCGGCTCTGGATAAAGCGTCAGCCTGAGGACTGAGGGTCTCCAGTTCAATTCCGGTCAAGAGCACATGACTGGGTTGAGGGCTAGATCCCCAGTAGGGGGCGTACAGTAGGCAGCTGGTCAGTGATTCTCATCATAGATGTTTCTCCCTCTTCCTCTTTGAAATCAAAAATACTTTTAAAAAACATGATTTTAGCCTTGGCCTGTTTGGTTCAGTGGATAGAACGTCACCTTGCAGACTAAAGGGTCCTGGGTTCCAATTCCGGTCAAGGGCACATACCTGGGTTGCAGGCTCGATCCCTGGGGCACATTTGGGAGGCAACCAATGTGTCTCACATTAATATTTCTCTGTCTCGTCCACTCCCAACTCTGAAAATCAATGAGAAAAATATCCTCGGGTGAGGATTAACCAAGAAATAAAATCCTTTAGAAACAAACATGAATTTAAGCACAAACATGTTTGGATTCACACATTGGTCATGTAAACTTGGGCAATTTGCCTGTAACTCTGTGCCACAGTTTTGGCATTTATGAAATGGGCATAATACTACCTATTTCATAGGAGTTGTTATGAGGAGCATATGATATAAATGATTTCAGCTAGACATAATCTCCACCCTTTTCAAGGCATGCTTTACTCTTCCTCTACTGCAGTTGTGTGTTCATGTCTTAAATCTCTCTTTAAAGATCCTTGTTAAGGGACCTTTGTATCCCTTACTACTCAGTGCCTTGAACAGAATAAATACTTATTAAAAACTTTAGTGACATGTGACTTAATTTGGGGCTGCACAGAATACACCAGTAATTACAGTGCCGCTCAGTAGAGGATAGTGGGAAGGTGGTAGGTAAGTATAAAACTGAGTTAAGTATTCATTCTAATAGATGCATTACATGCCTACTGTGGTCCTGGGACTGAGAAATCAGCAGGGAAGAAGGCCTGGACTAAAGTTTAAAGAGCATCTAGCCTGTAAGGGGCAGGATTTTGAGCTGTGTGCTGAGGTGGTGAATTAGGAGATTCCAAGATAAGATGGTTGCAATTGATCAGAAAATAGAGCAAAGGAGAATGGCCATGTTCCTGTGCCTTGGCAGATCTTAAATTTCCTTCCTGAGAACCTGTTTTGGGGAGGAGATGTGTCAATAAGACTTGGCACTCCTCTTGCTCACATCCACAGAAAATGACCTTGCCTTTCTACTCAAAACTATTCCTTCCCTTTCCATGTTTGCATCTTCCAATGCTCAGTGCATGCTTCCATTCCGTCTGTCAGCAATACCTATTCCAAGTTGGGCTCTCGGCTAGACTCCAGGCTGCAGTAAAGAACCTTGCTCTCCAGGGACTCATGGACACGATGAAATGAACAGGCCATGATAAACTGTGTGTCAGTTCCAGGGTGCCAGCCTGAAAAGTTGGAGGAGGCTTCCCATTGGCAGTGACCCCACTAGAATCAGTTCTTGATGATTGGACAAGAGCTCTCACCAGAAAGAGTGAAGGGGCCTGCTTTCAACTGGACAGCTGGTGCATAATCACAAAGCCTCTGAGCCAGAATGCCCTGATCTGACTCCACTTCATCCCAGTCTCCCTTAGCCCTTTGACCAACATCCATTTGCCATCCCTTCCCCAGCCCTGGCTGCACTGCTTGACCACATTAAGACTTGGCTTGAGGTGGAGGAAGAGTGAGGGAGCTCCTGCACCAATATGACTGACTGAAGCTGCCCAAGGCCCTAAGAGGAAGTGGATAGGTGCCCTATCGAAGAGGATATAGCAGCCCAGGTCTTATCAGGAGCCAGCAGCTTCCTTACTCCTACCCCCACCGCTAACCAAGTCATGTGCCACAGTAGTGCAGGCAGCTGTGTGGGAGGAAGAGGGGCCATAGAACTGAGCTAGAGTGGAGGTGTACAGACCAGCTAGTTCAGGTTTTACTATCCTAAGCAGAAAGCCCTGATGGGAGAGTAAAATGGTGTGAAGATTTGCATGGTGGCCATAGAAATGGCATGAAGATTCCTGAGACATAGTTGAGAGGCAGAACCAACCAACAAGACTTGGCGATAAACTACTCTCAGGAAAAGGGAGGAGTCATGGCTTTCAGCCCTCAGCATCCACCCCCAAAGTGGCCTCACCCCCTTCCCTTCCTGGCAATCCTAGAAACCAAATGGGTCCAGGGCCAACTGCCCTGTTGAGTACATTTGATAAGAAAAGACTTCCTGTGGTGGAAACTGAAAGGACGAGGAAGGAGTTAGTCCATTACTCCCAAGGAGGTTGAGGGAGAAGGAAGATGGCCAGAGCTTTGTGTCCACTCCATGCCCTCTGGCTTCTGGAGTGGGTGCAGGTGCTCTGGGGACCTGGTGCTGCCCCTGCAGCCTGGGCCTTGAACCTGGACCCAAAGCGGCTCACCTTCTACACAGGCCCCAATGGCAGCCACTTTGGGTTTTCTCTGGACTTCTACAAGGACAGCCATGGGAGGTAAGCCTGGGGGAGTGTGGGTGTTGGGAGAGAGAAAGATTCTCCCATTACTGCTTCTGTGGACCTCAAGTCCCCCATGTGTGATAGAGGTTGGGCAAAGTGACTTCTAGGGTCTATTTGTGCTGAGTTCTTGTTAGGAATCCTGGGGAGGAACCTGCTCAGGTGAGGGTGTATGAAGGGGGCACCAAAGAGGAGTTAGACATTGAAACTACAGCAAAAGCAAAGGCGGAACAAAAGTTGATACCTTATTCTTTCCTCCAAGGGTCCCACTCCACTGTCATCCCCTCAAAACTCAGAGAGGAGCTGGGACCGGTTTGGCTCAATGGATAGAGCGTCGGCTTGGGGACTGAAGGGTCCTGGGTTCGATTCCGGTCAGGGGCATGTACCTTGGTTGCGGGCATATCCCCAGTGGGTGTGTGCAAGAGGCAGCTGATCGATGACTCTCTCTCATCGATGTTTCTCTCTCCCTTCCTCTCTATACAAAATCAATAAAATATATTTAAAAAAAAAAAACAAAAAAACTCAGGAGTGTGCAGAACTGCAAATTGACCTGCAGAACTGCAAAATGATCTACCCACCTTGCTTTTCTACTCCATTTCCCCCCTCCCCATAAAAATGATAGATCGTTGAAAAGAAGCAATGGAATATTGGGCTTGGGGTTAATCAGGCTGTGAGGTCAGATTGCCAAGGTGAGAGTCCTGGTTCCTCCTCTGTATAATAACTACCCTTAGCTGGTTCCTTATTGTGGTCGACACGGTGCGCCCCAGCTTTGGGGAGTGGCAATGGCAGACAGCATTCAAGTCTCAGCCCCTTGGTGGATTTTCTCTGCAGAAGAAAGCTGCCGCCCCCAAAGTCCAGTCCCCTTCCCACTGTGACCTGCGGCTAAGGACTGACCGATGAGGAATATGGAGGGAGGTGAGAGGCGTAAGGGTCCAACCCTTTCACCTCAACTGGGAAGAGTTCCGAAGGGTCCTTCTGGTAGCAGAGCTCCCAGGGTATTTGTGTGGCCGTGGCTGTCACTCAGCCCAACTCCTTCCTCCAGCCACTTTTGCTTTTCTCCTTCTATCC
This sequence comes from Pipistrellus hanaki, assembly GCF_964339955.1. Taxonomy (NCBI): domain Eukaryota; kingdom Metazoa; phylum Chordata; class Mammalia; order Chiroptera; family Vespertilionidae; genus Pipistrellus; species Pipistrellus hanaki. The sequence goes on from NC_140518.1 coordinate 13,149,844, forward strand.
ACAGCTAGTGGTTTCATAGGCACTACTTAAACATCCCTCATTATTCAGCATATTTTTTGAGCAGCCATTATGAGTTATTTGGCTGGTACCATGCTGAATCCCTCATACATTTACTTCACTTACTTCTAGAAGCATTAATTGGTTGGTATTGTCCCCAATTTTCATATGGCAGAGCTGTGGTTTGAACCTAGATCTGCTAGGGCCCTCAGCAATATCAGCACCCTACTCCCCGCCCCCCCCTCGCCCCTTTAGAGATGCCCACTAGCTTCCCTTGACCTTCAATTCAAGTCAAGGGCAGGTACCTTGAGTTGCAGGCTCCATCCCAGGCCCTGGTGGAAGGTAACCAATCAGTTGAAGTGTATCTCTCACATCAGTGTTTCTGTGTGTGTGTGTGTGTGTGTGTGTGTGTGTGTGTGTGTGTGTCTCCCCTTCCCACACTCTCTAAAAATCAATGGGAAAATACCCCAGGTGAGGATTAACAGAAAAAACAAAACAAAAAAACACCTAGCTCTCAAAAAGGCATCTGGAAACAGTTTAAGGTTCTAAGACCCATAAACCCCCCTGGCTTTTTTTGGGGGGGGGAGGAGGATGCGGAGCTTAGGATGTCTTTTTCAGCAAGGATATCAAACCCCTTGTATTCATACCAAATCCAGCCTTCCCTTAACTCTCTGGGTTTGGGGCATGTCATTTACCCTCTGGGAGTCGATTTCATGGACCATAAAGTGAAAAGATTGGCCTCTAGGGTCTGAAATCTCTTTAAGGACATGGGATCCAGTGTCCCCCTTCAGGGGAGTGCTTCCTGCGGGGCACTGGGACGTGGGTGCCCGGAGCGCGCTCCGTGCTCACGCAGCTTTCCTGCACAGCGTGGCCATCGCGGTGGGCGCCCCGCGGGTCCAGGGCCGCAGTCAAGAGGAGACCGGCGGCGTGTTCCTGTGCCCCTGGCGGGCCGAGGGCGCCCCGTGCTCTCCTCTGCTCTTCGACCTCAGTGAGCCCCGGGCCAGGGGGGGAGGGAGGGGCCAGAGGGAGCGTGGGCAGCCGGGCTGCCACGCCCCGTCCCTCTTGTGCCCTCCAGATGATGAGACCCGGAAAGTGGGCTCCCAGACTTTCCAAACCTTCAAGGCCGGGCAAGGACTGGGGGCGTCGGTCGTCAGCTGGAAGGACCACATTGTGGTGGGCAGCGCGGGTCGGGTCGGGAGGCCCGGAGTGGTGGGGGGCAGGGACATGCTGGGAGGGAGGGCACATGGAACCCTTGTCCCGCCTTCCCCACGCCCGCGGCCCCAGGCCTGCGCGCCCTGGCTGCACTGGAACGTGGTGGAGAAGGAGGGGGAGGCCGAGAAGACGCCCGTGGGCGGCTGCTTCCTGGCGCAGCTGCAGAGCGCCGGCCGCGCCGAGTTCTCGCCGTGCCGGGACAACACCATGAGCCGGGACCACCGAACACAAAATTACTGTGAGCTCCGCTCTCCCAGCGCCCGGGCCTCATTCCCGACCCTCTCCCAGCGCCCCTGGCCTTCCCTCCGCCGCACTGCCCGCTCCGAGCCGCGCCCTCCACCCGCCAGCCACCAGCAGCCAAGGCCCCACCCCCTGCCACCTCGGGTCCCGCCCCCTATCACCCTGGCCCCGCCCCTGTCACCCCGGGTCCCGCCCCCTATCACCCTGGCCCCGCCCCTGTCACCCTGACCCCGCCCCCTGTCACTCCTGGTCCCGCCCCTGTCACCCTGACCCCGCCCTCTGCCACCCCTGGTCCCGCCCCTGTCACCCGGACCACGCCCCCTGTCATCCCGGGCCCCGCCCCGCCCGGGCAAGAGTTTACTTTTTGTTATTTTACTGGTTGGTTTTAAAGACCGGGAGGCAATCACGGTGTGCTGCTCCCCTTAGTTATGCATTCACTGGTTGGTTCTTGTATGGCCCTGACCGGGATCCACCGGAAATCTTGGCGAATGGGGAGGATGCTCCAACCCATTGAGCCACCCGGCTAGGGCCAGCGCAGCTCCACCTCCCCCCGCCCCCGTGACCCTCCCCGCCCCCGTGACCCTCCCCGCCCCCGTGACCCTCCCCGCCCCCGTGACCCTCCCCGCCCCCGGTGACCTCCCCGCCCCCGTGACCCTCCCCGCCCCCGTGACCCTCCCCGCCCCCAATGACCCTCCCCCGCCCCCGGTGACCCTCCCCGCCCCCGTGACCCTCCCCGCCCCCGGTGACCTCCCCGCCCCCGGTGACCCTCCCCGCCCCCGGTGACCTCCCCGCCCCCAATGACCCTCCCCGCCCCCGTGACCCTCCCCGCCCCCGTGACCCTCCCCGCCCCCGTGACCCTCCCCGCCCCCGTGACCCTCCCCGCCCCCGGTGACCTCCCCGCCCCCGTGACCCTCCCCGCCCCCGTGACCCTCCCCGCCCCCGTGACCCTCCCCGCCCCCGTGACCCTCCCCGCCCCCGTGACCCTCCCCGCCCCCGGTGACCTCCCCGCCCCCGTGACCCTCCCCGCCCCCGTGACCCTCCCCGCCCCCGGTGACCCTCCCCGCCCCCGGTGACCCTCCCCGCCCCCGTGACCCTCCCCGCCCCCGTGACCCTCCCCGCCCCCGGTGACCCTCCCCGCCCCCGGTGACCTCCCCGCCCCCAATGACCCTCCCCCCGCCCCCGTGACCCTCCCCGCCCCCGTGACCCTCCCCGCCCCCGGTGACCCTCCCCGCCCCCGGTGACCCTCCCCCCGCCCCCGGTGACCCTCCCCGCCCCCGGTGACCTCCCCGCCCCCGGTGACCTCCCCGCCCCCGTGACCCTCCCCCGCCCCCGTGACCCTCCCCGCCCCCGTGACCCTCCCCGCCCCCGTGACCCTCCCCGCCCCCGGTGACCTCCCCGCCCCCGGTGACCTCCCCGCCCCCGTGACCCTCCCCGCCCCCGTGACCCTCCCCGCCCCCAATGACCCTCCCCCGCCCCCAATGACCCTCCCCGCCCCCGGTGACCCTCCCCGCCCCCGGTGACCCTCCCCCCGCCCCCGGTGACCGTCCCCGCCCCCGGTGACCCTCCCCCGCCCCCGGTGACCCTCCCCGCCCCCGGTGACCCTCCCCGCCCCCGGTGACCCTCCCCGCCCCCAATGACCCTCCCCCCGCCCCCGTGACCCTCCCCGCCCCCGGTGACCTCCCCGCCCCCAATGACCCTCCCCCCGCCCCCGGTGACCTCCCCGCCCCCGTGACCCTCCCCGCCCCCGGTGACCTCCCCGCCCCCAATGACCCTCCCCCCGCCCCCGGTGACCTCCCCGCCCCCAATGACCCTCCCCCGCCCTCCAGGGGAAGACAAGCGCTACTGTGAAGTGGGCTTCAGCGCCGCCGTCACCCAGGCAAGGAGCGAGCCCGTCTGGAGGGGCGAGAGGGCGGCTCCCAGCAGGGCCCTCACCCCTGGCTTCCTTTCCAGGCCGGAGAGCTGGTGCTCGGGGCCCCCGGCGGCTTCTTTTTCTTAGGTATGTCTGTGTGTCTCTCCCCCGTCTCTCTCTCCCTCTCTCTCTCTCCCTTTCCTCTCTCTCTCTCTCTCCCTTTCCTCTCTCTCTCTCTCTCTCTCTCTCTCTCTCTCTCTCTCTCTCTCTCTCTCTCTCTCCTCTCTCTCCCTCGGCCTGGGGGGACCCCGGAAGCTCACACCCCTGACCCACACCCCAGGCCTCCTGGCGCGGGCCCCCATCGCGGACATCTTCCGGAGTTACCGCCCCGGCACCCTCCTGTGGCACGTGAGCACCCAGAGCCTCACCTTCGACTCCAGCGACCCGGCCTTCTTCGACGGCTACCGGGGTACCCGCTCCCCCGCCGCGGGGCCCCGCACTCCGGTCCCACCGCCCCTCCATCCCGCCCGCCCGCCCGCCCCGCGCCCCAGGCGGCCCAGCCTCTGCTCCCCCGGTCCCCCCATCCCCCCCATTCCGCCCAACTCCCACCCCGCCCCCCCATTCCGCCCAACTCCCACCCCGCCCCCCCATTCCGCCCAACTCCTCCCCCGCCCCCCCATTCCGCCCAACTCCCACCCCGCCCCCCCATTCCGCCCAACTCCCACCCCGCCCCCCCATTCCGCCCAACTCCCACCCCATCCCCCCATTCCGCCCAACTCCTCCCCCGCCCCCCCATTCCGCCCAACTCCCACCCCGCCCCCCCATTCCGCCCAACTCCCACCCCGCCCCCCCATTCCGCCCAACTCCCACCCCGCCCCCCCATTCCGCCCAACTCCCACCCCGCCCCCCCATTCCGCCCAACTCCCACCCCGCCCCCCCATTCCGCCCAACTCCCACCCCGCCCCCCCATTCCGCCCAACTCCCACCCCCGCCCCCCGCGGGGCCTCCCCCCGCACTCCGGGTCCCCCCTCCCCTCCATCCCGCCCGCCCGCCCCGCCCCAGGCAGCCCAGCCTCTGCCCCCCCCCCCGCCCCAGGGCTCGGCCTCCCGGCCCCCGGTCCCGCGCACACAGAGCAGCTTTGCACGGGAGGGGGGTCTGAGCGCCTCCGCCCGCCCCGCTCTGCCCCCCAAAAGCCAATGGCTCTGGGCCTTCAGGGTACTCGGTGGCCGTGGGCGAGTTCGACGGGAACCTCAACACCACAGGCAAGATCCCCTTTAGGGGCGGGGGGGGGGCCAGCCCGGGAGGAGCACCCCCCGGGAGGGGATGGCGGGGGCCGGGGGGCCAGCCCGGGAGGAGCACCCCCCGGAGGGGATGGCGGGGGCCGGGGGGCCAGCCCGGGAGGAGCACCCCCCCCCCCGGGAGGGGATGGCGGGGGCCGGGGGGCCAGCCCGGGAGGAGCACCCCCGGGAGGGGATGGCGGGGGCCGGGGGGCCAGCCCGGGAGGAGCACACCCCCCCCCCCGGGAGGGGATGGCGGGGGCAGGGGGGCCAGCCCGGGAGGAGCACCCCCCCGGGAGGGGATGGCGGGGGCCGGGGGGCCAGCCCGGGAGGAGCACCCCCCCGGGAGGGGATGGCGGGGGCCGGGGGGCCAGCCCGGGAGGAGCACCCCCCCCCCCGGGAGGGGATGGCGGGGGCCGGGGGGCCAGCCCGGGAGGAGCACCCCCCCGGGAGGGGATGGCGGGGGCCGGGGGGCCAGCCCGGGAGGAGCACCCCCCCCCCCGGGAGGGGATGGCGGGGGCAGGGGGGCCAGCCCGGGAGGAGCACCCCCCCCCCCGGGAGGGGATGGCGGGGGCCGGGGGGCCAGCCCGGGAGGAGCACCCCCCCCCCGGGAGGGGATGGCGGGGGCCGGGGGGCCAGCCCGGGAGGAGCACCCCCCCCCCGGGAGGGGATGGCGGGGGCAGGGGCCAAACCTCATCGCTGGGCCGCCCTCCCCAGAGTATGTCTTCGGCGCCCCCGCCTGGAGCTGGACCCTGGGAGCCGTGAGTGCCCCTGGCCCTGCCCTGAATGCGCCCCGCCTCTGCCCTTGGCCCCCGGGGGGCGGTGGGAGGGAGAGGTCGGTGGGGGGGCGCCCTCACCGCCGCCCCCGCAGGTGGAGATCCTGCGCTGGAACCACCGGGCGCTGCACCAGACGCTGCACCGCGTGCACGGCGAGCAGGTGCGGCCGGGGCCCAGGACACGCCGCGGGGAGCGGGCGACGACTGCGGGAGGGGGTCTGGCGGGAGTTAAGGGGCGTCTCGCCTTTCCTCCTGCAGGTGGCTTCGTATTTCGGGCACTCGGTGGCCGTCACTGACGTCAACGGGGACGGGTGAGGAGGGGCGCCCCAACCCTACCCAGCCGAGTCCCCAGTTACCGGAGTCTGAACCGCCCTAGGCTCCTCCTCCACCAGCCCTCACCCCCGGTGGCCTGGCCCTGAGCATCCCCTAGCCACCCCCCCACCCCTTCCCCACCCCACCCCCACTCCACCCATCCCTCACCCCTCCCCCACCCCACCCCATCCCCCACTCCATCCTCACCCCTCCCCCTCCCCCACCCCATCCCCCACTCCATCCTCACCCCATCCTCACCCCCACCCCAATCCCCCACTCCATCCTCACCCCATCCTCACCCCACCCCTCCCCCACCCCACCCCATCCCCCACTCCATCCTCACCCCTCCCCCTCCCCCACCCCACCCCATCCCCCACTCCATCCTCATCCCATCCTCACCCCACCCCTCCCCCACCCCCATCCCCCACTCCATCCTCACCCCTCCCCCTCCCCCACCCCAATCCCCCACTCCATCCTCACCCCCACCCCTCCCCCACCCCACCCCCATCCCCCACTCCATCCTCACCCCCACCCCTCCCCCTCCCCCACCCCAATCCCCCACTCCATCCTCACCCCCACCCCTCCCCCACCCCACCCCCATCCCCCACTCCATCCTCACCCCCACCCCTCCCCCACCCCACCCCCATCCCCCACTCCATCCTCACCCCCACCCCTCCCCCACCCCACCCCCATCCCCCACTCCATCCTCACCCCCACCCCTCCCCCACCCCACCCCATCCCCCACTCCATCCTCACCCCCACCCCTCCCCCACCCCACCCTATCCCCCACCCCTCCCCCACCCCACCCCATCCCCCACCCCTCCCCCACCCCACCCCCACTCCACCCATCCCTCACCCCTCCCCCTCCCCCACCCCAATCCCCCACTCCATCCTCATCCCATCCTCACCCCACCCCTCCCCCCCCACCCCATCCCCCACTCCATCCTCACCCCCACCCCTCCCCCTCCTCCACCCCCATCCTCCACTCCATCCTCACCCCACCCCACCCTCACCCCACCCCATCCCCCACCCCTCCCCCACCCCATCCCCCACTCCATCCTCACCCCACCCCTCCCCCTCCCCCACCCCATCCCCCACTCCATCCTCACCCCCACCCCTCCCCCTCCTCCACCCCCATCCTCCACTCCATCCTCACCCCACCCCACCCTCACCCCACCCCATCCCCCACCCCTCCCCCACCCCCATCTCCCACTCCATCCTCACCCCACCCCTCCCCCTCCCCCACCCCATCCCCCACTCCATCCTCACCCCCACCACCCCTCCCCCACCCCACCCCATCCCCCACTCCATCCTCATCCCATCCTCACCCCCACCACCCCTCCCCCACCCCACCCCCTACCCCCCACTCCATCCTCACCCCTCCCCACCCCCACGTAACCGCGCGGCCCGCAGGAGGCACGACCTGCTGGTGGGCGCACCCCTGTACATGGACAGCCGCGCGGACCGCAAGCTGGCCGAGGTGGGGCGCGTGTACCTGTTCCTGCAGCCTCGGGGCTCCCTCCCGCTGGGCGCCCCCAGCCTCCTCCTGACTGGCACCCAGCTCTATGGGCGATTTGGCTCAGCCATCGCGCCTCTGGGAGACCTCAACCGGGATGGCTACAACGGTAAGAGAGGAGCGGGCCCCCTGCTGCCCGGGGGGCTGACGGCCGCAGTGAGGTCCGGGGGTCGGACCTGAGGCCGCAGGAGCCAGGGAGAGCTTCAAGCAAACGGACTCGGATTTGTTCGCATTCGTCCAGGCAAAGAAATTGGGGGGGGGGGGGGGGGATCCTTCACTGCCTGGACTCCTCAGGCTAGACAGCAAATTTAGGTGATATGGGAGGTGTCAGCAGTTCAGCTCTGGACCTGTTCGGTCCTGAGGGACTTGCCCCATTAGGCAGACATATGCCAGCACAGGTGAGTGTACTTCCACCAGAAAGGTCTGAACGGGAAATAGGGGCGGGGCGGGGGGCCTGGGAGCCTGTGATGTGAGGAGGGGCCCAGGCCAGAGCCCCGGGAAGCAAGAGCACTGAGGGGCCTCCCAGAGGAAGTGAGTCTGGAGAGGAGACAGAGGACTGTCCAGAGGGGAAGGAGAAAACGAGATCTGATGGCCCAAACGCAAAGGAAGAGCGTCCTCTAAGCAGAGGAAGGAGTCAGAGGCCCAGGATTTTCTGAGCGGCGCAGCCAGGTGGGGCTGGAGAAGTATCCGTGGTTTTAACAAGAAGGTCGCTGGCGACAGCGACAGCGACAGCGACAACGACAGCTGACGACAGCGACAAGAACTGATTCAGGGCTGGGCAGGGATAGAAACCAAAATGCCGGGGACAACGTATGGATGGAAATGGAGACTTGGAGGCAGCCAGTGCAACCAGCTCCTTCAACCAGTTTGTGAAAGAGAAAAAAAAAATTACTGAAAGGAGAGGAGGGTCAAGGGAAGGCTGTTTTAATTTCAGAGTATGGAGAAGGAAAGTGACCTGTGGGGAAGCGGAGGGTGGAGGGAGAGCTGGAGGAGGGCCCTTCAATGCCGGGGGATGCGGAGGGATGCTAAGCCCAGCAGCAGGGCCAAGGACGGACAACTATTCCAGGGTCAGATGGGAGCGTGTGGAATTACAGTAAAGGGGTTGGGCTGCTTCTCTCTCTTTTTAAAAAAATATATTCTATTGATTTTTTTATAGAGAAGAAGGGAGAGTGACAGAGAGTTAGAAACATCGATGAGAGAGAAACATCGATCAGCTGCCTCCTGCACACCCCCTCCTGAGGATGTGCCTGCAATCAAGGTACATGCCTTTGACTGGAATCAAACCTGGGACCCTTGAGTCCGTACGCAGGCTGACGCTCTCTCCACTGAGCCAAACCAGCTAAGGCTACTGTTTTTATAATAATCCTATTTGATGGGTCTCTCTCTGACCCAATTGTAAACTCCTGAAGGACAGGACAGCTGCCTTCTTCTTTTTTAATATATTTTATTGATTTTTTACAGAGAGGAAGAGATAGTTAGAAACATTGATGAGCTGAAACTGGTTTGGCTCAGTAGATAGAGCGCTGGCCTGCGGACTGAAAGGTCCCAGGTTCGATTCCGGTCAAAGGCATGTACCTTGGTTGTGGGCACATTCCCGGTGGGCGGTGTGCAGGAGACAGCTGATCAATGATTCTCTCTCGTTGATGTTTCTGACTCTCTTATCTCTCTCTCTTTCTCTCTATATATATGAAAAGAAAAGAAACATCGATGAGAGAGAAACATCCATCAGCTGCCTCTTGCACACTCCCTACTGGGGATGTGCCCACAACCAGAATCGAACCTGGGACCCTTGAGTCCACAGCTCGATCGATGCTCTATCCACTGAGCCAAACCAGATAAGGCAACTGCCTTCTTGACCCAGATCTTTGTATCTCTCCCCTGGTCCGCGGGGTCTGCCCGGAGTAAGAGCTCCTGGGAGTTTACGGGGCCACCTGGGGAGACGGGAGACAAACAGCCCCTCTTTCTGTTGTTCCTTCCAGATGTTGCCGTGGCCGCCCCCTATGGGGGTCCCAGTGGTCGGGGCCAAGTGCAGGTGTTCCTGGGTCAGAGCGAGGGGCTCAGCCCGCGCCCCTCCCAGGTCCTGGACAGCCCCTTCTCCTCGGGCTCGGGCTTCGGCTTCTCCCTGCGAGGTGCCACAGACATCGATGACAATGGATACCCAGGTGCCCGGGAACGCCTCCCGCTAAACAAAAAGAGCCCGCGAGCATTCGCCCGAGATGCCAGGAGACACAGCCAGGGGCCTGTGCCTGACCCGGTGCCCCCCTGCGAGCTCTGGCCCATCTGTGGGGCTGAGATGCCAGAGAGGGGGGTGGCCAGGTCAAACCTCCAAGGGGGGAAGTGATTTGGGAATCCCTGGGGAGATGGGGACTTCATGCCCTCTCCGCTGACCAATTCTGACCTCCTTCCAACATCCGCAGACCTGTTGGTGGGCGCATATGGGGCTGACCGGGTGGCTGTGTACAGGTGAGCCCTGACTCCGGGGATGGGTGGGCAGGAGGCCAGGAAGGGCCACAACAGCAAGCCAACCCCCTCCCACCAGAGCTCAGCCAGTGGTGAAGGCCACTGTGCAGCTGCTGGTGCAAGGTTCGCTGAATCCTGCCGTGAAGGACTGCGTCCTGCCCAAGACCAATGCCCCCGTGAGCTGGTGAGGAGACGGAGGGCAGGGCCTGGCGGGATCTGGGACCTCAGGGGCCCTGACCCCTGAGCCCCACTCACGTCTCTGCAGCTTTAACATCCAGGTGTGTGTTGGAGCCACCGGACACAACATTCCTCAGAAGCTGCGTGAGTGGCAGGGTGGGCGCAGGCGGGAGGCGGCCGGGCGCCCCTGCAGGCCGGCCGGGGAGACCCTGACCCTCCCTGCCGGCCCTGCCAGGCCTGAACGCCGAGCTGCAGCTGGACCGGCAGAAGCCCCGCCAGGGCCGGAGGGTGCTGCTGCTGAACTCCCAGCAGGCGGGCACCACCCTGCACCTGGACCTGGGGGGCAGGCTCAGCCCCATCTGCCACACCACCACGGCCTTCCTCCGGGTACGGGCCGGGCACGGCGGGGCTGGGTGTGGAGCGGCTCGCCGGCCCTGGGTGCCGGCTGGGCGCTGCGGCCCGGGGCGGTCAGCGGCAGGGAACACGGCAGCACCATGGCCTGACTCCTGTCCCCTCCCTAGGACGAGGCCGACTTCCGGGACAAGCTGAGTCCCATTGTGCTCAGCGTCAACGTGTCCCTGCAGCCGGAGGCGGACGGACTCGCGCCGGCGCTTGTGCTGCATGGAGACACCCACGTCCAGGAGCAGGTGGGGGGGGGGGGGGCAGGCTCAGTCCAGGGAGGGAAAGGGCCCCTGCCAGACAGTCAGGGTTAGGGTTAGTGTCCAAGGGGTCATATGAACCCCAAAACCTGGATGTCACCTCTAATCTCTAACGTCGCTCTAAAGCCTAATGGAAACCCCAACACTTCAATGTCCCCTAAACCCCAGGGGTTGACGTCACCCCAAAACTCTGATATAAACTCTAGTGTCATCACCTAAACCAGGACATCATCCCAAACCCCAAAGCCCCGATGTCACCTCAACACTCCTTCGTTCTCAGATGTCCTCATCCCCTAACCTCACCTGCCCCCAACTTACCCACATGCCCTCATGTGCCCCCCAGACCCGCATCATCCTGGACTGCGGGGAGGACGACCTGTGTGTGCCCCAGCTTCAGCTCGCCGCCAGCGTGTGAGACCCCCCCTCTGCCCTCCCGGGCCGCCTGCCGATGACACCTCCTCCCCAGCGGGGGTGTCACACACCCACACGCTGTCCTCCCCACTCCTCCTCCAGACCCTGGGCCTGGACACAGCCTCTCACTCCTTCCTCCCTCCAGGAAGAACGCCCCGCTCTTAATCGGAGCCGATAATGTGTTGGAGCTAAAGATCGACGCAGCCAACGAGGGGGAAGGGGCCTACGAGGCCGAGCTGGCCGTGCACCTGCCCCACGGCGCCCACTACATGCGGGCCGTCAGCAACGTCCAGGTGAGGCCCCCCCCCCGGAGAAGGGGGTTCTGGGACCTGGAGGTACAGGCCTTCCCCACCCAGAGAACCCCACTGCCCATGCTTTGCTGTAAGAGCTGTGATCTTTTCATTTTTTTTTTTTTTTTACTTGGAAGAGGATTACTTGCTAATGATCCAAAATTCAAGAACTTTATTATAAAACTCACATCAAAATGGTTCAGGAAGCCCTGGCTGGTGTGGCTCAGTTGGTTGGAGCATCGCCCGGTACACCAAAAGGTTGTGGGCTCGATTGCCTGTCAGGACACATAACTAGGCTGCAGGTTTGATCCCCAGTCAGGGTATATACGGAAGGCAACCAATTGATGTCTGTTTCTCTCTCTCTCTCTCTCTCTCTCTCTCTCTCTCTCTCTCTCTCTCTCTCTCTCTCTCTCTCTCTCTCCCCCTGTCTCTAAAATCAATAATATATGTCCTCCAATGGGGATTAAGAAACAAAAAAAGGCTCAGGAACTAAATGTTAACAGGAACCTCTGTTAAAGTTTGGTCAATTTCCTTCTAGTCTTTTTTCTCAACATTGACAGACACGCATTTATTTGTTTGTTTTAGAGAGGGAGAGAGACACATCAATTTGTTGTTCCACTTTTTTATGCATTCATTGGTAGATTCTTAAAAAAAAACAAGAAATATCCGATCGAGCCTACAGCCCGGGCATGTCCTTTGACCTGAAGTAAACCCGGGACACTTAAGTCTGCAGGCGGATGCTCCGTCCACTAAACGAAACCGGCTACGGCCCATTGGTCTATTCTTGTATGTGACCTGACCAGGGATCAAACCCGAAACCTTGGTGTGTCATGAGGACGCTCTAACCAACTGAGCTACCTGGCCAGAGCCACATATTTCTTTACTCTGTTGAGGTCGTTTCTAACAATGGCATCATAGTCTATGTAACGTTTAGTGGGTGTGACTACCGAAAAATCATAAAGAATGATAACGTGCTAGAGTGATAGGTAAGCAGAATGTAACAGTCCCTCGTGCCCCATCCCTAGAGCCCTCCTCCCGCGCTGGCTCAGTCTTTCCCAGGCTCTCCGAGGAGCTTCCGTTCGTTTGGGCTGCTCTAACCAAACCCTTTCTTGGAACTACCCACTGGCAGGGCTTCGAGAGGCTGGTCTGCAACCAGAAGAAGGAGAACGAGACCAAGGTGGTGCTGTGCGAACTGGGCAACCCCATGAAGAGGAACGCCGGGGTGAGCCAGGGCCTCCTCCGCCAGGGCCTCCTCCGCCAGGGCCTCCCCACAGCCGGTGCCAGCGCCGGGTTTGGAGGCAGCCTGGGCCGGGCCGGGTCCTCACACTCCCTGGCCGTGCCTCCTGGAGGAGTGGGCTTCTGAGTAAAACGGAGATCATGACAGTGGCGTGGGGGAGGGGGCCTGGAGGCCACACTCCGTGCCCAGAGGGGGCCTTTGGTCAGTGACTGGGGCCCACCCGGTCTCTCAGATAGGAATCACCATGCTGGTGAGTGTGGAGAACCTGGAAGAGGCTGGGGAGCACGTGTCCTTCTGGCTGCAGATCAGGAGGTACGGGCCGGGAGCGCCGGATGCGGAGACACTCAGGCGACCTCCGTGCAGAAGGGTCTTCTGGGTGGCCGGCTCCTCAGACTTTCCTATTTCCTTTCTTCCGCCGAGACTTGTTTCTGAGTCGTGGAGCCCCAAAAAGAGGTTCCTTCCCAGGTCAAACCTTTGCGTGGCAAAAAAAAAAAAAAAAAAAAAAGTATTAGGTCTTCCTGAGCCCCCCCAAATTCGCCCGCCCCCGGAGAGTTCTGAGGTTCCCGGGCTGGTGTCCCTGACCCGCCTCTCCTCGCCTCCTCCCCCCCCCCCCCCCCCCCCCCCCCGCCTCCAGCAAGAACAGCCAGAACCCGAACAGCGAGGCCGTGCTGCTGGATGTGCCTGTCCGTGCGGACGCCCATGTGGAGCTTCGAGGGTGAGGCCTGGGGAGGAACAGGGAGAGGCAGGCAGAGCCCGGGGTTTGAGGGGTCCTGGGGGGACTCCCACAGCACGTCAGGGGCTCACGCTTACGCCGGGAGCCTGGCCCCCTGCAGGAGCTCCTTCCCAGCCTTCCTGGTGGTGGGGGCAGAAGAAGGCAACAGGGAGAACGTCTCAGACACCCTGGGCCCCAAAGTGGAGCACACCTATGAGGTAGGGAGGAGCCCTGGGCCCGGGCTGGGGTGGAAGGGTCCCCGGAACTACAGTCCAGGCCCTGAGCCGCCTACTATTCTACCGCCCCCACCAGCTCCACAACAATGGCCCGAGTACTGTCAGCGGCCTCCACCTCAGCATCCACCTCCCTGGCCAGTCCCAGGCCTCCGACCTGCTCTACATCCTGGACATACAGCCTCAGGGGGGGCTTCAGTGCACCGCACAGCCCTCTCCCAACCCCCTCAAGGTGAGCCTGGGTGGAAGAAGGGGCGGTGGGGGGGTCCCAGCCCATCAACCTGGGGGAGACGGGCAGAGGGTGGGACCTGACAGCTTCTCTGCCTCCCCAGCTGGACTTGGGGGTGCCCACCCCAGCTCCTTCCCCCGTTTCCCGGGGCCACCACAAGCGGGAGCGCAGGCAGGCCTTCCTGTCAGGATCCAAGCAGCCATCCAGGCTTCAGGATCCAGTTCTTGTGGTGAGCAGGCTCTGCGGTCTCCCAATGGGGTCTCCTCTCCCTGGAGCCCCGGGGGTGGGGGATGGGAGGCAGAGGGCCTGCGAGTGATGTGGGCCTCTGGCTGTCCGCTGTCCGTTTGTGCTGGTCTCTGTCTGGGGCGGGGCGGGGCGGGGGCACTGGCATTTCTTTAACCCTACCAGACCTGAGGCCCTGAACCTAACCGTCCCCTATACCTGGGCTCCTGAGCTCAGGAGTCCCAGCACATTCAAACGAATGAATACCCGCCAAAAGTCCCAGCTATTGAATACTGTGCGGTGGCCCGCCTCTTCCGCCCTCCCCCTGGAGGCCCTGGGAACAACTCCATCCAGAGAGAACGGCTGGAGTTTGGATCTGAGGCCCTTCCTGAGGGGAGGCCCAAGCTCCCTGACCGCCCCTCCCACACACGCACCCACACCCCGCTTCCCCACCCGCTCTGTGCCGGATCCTTGGGGTGAGGGGTGCCAGGTCAGGCGGAGCTGGGGACTGATTAGTCACCCATCTAACTAATTAATCACTCCCGCAGAGCTGTGACTCGGCGCCCTGCACCGTGGTGCAGTGTGAGCTGCAGGAGATGGAGCGCGGGCAGCGGGCCATGGTCACGGTGCACGCCGTCCTGTGGCTGCCCAGCCTCCGCCAGGTGGGCGTGGCGCTGGGGCGGGGCCTTCTGGGGCGGGGCCTAATGGGGGCGGGGTCTTCTGGGGGCAGGGTCTTCCGGGGGCGTGGCCTGAGCAAGCTTTGTGGAGAGGCGGGGCTTTGGGAGCGGGAGGAAAGTAAAGACCAGGTTTACTTTGATTTCTTTTCTTTTCTTTTTTTTTTTTTTTTTTTTTAATTAATTGTCCATTGGCGGGGGCGGGGGACGGTTTAATTTGAAGGGGATGGGATTAGGGCAGGGGCAGGCTCCCCGGGTTGGGGGGTCAGGAGCTGGGACTCCTGCACCCAATAGGCCTGTGTGAATGGCTCCCCCACCCCATCCAGAGGCCGCTGGATCAGTTTGTGCTGCAGTCGCAGGCCTGGTTCAATGTCTCCTCCCTGCCCTACACCGTGCCCGCCCTCCGCCTGCCCCGCGGGGAAGCCCTGGTGAGTGTGGCAGAGTGCTGTCAGGGAGGGGAGTCCTGCAGGACAGGACCCACTGGCCATGCCTTGTGTCCTTCCGGTGGGAGGAGGGCGGGGCTTCCTGGGTCAGACTGGTAGGTGGCTGGGCTAGGGGTCCCCACCCCACGGGTTTGGGTTTTGGGGAGAAGCAGGTGTCCAGGTGACTGAGGACACACGGTGACTGAGGACACATGCCGGTGTGTCCTCAGGTCAAGACGCAGCTGCTTCGAGCCTTGGAGGAGCGGGACATTCCGCTCTGGTGGGTGCTGCTCGGCGTGCTGAGCGGCCTGCTGCTGCTCACACTCCTGGTCCTGGCCATGTGGAAGGTGAGGCAGAGGGAGGGAGGGTCCCTGGTGGGCACAGACGTGGCCCTGCCCACCCACCCAGGGAGGCCGAGAGAGGCAGGGGTCCAAGTGGGTGACCCCAGAGCCCAACTGATGTATATCTCCATTATTATTTGTAAATATATTTTTATTTCAGAGAGGGAGAGGGAGATAGAAACATCAATGATGAGAGAGAATCATTGATCAGCTGCCTCCTGCACGCCCCCTCCTGGGGATCGAGCCCACAACCCGGGCATGTGTCCTTGTCAGGAGTCAAATCCAAAGACCCTTCAGCCCACAGGCCGACGCTCTAGCCACGGAGCCAAACTGGCTAGGGCTGCATCTCCGTTATTGGACTCATTCTCCAGAGGACTCTTCCCGGGAGGGACAGACTCCGGGAGGAGGTGGCACCTGGGGTTCTAAGTCCCTTAGACCCATCGCCCCTGCGAGGAAGTCTGGGGAACGAGTCCTGCCTCCAGGGGCTCCCTGGCTGCTGTGGAGGACAGGGTTCGCCTCCCCCTGCCCTTTGTCAGGTCTGACCCAGACCCTGCCCCCTGCCCCCTGCTCCTCTGAGGCCCTGCGGGCCCCTCTCCTCTGTGCCTGGAGAACAAGTGGGCTGGTCTCAAGCTCACTCAGGTGCCCCGCCCTGGGAAACATGGTGCTCTTAGGGAAAACCACACTTTAGACTTATAATAAAATAAGTATGTATCTTCATGCACTTGAGTCATCTAGAGACACAATCTTCAGTATTTAAGAAAAATTCAGGGAAGAAAAAGCAAACCCTGTTTTTAAATGGTTACATCTATTATCCCTGAATGGGGAGAGGCCTTCATGTGTGCAAACAGCGGGGGCCATGTTTTGTGCTGGTCCAGGGGAGGACCTCCTGGCTGGCTGGTTGCTCCCACAATCGCTTCTTCCAGTGCTGCCCCGGGGCCCAGGGTCATCCCTGTAACCTGGCCCTGGCCCTGTGCTCCCCCAGGCTGGCTTCTTCAAGCGGAATCGGCCCCCGCTGGAGGAAGACGATGAAGAGGAGGAGTGATGGTGCACCAGGCGCTGTCCTGCAGGAAGGCGGCCGTGATGCCTGCTCTGCCCCTTCTCCGAGCGCCCCCAGCTCTGCTCGCCCGCAGGCTGGAGCTGCTCCATGGAGGCTCCTGATGTCTCCCCCCCTCCCAGCAGAGCCGGGCCACCTCCTTTCTTGCTGCCAGATAAAGAGCTGAGCCCCCACCCCAGTGTGTGCTTCCTTTGGGGGTTAGGGGAGGAGAGGGAACCTGGGGCTGCTGGACATGTGAGCAGACAGCATCTCTGAGGGCAAAGGGCAGATGACTGTCTTTGAGGGGTGTCAGGGGTAAACGTGGGGATGGGACAAGGGAGAAGGGGGGCAGTGCCTCCAGGTGAGGGGATGGAGGTGTTTGAGGATGGCGGGGAGGATGGCACAGTCGGCAGGCAGGGTCCCTGGTGGGCAGCTTTAAACATTATTTTATGATTTTGAAGAGATAAACATCACGAAAAGAGCATGTTCTCCCCAGCTCCCATTTTTTAAAAAGCCTTTAAAGCTGTGTTCAGAGTGAGAAGGGGCAGAGGGAGGCTAAGCCCTCCTCCTGAGGAAGGCAGTGACTGTTTCTTCTCCCCACCAAGGAGAAGCTAGGAAATAGGCGCCAGGCAGGAAGACCCGGAGGGCCAGGAGGGAGGGCACTGAGATTGGAGCAGGAAATAGTGGCGGGGGATCCACCTGGAGCCCTGAGAGACTTGTGGATTCACGTGTCCAATAAATATTTATTGAGCACCTACTATGTGCCTGGCACCTTCCCAGTGCTGGGATGGAACAGGGAACAACAGAAAAGTCCCTGCCCTCACGGAACTTCCATCCAATCAGGGGCAAAGAGAAAGAAATCCTATTTAATAAAAGACTAATATGCAAATTGTCCCCATGACCGGGAGTTCGACCAGAGGGCAGGGCCAGCCGGCCAACCGCCCACAGCCCCTCCCCCAAGGCTGGCAGCCAGCAGCCGCTAGGGACCATACCCGTGCACAAATTTCATGCACTGGGCCTCTAGTACATAAACAAATAAATAAATGTATGGTCAGTGGTGGTTAGTGATAGGAATAAAAATAAAGATAGGGAGCTAGTGCTGAAACCAGTTTGGCTCAGTGGATAGAGCGTCGGCCTACGGACTGAAAGGTCCCGGGTTCGATTCTGGCCGAGGGCATGGACCTTGGTTGTGGGCACATCCCCAGTAGGGGGTGTGCAAGAGGCAGCTGATGGATGTTTCTCTCTCATCGATGTTTCTGACTCTCTATCCCTCTCTCTTCCTCTCTGTAAAAAATTAATAAAATAATAGTAATGAAAAAAAGATAGGGAGCTGGTGATAGGATTACGTGGGTGCTGGGAGCAGGCTGACTTTATAGGCAGAAAGTCAGAAAAGGCCCCTCTCATGAGGTGAGTGGAGACATGAATGAAGGAGCCAGGTGGCTGCAGGGAAATAAAGGGCTCTGGACAGAAAGAGCAGCCAGCGGAAGGCCCTGAAGGGGGAGCAGGCTTGATGTGTTCAAATAAAAGCAAGGAGGCCGGTGGGCTGGAGGCAGGTGAGGAACCCGGAGGTGGGGTCAGTGGTGGGGGCAGCCAGGTAGCCCCTGTGACCCCGGAGAGAACTTCGGACTTGGTGCTTAGTGTTTGAATGGACAGGCTTACCTCACAGATGCTGCTCCCCACGGGAAAAAGGCAGATTCTGAACAGAACAGAATCACTGGACATCCATGCATGGCGAGTTCCAGAATAGGTTCCTAGCTGGGTGACTGAACACTTAGGAAAAGATTAAGCCGAGGTCCTTGAACACCAGCCAAGTTCCAGTCCCTCTGCCATGGCCATCGGATGGCCCCAGACGGTTTATCTTGATCCAGCAGAGCATTTGGCGTTTGTCTTCAGATACACAAGACAGAAATGTGAGCCGGACGACAGAGACTCGGATTGAAAACTGGACAGTTTTGATAAAGCTGAAGGATGATGTCTGGATGAGGGTGTCCCAAAGCTCCCTCCTAGCCCTGGGCTGCTCGGTGAGTCAGAGTCCCTTCACCCTGCAGGTGGCTGCTGGCCGAGAGCGGGCGCCATGCGATGGGTGACTGAGGCGGAGGCAGGCAGCCCTGACAGATTGTAAAGTTGGGTCAGAACCAACAAGATGAAACGCACTGGGGAAATTCACAGCTAAATCCTGTGTGAGGTTCCAACAATTTGGTTACATAAGAATGGGAACTGGGAAATCTGATTAGATGGAAATTTACGAGAGGGGAAAGGAAAGGAAGAAAGACGGGAGGGAGGGAGAGAGGGAGGGAGGAAGGAAGAAAGGAAGGAAGGAAGAAAGGAAGGGAGGGAGGGAACATTCGGTTGTTTCGTCCACAGTCTCAAAACAAGGTCCCCTTACTTCAGAAGGCCCAACCAGGAGAGAAGCACCAGCAGAGACGCCCATGCTCCTGAGGTCCTTGATCTAGGTCTCCAGTCCCCAGCAGGGCACCACATTTTGAGAAAGAAAAGGCAACAAGCCAGAGAGAACCAGGAGAGGGATACCAGCTTAGATCAGGATTCGGCCACCCAGACACTGAGTGATGATGACCATCAGAAACCGGAGGGAAGAGAGCTTGGCTGGGGCACGAGGGCCGGCCAATAGCTCCCTCCCAAGGTGGGTTTCCAGGGCTCAGGAAGAAGGAAAAGACTCAGATCGTCATTCGTGAAGCACAACCAGCGAGACCGGCCGGCGCTTCTCATGGGCACCTCTCATTCTCCACCTCTAGAACCTCCTAACCGTTAGGACAGCCCTTATTACCTGGACAAACAGTAGCACCTGCTTGGTCAGATATGTGCTAGATCCTTTACTTTGCCACACACTTTATTTTTTTTAAAAATATATATATATATTAGGGCCAACTGTGTTTATTCTTAGTAGTGGACTGCAGATGATTATTTTGTATTGGAGAGCTAATATATTTATCCTGATTTAGTTTAGTAAATATTTCTTATTGATCTTTTTACAGAGAGGAAGGGAGAGGGATAGAGAGTCAGTAACATCCATGGGAGAGAAACATCAATCAGCTACCTCCTGCATACCCCTCACTGGGGATGTGCCCACAACTAAGGTACATGCCCTTGACGGGAATCGAACCGGGGACCCTTGAGTCCGCAGGCCAAACCCGCCAGAGGACAATTCTCACTTTAAAGGAAGGCTAAGTAACTTGCAAACAGCTTAAGAGGAGACAAGAGCCAGACTAGAAGTGGACGGATTCCCAGGGGGCTGCGCCCTCTCTCCCCTGCCCTGCGGGGATGCCAGTGCGGAGTGGGAGCAGTAAAGCAGGCAGTTCTTACACTTTCTGGAGACGCTCATGACCATGGTACTCACCTATCTGAGTGTGTTGCAAGCAATAGCCATCCCCCCTCTCATCCCCCCCAAAAAAATATGCACCAAATTTCGGGAACTCTGGAACTTCAAGCGCCCTGGAGACTGGACCCCATTCGATGCTCTCCCTTGCGGCTCCGGGTCTGGAGCGCAGGGTGGGAGCTGCGGGCGGGCTGAGCCCGCGGAGGCGGCGGAGGGGGCGCAGGGGGCGGTGCCGGAGGACCGTCGGGCGGGGCGCCGCCGGCAGGGGGCGCTGGCGGGGGCTCCGGGCGGAGACAATCGCCGGAGCGGCCGCCGCAGCCAGAGCGGGAGCCCGAGCCGCGCCGGGCCGGGGCTGCGCGGGGCCGGCCGAGCGGGGCCGGCGGGAGCCATGGGCCGCTAGGGCCGGGCCGAGCCCCGCGATGCCGCCGCCGAGCGGCCCCGGCGTCCTCGCGCGGCTGCTCCCGCTGCTGGGGCTGCTGCTCGGCGGCGCCTCCCGGGCGCCCGGCAAGTCGCCGCCGGAGCCCCCCAGCCCGCAGGGTGAGTCCGGCCGGGGGGGCGCGATCGCCGCCGCCGCCGCCCCCGCCCCCGGCCCGCCGGGCCCCTCTGGGCGGCGCTCGCGGATCGGGCCGCGCGCTCCCGGTTTGGGTGGGTGGAGGCGCCCCGGGCCCGGAGCCTGCGGGGGAGCCCCTCCGGGAGGGGGTCTCCGGGAGACACAATGGGGCGGACGGGTCCCCGGCTCCGCGCCGCCGCCCACCTCCTGCCTGTTTTCCTCCCTCCGGTCGGCGAGGCGCCGCCGCGGAGCCATTGTCTGCGGAGACACCCGCCCAGGGGCGGGCGGGCTGGGCGGGCGCCCCCGCAGCCCCGCGGCCGCCGCGCTCCGCCCGGCCGGGGTGGGGGCCCGGCCCCGGCTGCCGCCCGGCCTCGCGGGGCTGGGCGCCCGGAGCCGGGGTGGCGGGGCGAGGGGAGGGGAGCGGGTGAGGCTGCGGTGGATGGACTGTTCGAATGGGGTCCTTCGCCTTGGAGCCTGACAGCCCCCAGCCGGCCCCCCAGGTTTGGGTTTTTGGGGTGCACCAAAGCAACGCTGCTCATCGCGGGAAAGAGAAGGGGCTGGAGTTGGGGGGCCCTGGGAAAAGGGGTGCATTGTGGTTCCCAGCTCAAAGCGCATGGCAGGGCTGTGGCGGCGGCGCCTGCTGAGCTGGCTGCTGGCTGTGGGCAGGGCCGGCTGGGAGGGCAGGTGCCTGGGTCCCCGGCCACTCCGGTCCCCAGTCCGCCCCCAGGTCACCCCCTCCTCATCTCACCCCCTCCCCATCTCACCCCCTCCCCATCTCACCCCCTCCCCATCTACCCCCTCCTCATCCACGCCCTCCCCATCTCAACCCCTCTTCATCCCACCCCCTCCCCATCTACCCCCTCCTCATCTCACCCCCTCTTCATCCCACCCCCTCCCCATCTCACCCCCTCCCCATCCACGCCCTCCCCATCTCAACCCCCTCTTCATCCCACCCCCTCCCCATCTCACCCCCTCCCCATCCCACCTCCCCATCCCAGCGGAGGAGACCCCTCCCCCCCCCCCCACCCCCGCCCCGCGTCTCTCCGGGCCCAGGTGGGTGTGAGGTGGGGGTGGGGTCGGCTTCTGCCGCGGGAAAGGGGGGGAGAGCTAGCGGGTTGCTTCCTCCCTAGCGTGGGCTCTCAGGGTGCCCCACCCACTCCAGCCCTGCACCCCCATCCAGCCTCCTGCCCGCACCCCACCAGCTACTGCTCCCCCCCCCCCCCCCCCCCCCCCCGCCTCGGGCCCATCCCCGCCGAACCTGACCGGGCTCTGGGCTCCTCACAGGAAGGGCCGGGCGGGGGCCTCCGAGAGGGAAGTGGGTCCGGACGAAGGGAGGGGTCGGATTTCCTCCGGGAAGGAGGCCGGGCGGGAGAAGCGGATGCCGTGTGGAACGTCAGGCCTCCGGCCTCAGTCTTCCCGGGAGAGAAGAGCTCGGATGGCTGGGAATGGGCCCTGGGTCCTCAGACAGCGGTTCTCAGCCTGCACCCCGGGGAGGGGCCAGGGGGCTGTCTGGCATGGAGCCAGGATCAGGACCCGCCCAGAATGCTGTCTGCAGGCCCAGGTGAGGGTAGGGGGAAGGAAGTGGACACCTACCCCCTCACCCCCAGTTTGTTCTGGAACCTTCTTCAGGCCTCACCTCCCCACCCCTGTTTTGTTCCCCGGCTCGCTCCCCTTTTCTTGAACCCAAGGCACTCCGTCACCGTAGTCCCTAATCCTGGGTCCCTTTTCCCAGCTGCTCTGTCCAGCTGCTCCCGGCCTGGGGAGCGGGGAGGGAACGGCCAGGCCCTCCAGCTTCTCAGAATTCCTGCTGGGCGGTGGAGGGGAGACTGCCAGCTCCCGGGACCAGAAAGGAAAGGTCCAGCCTGTGCACACCCCGCAGAACGGGGCTTTGGCCCGGAGCGGGCAGGGCGGGGGGTTCAGAACAGCTGGATGGGATGCCGGGGGCAGGCGCGGCCCTGGGCCGGGCGGGAAGCCTGGGGTGAGACACCTGTCACCGCTGAGTATTTATTGTAGCTCCGCCCGGGGGGCCCCCTGACCCTCAGCCGCCTCCACATCTCCTAGCTCTGCCCTTTGGATCAGGACTCCCCTCGTTTTGTGTCCAGCACCCAACCCCCTCCCACCTGCCTCCTGGGGCTCAGACTTGAGTCTCTGTGCCTTTCCAGGCCTGACCCCCCCTTTCGTTATTAGCATCAAGGCAGGGGTGAGGCATGCTTTTTTATATATCTATATCTATATATCTATATCTATAAATCTATGTCTATAGATTTATAGATATAGATATAGATATATAATTGATTTTCCAGAGGGATAGAGAGCTAGAAACGTAGATGAGAGAGAAACATCTACCAGCTGCCTGCTGCACACCCCCCACCAGGGATGTGCCTGCAACCGATGTACATGCCCTTGACCGGAATCGAACCTGGGACCTTTCAGTCCGCAGGCCGACCCTCTATCCACTGAGCCACACCGGTTTTGGCAAGGCATCCTCTTGAGCAGGGGGCCGCACTGAGTGAGAAGGGGTCGATGGTGCCCTGGATCAGAGAGGCTGCCTGGGAAATCCCTGAGAGCAGATCTGGGCCTGGTCCCTCCCTCCCCCATCACCCCACCTGAGGTCAGGGCGCCTGCGGGGCCGTGCCAGCTGGACCTGCCGCGGGCCAGGGGCAGAGCGGGCTGGACAGCGAAGGACTCGGACTTCTCTCCCCGGCCCCTCCGTGCCAGCGTCCCTGGGGCCTGGGTCTCTCCTCCCCTCCCCCAGCCTCTTTCCCTCGCCAGGGCCCCAGCTCCCTGCCCATCCTCCGGGAGGAATGGAGGCGTTGCCGTGGTGGCCGGCTTGGCTGACCAGCTGGGAGGGGGCCAGCAGTGCACTGAGGAGGAGGGGTCAGGAGACACTTGTCGGGGTTTCGGTTGGAGTGAGTCCCTAAGTCTGAAGAGAAACAGGTTTGTGCACAGGGTCCTAGGAGGTGGATGAACGGTGGGAATGAGCCATTCCCCGGAGTCCCCTTCTCAGTTTCTTCCTAAGAACCCCAACTCTGGCCCAGCACCCCATCCTCCCCTCCGGACGGCTGAGTCCTGAGCTCTCTCCTGTCCGCGTGCAGCCTCTGGCCCTCCGCTTATTCATTCTTTCTCAGCCTCCTTCCCTCCCTTCTCCCTGAGGCCAGCCCCAGAGGGTCCGGTGGTTAAGAATTTAGGTCTAGCCGAAACCGGTTTGGCTCAGTGGATAGAGCGTTGGCTTGGGGACTGAAGGGTCCCAGGTTCGATTCCGGTCAAGGGCATGTACCTTGGTTGCGGGCACATCCCCAGTAGGGGGTGTGCAAGAGGCAGCTGATCGATGACTCTCTCTCATCGATGTTTCTAACTCTCTATCTCTCTCCCTTCCTCTCTGTACAAAATTAATAAAATATATTAAAAAAAAAAAAAAAAAAAGAATTTAGGTCTAGCCGAAACCAGTTTGGCTCAGTGGATAGAGCGTCGGTCTGCGGACTGGGGGGGTCCCAGGTTCGATTCCGGTCAGGGGCATGTGCATTGGTTGCGGGCACATCCCCGGTGGGGGGTGGTGCGGGAGGCAGCTGGTCTATGTGTCTCTCTCATCGATGTTTCTGGCTCTCTGTCCCTCTCCCTTCCTCTCTGGAAAATCAATAAAATATATTAAAAAGAATTTAGGTCTAGAAGTCAATGCCCAGGTTTGTAGTACAAATATATGAATTCTTTGAGCCTCAGTTTCTTTATCTGCAAAATGGGCTAACAGCATGTCTTATCAATACATCATGGACTGGGAGATGCACCGTTATGTCACGTCCCAGTAGGAAAGGGGAAAAAACGCTGCCAGTTATAACTGTGGCAGAACCAACCACAGGCACAGTCTGAATTCAGAAACGTTAAGTGTGGGTAAGTGCGTGTGGTAGACTAGACTGGATGAAATGGTGCCAGCTGCCTCACAGGCCGATGTGGCGTGTGAGGGCTCTGTAAACGCTAGCTTTTATAATGTCTTATCTAGCGCCCCCCCTCTGGCCTTGAGGCTCCCCCGGTTCTGTCTTCCTCCCTTCCCCCTCCTCACTCCTCGCTCACCCGCCCGCAGAGATCCTGATCAAGGTGCAGGTGTACGTGAGCGGGGAGCTGGTGCCCCTGGCCCAGGCCTCGGTGGACGTGTTCGGGAACCGCGTGCTGCTGGCCGCCGGCACCACGGACGCCGAGGGCGTGGCCACCCTGCCCCTCAGCTACCGCCTGGGCACCTGGGTGCTGGTCACCGCTGCCCGCCCCGGCTTCCTCACCAACTCCGTGCCCTGGCGCGTGGACAAGCTGCCCTGTGAGTGCGGGGCAGGGGGAGGGGGACAGCAGCTGACCCCATCCACCCCTTCCCAAAATAGCCCTTGGGGGCGGAGGGGGTAGGCTTTCCAGCAGCTGCTGCCCGGCCCCGGGGGCGAGGAGGGGGCTGAGGGAGGAGGGAGTCGCTGGGACGCGGGGGGAGGGAGGTCCCTGCCTGGGAGTGGGCAGGGCCTCTCCCCGGAGCTCACAGCCCCCCTCCCGCAGTGTACGCGTCCGTCAGCCTCTACCTGCTCCCCGAGCGGCCGGCCACCCTCATCCTCTATGAGGACCTGGTGCACATCCTCTTGGGCTCTCCTGGTAAGGCTCCCTCCTCCCTCCTCCCTCCTCCCTCCTCCCTCTTCCCTCCCTCCCTCCCTCCCTCCCAACTCCTCCTCCTGCCCCCGGCCCTGAGCACAGAGAGCTCTGCCCTTCCAGTCTCGCTGGGTGCCCCTGGGCAAGTCCCTTAGCCTCTGGCCCTCAGTGTGCTCATCTCTAAGACGTGGACATGGATAGTACCAGCACCTTCAAATCGAGGTAAAGACTGAGTGTTATCGAGCACGTAAAAAGCAGCACAGGCGGCCAGTACATGTTCCTCGTGGTTTCTGTTCTCCCTCTCCTCCTGCCGGTAGCATGCCCACGCCCTGCCACCTGTATCTCAGCGGGTCACCGGGTCCTTGTTGTGCACCTACTGGGTGCAGGGCCGCGTTAGAAGACATGAGAGGGTCATGCCAGGGCACTGAGCGCCGATGGAGGGCGAGGCCTGGAGCAGTCGGCCGGGGCCCCGGTGCACCTACGAGCTTTCAGTCTCGTTCGGCTGGGACTGACCGCAGCTCCGAGGCTGGTCGGGGCCCTGTGTCTGGTGCTGGGGGTCCAGGGGAAGGTTACCCCTGACAGTGGCAGAGCAGGTGGGACGCTGGGAGCAGAGGGTGGCTGCGTTCAGTACGGAGAACAGCCCAGCCGGTGAGCACTGCGGGTGGGAGCACTGAGTGCGGGGAGCTGCGGGACTGAACGGACTTGGGAGTTGAAGGCGGAGGAAAGGACCTTCCGCTCCAGCCCTTCACGGAGAGGAGGGCCTGGGGGACCTTCCCGGTGCAGGGGCAGGAGGAGATGCTCTGGCCCGGCAGAAGGGAGAGGGACGGGGGTTGAGCACTGACGGAGGAGCCAGGGACTCATGGTTGGATTCCCCGTCAGGGCATATGCCCGGGTTGGATCCCTGGTCTGGAGCGTGCAGGAGGCAGCCGTCAGCGACTCTCTCTCATCGTTGATGTTTCTCTCTCGTCCTCTTTCAAAAAGGAAGGGGATGCTCCGGTCTGGCTATGCAGAGGGGCACCCAGTGCGGGCCAGTTGATGAAGCCCGGCAGAGAGGAGTCTCCGTCTAGTCAGAACTAGGGAGCCACACTGGGTTTTGGAGGGAGAGAAGCCCTCCTCCATTATATCCTTATCCCCCAAATTACTCATTGGCTCATCATCATTTCTCTGATCCTGAATCAGAGGCTTCTAAAATTCCTTTGGAGGTTTCTTTTTATTTTATTTTTTAAATATATTTTATTGATTTTTCACAGAGAGGAAGAGAGAGGGATAAAGAGTTAGAAACATCTATGAGAGAGAATCATCAACCAGCTGCCTCTTGCACACCCCCTACTGGGGATGTGCCCACAACCAAGGTACATGCCCTTGACCGGAATCGAACCCGGGACCTTTCAATCCGCAGGCCGACGCTCTATCCACTGAGCCAAACTGGTCCCGGCTTATTGATTTTTTACAGAGAGGGATAGAGAGTTAGAAACATCTATGAGAGAGAATCATCAACCAGCTGCCTCTTGCACACCCCCTACTGGGGATGTGCCCACAACCAAGGTACATGCCCTTGACCAGAATTGAACCTGGGACCTTTCAGTCCACAGGCCGACGCTCTATCCACTGAGCCAAACCAGTCCCGGCTGGAGGTTTCTTTTTAAAAACGTATTTCTTTTATTGACTTCAGAGAGGAAGAGAGAGAGAAACGTCAACGATGAGAAAGAATCTTTGATCAGCTGCCTCCTACATGCCCCACACTGGGGACCAAGCCCGCAACCGGGGCACCTGCCCTAACTGGGAACCAAACCATGACCTCCTGGTTCATAGGGTCAACATTCAACCACTGAGCCACACTGGCCGGGCGGGAAGTTCCTAAAATGCCAAAGGAGCCCAGCCGGTGTGGTTGAGGTCACAGTTTGATTCCTGGTCAAGGCACATGCCCTAGTTGGGGGGCTCTATCCCAGTAGGGGGCGTGCAGGAGACAGCTGATCAATGTTGATATTTCTCATGGAAGTTTTTCATTGATGCTTCTATCCCTCTCCCTTCCTCTTTCTAAAAATCAATAAAAACGTTTAAAAAATCAAAATAAAACGCCAAAGGAACCCTTTATTGCTTCCTAGCTTAAAGCCTCCCACAGCTCCCACTGCTTCAGTATAAAGCCTAGTCTCTTTCACATCCTGACCACGCCCACTGGGACCTGGCCCGCCCCTGTTCACCCCCCCCCCCACTCCAGTCACCTGGAGGCCCCTGACCAACGTGCCCCTTAGAGCCAGGGTCTTCCTCCTGGCAGTCCTGGAAGCTCCGTCTCATCCTGCAGGGTGCCCCGGGGCCTTCGGAGCTGGGCGGCGAACTCCGCTTGCGCCCTGCCCCCCGTTATTGTAATCGTGGGCAGGGCAGGACAGTGGTGACAGGATGTGTCCTGGCACCGAGCTCCGTGGGCTCCAGGATTGTGACCTGAGCAAGTTACTGACCTTTTCCCGTCTCCATTTCTGCCTATAAAATAGGGTCGATGGTAAAGGTACCTATGTCAGGGGCTGTTGTGCGAATGACAGGGGTTTTTTGTGTGTTTTTAAAAAATATATTTTATTGATTTTTTACAGAGAGGAAGAGAGAGGGATAGAGAGTTAGAAACATAGATGAGAGAGAATCATCAATCAGCTGCCTCTTGCACAACCAAGGTTTATGCCCTTGACCGGAATCGAACCTGAGACCTTTTAGTCTGCCGGCCGACACTATCCACTGAGCCAAACCAGTTTTGGCTAATGACAGGGGTTTTAATGTAGATATTAACCTGCTTAGAACAGTACCCAGCATATCAAAGCTTAATAAAAGTTACTATTACCTTATTGTATCAGAATTTTGTTTCACATCCTCTCCACCCCAAGGCAGGCGGACAACACACAGAGCCTAAGCTGTCTAATGCAGTAGCTACTAGCCACATGTAGCTATTTAAATTTAAATGAATTAAAAATTTGTTAAACTTTATTTTTTTAAAAAATATATTTTATTGATTTTTTACAGAGAGGAAGGGAGAGGGATAGAGAGCTAGAAACATCGATGAGAGAGAAACATCGACCAGCCACCTCCTGCACACCCCCTACCGGAAAATGTGCCCGCAACCAATGTACATGCCCTTGACCGGAATTGAACCTGGGACCCTTTAGTCCGCAGGCCGACGCTCTACCACTGAGCCAAACCGGCTTCGGCTAAACTTTTTTAAATGAAAAATAAATCCAGTTCCTGAGTCACACTCTACACTGGCCTCATTTCCGGTGCTTAGTAGCCATGTGTCTGGGCACTGTCGTGGGCACCACGGATGTGGAGATGTCCATCCACCACAGCCAAAGTGGGCACCCTGACAGACCGCACCTCACTGGACTGTGAACTTGAAGGCAGGGAATAGTGACTTGTATCTCATTCATTTTTGTATCCCCGGCACTTAACACGGCGCCTGCCACACTGTAGACAGCAGTTGTTTGAGGACCTGAACCTCATCACTTTCTAGGCTAACAAGAGGCCTGATGTGCGAAATGCACCGAGGGGCTCGGCCCTCGCAGCCCCAGCTTCGTCTGGAAGGACGTCCAGAAGGTTGTTCGGCTGTCTGGTCTAATTAGCATATTATTATAGCATATATATGCTTTTATTATAGACTAGAGGCCTTGGTGCATGAAAATCCATGCACTGGAGAGGGGATCCTTCAGCCCAGCCTGCCCCCTCACAGTCCAGGAGCCCTCAGGGGTGGAAGGCGACCCAGCGATCAGGGGAAGACAGTGCTCCCATCACACCTCTGCTGCTGCCACTGCCGGCAGCGCAAGCCTCGGGCAGCCCTGGCGGCTGGGCAGCTGCCATCTGAGGCTTGCCTGTACCTCAGGTAGGCCCTGAGCAGCTGAGGAGACTGGAATATTCCCAAGGCAGGCACATGGAGCGGCCAGACCTGCTTGGGGCTGAGGGACTGGGCACCACCATTTTGTGGCTGTGGGCACTGCCATCTTTGAGGGTGTGACAACAATTAGCATATCCCCTCCTTCTTGACTGCTATCTTTGTGAGGGCATGATGGTCAATTAGCATATTCCCTCTTCATTAGATAAGGAAACTGGTTCAGAGAGCAACTTGCTGCAGGTCACACAGCCAGGACTAGGGCTCCGGTCCACATCCCTTCCAAATTCTCATTCTAGGACTGCCCAGTCTTCTCCCAAGTCCCCACCCTCCCTCCCTGGCCTCCCGAGCGGCCTGACCCACTGTCTTCCCCTCTCCTCAGACACCTGCTTTCTGCTCTGGTGTCCGGGCAGCCTTGTCCCTGGCCAGGCCACTGCAGCCCCTCCTCTCTCCACCAGGCGCCCGCTCCCAGCCCTGGGTGCAGTTCCACCGGCGGGCTGCCCGCCTGCCCGTCAGCGCCACCTACAGCCAGCTCTGGGCCTCGCTCACCCCCGCCAGCACCCAGCAGGAGATGCGGGCCTTCCCTGCCTTCCTGGGCACCGAGGCCTCCGGCTCAGGTACGCTGGCTGCCTGGCGTCGAGGGGGTGTCCCCGCCTTGAGGGCTTGTCCCTCAGCTCCGCGTCCCCTTCCCCAGGCAACGGCTCCTGGCTGGAGCTGATGCCCCTGGCTGCGGTGAGCGTGCACCTGCTGACCGGCAACGGGACGGAAGTGCCCCTCTCGGGCCCCATTCACCTGTCTCTGCCCGTGCCCTCCGAGCCCCGCGCCCTCGCCGCGGGCACCAGCATCCCGGCCTGGCGGTTTGACCCCAAGAGTGGTGAGTGCCTCGGGGAGTTGCGGGGGGCCGGGGTCTGGGGACAGAGACTCAGAGGGGAGGACATTGACTCTGACGCAACCCCCCCCCTCTCCCAGGGCTGTGGGTGCGGAACGGCACTGGCGTGATCCGGAAGGAGGGCCGGCAGCTCTACTGGACCTTTGTCTCCCCGCAGCTGGGGTACTGGGCGGCTGCCATGGCCGCCCCCACGACTGGTGAGAGTGTGGCGGGGGGGCCAGGGGGCAGCGGGCGAAGGGGAGGCTGGGGGAGCGGATCCCTCCTGAAAGGCAGGAAGGGCATCCGCACCGGGAGCGCTAAGCCCTCGCCTGGCACAGGCCTGGTCACCATCACAACAGGCATCCAGGACATCGGCACCTACCACACCATCTTCCTGCTCACCATCCTGGCAGCCCTGGCCCTGCTGGTGCTCATCCTGCTGTGTCTGCTCATCTACTATTGCCGGTGAGCGAGACCCAGCCCCCTTCCCTCCTCCCGTCCCGACGGAGGCCTGCCCTTGTGTGGGTGCTCAGGCCTCTGAAATGCATCAGAGCACAGCCTGCCGAAACCGGTTTGACTCAGTGGATAGAGCGTAGGACTGCGGACCGAAGGGTCCCAGGTTCGATTCCGGTCAAGGGCATGTACCTTGGTTGCGGGCACATCCCTGGTGGGGGGGGTGTGGGAGGCAGCTGGTCAATGTTTCTCTCTCATGCATGTTTCTAGCTCTCTATCCCTCTTCCTTCCTCTCTGTAAAAAAATCAATAAGATATATTTTTAAAAAAGAAAGCACAGCCTGATCTTCAGAGCACTGACTGGAAAGCAGGGCGCGCGCACAGGCAGAGACCGAAAGGCTGGTGGCCTGAGAGAAGTGGGAGAGGAGGCAGGAGCTGGGGGGCAGGCCCCAGAGACACCCAGCCCAGCTCTCACCCCCATGGGACCCCGGGCTCGGACCTCCTCCCTGGTGCTCATGCATCTCCTACCGCGCAGGCAGGCAGGGTACCCGGAAGGAACCCAAATGGGCACAGCTGCTAGATGGGCCTCCCGCAGACATACAAGCTCCTTCACAAGCTTATGGGTGTTTTAGTCCCAGGCATTGTCTCCATCCTTCCAGCTATTTCAACCCCTCCTCTTTTAAAAAAAAAAATATATATATATTTTATTGATTTTTTACAGAGAGGAAGAGAGAGGGATAGAGTTAGAAACATCGATGAGAGAGAAACATCCATCAGCTGCCTCTTGCACACCCCCTGCTGGGGATGTGCCCTCAACCAAGGCACATGCCCTTGACCGGAATCGAACCCGGGACCTTTCAGTCCGCAGGCGGATGCTCTATCCACTGAGCCAAACCGGTTTTGGCATCAACCCCTCCTCTTGCCGCTGTGGGTAGGGAGCTGCTCTGGCGGGACCCTTTCCTGAGGACCCGTCTGCCTTCTCTGCAGGAGGCGCTGCCTAAAGCCCAGGCAGCAGCACCGCAAGCTGCAGCTGTCTGGGCCCTCCGAGGGCAGCAAGCGAGACCAGGCCACCTCCATGTCCCAGCTCCATCTCATCTGCGGGGGGCCCCTGGAGCCCACCCCTCCGGGGGACCCCGAGGCGCCTCCCCCGGGTCCCCTGCACTCCGCCTTCTCCAGCTCCCGCGACCTGGCCGGCTCCCGGGACGACTTCTTCCGCGCCAAGCCGCGCTCCGTCTGCCGTCCGGCCGCCGCCGAGCCCGCAGGCGCCCGCGGGGGCGAGGGCGCGGGGCCGAAGGGCGGCCGCTCCGCGGAGGGCGCGGGCGGGCTGGAGCCGGGCCTGGAGGAGTACCGGCGGGGGCCCCCGGGGGCCGCGGCCTTCCTGCCGGAGCCGCCCTCGCCGCCGCCGCCCTTCGAGCACTACCTGGGCCACAAGGGGGCGGCCGAGAGCAAGGCGCCCGACTTCCTGCTGTCGCAGTCCGCGGACCAGCTGGCGCGGCCGCCGCTCGGCCAGGCGGGGCAGCTCATCTTCTGCGGCTCCATCGACCACCTCAAGGACAGCGTCTACCGCAACGTCATGCCCACCCTGGTCATCCCCGCGCACTACGTGCGCCTGGGCGGCGAGGCGGGGGCCGCGGGGGCGGGCGACGAGCCCCTCGCCCCCGAGGGCGCGGCCCCCGGCCCGGCGCGCCCCTTCCCGCAGCCCGACTCGCAGCGCCCGCTGATGCCGGGCCACGCGGGCGCGGGGGGCGAGGGCGGCGGCGGCGTAGGCGGCGGCGAGGGCTGGGCCGGCGGGCGCTCGGCGCCGGTCAGCGGCTCGGTCACCATCCCGGTGCTGTTCAACGAGTCCACCATGGCGCAGCTCAACGGGGAGCTGCAGGCGCTGACGGAGAAGAAGCTGCTGGAGCTGGGCGTGAAGCCGCACCCGCGCGCCTGGTTCGTGTCCCTCGACGGGCGCTCCAACTCGCAGGTGCGCCACTCCTACATCGACCTGCAGGCGGGCGGCGGCCGCAGCACCGACGCCAGCCTGGACTCGGGCGTCGACGTGCACGAGGCGCGGCCCGCGCGCCGCCGGCCCCCGCGCGACGAGCGGGAGCGGGAGCGGGAGCGCGCCCCGGCCGCCGCGCCGCCGCCGCCGCCCGCGCCCCCGCGCCTGGCGCTCAGCGAGGACACGGAGCCCAGCAGCAGCGAGAGCCGCACGGGGCTCTGCTCCCCGGAGGACAACTCGCTGACCCCGCTGCTGGACGAGGTGGCGGCGCCCGAGGGCCGGGCGGCCACGGTGCCCCGCGGCCGGGGCCGCAGCCGCGGGGACAGCTCCCGCAGCAGCGCCAGCGAGCTGCGCCGCGACTCGCTCACCAGCCCCGAGGACGAGCTGGGCGCCGAGGCGGGCGACGAGGCCGGCGACAAGAAGAGCCCGTGGCAGCGGCGCGAGGAGCGGCCGCTGATGGTGTTCAACGTCAAGTAGCGCCGCCGCCGCCGCCGCCGCCCCTGATCCGGCCCCGCCCGCGGGTTTGGCGCTGCCCGGCCCGCCGGGCTCGTCCCCGGGGTGCGCACCCCGAGCTGCGGGGCGCCCGCTCTTAGCGCTGGCTGGGCGGGGGAAGGCGCCGAGGCCGCGGAGCTGTCTGTGGTATGTGCTGGGTAATGATGGATGGCCTGGGGGGACCCCATGTCTGTCTCCGCGAAGGGAAGGCGGTGGGAGGGGTCCAGGCCCCCGTTGGGAGGCGCTGGGGAGGAGGGCGGGGAGGGGGGCGAGCAGTGCCTGTATAAACGTGGCTGTACATAGAAAGTTCTATTGTGAGGCAGCAGGAGGGGCGGCCAGGCCTGAGCGCTTGGTAGGAGGGCTGGGAAGGGAGGGGGGGTTCTCTGTGGACCCCTGGGAAGGGAGGGTGGCCGCTTGCTGAGGGGCCCGCCTCGCTGGGCCACCGAGGCCCAGGGCTAGAGGCTGGGAGGCTCTGGGGAACGGGAGGCTGGGACTGGGCCGCTGTGGGCAGCAGCAAATATAAAACTGGTGAGATTGACGCTGTGTGTGTCTGTGGGGTGGAGGGGACGTGGGTGCTGGATGCGGGGACCCTTGGGGATCGAGGGGAGGGCAGGCACGGTGGCCGAATCAGACGCTATTAAGAAAGTGTACAAACTTTATTGAAACACATACACACACACGCACACACATAGACACACACCTGTGGATAGGGAAGAGCACCTGGCCACAGGGTCCGTAGAAACCGGGAGAGAGAATGGCAGCTTGTAACGTGGCGTTGGCCACAGCTCCCCGAGTGACAGGGAAGGCCTTAGATGGGGCCCCCTCAGTGACGGGGACTCCGACGGAGCGTCCAGGAGAACGTGGGGGGGAGAGGTGGCAGGAGGCCTGAGCAGCGGGCTCCCTCTGCGCGGGTCCCGGGGGCGCTGGAGTGTCTGGGGCCCAGTGTCCTCACAGCAGCTCTCGGGCCGGGTCCCTCTGCGGAGCGTCCCAGCGCAGCGTCTCCCTGCGCAGGCACTTGGTGCCCCGGGCCCCGCAGTGGAAGCCAGCGGGGCAGCAGTGACGCTGGTCGGCACAGCAGATGCCCTGGGTGGTCGGGGGCGGGCACGCGGGTTAGAGCGGGACCCGGCCAGGCCCAGACCAGACCCGGGGCGGGCGGGGGCGGCACTGACCTGGCGGTAGGGACAGCAGGCCCAGCTCCCGCGGCTGTCTCGGCAGCAGGTCTGGTTGTCGTGGCAGAAGTGGCCCTGTCCGCACTCCACGTCCCCCACGCCCACAGGGAGGCCCAGGGGCAGGTGGGCCGCGTCCACCGCCTTCTCACAGGTGCGGGCCTTCACGTTGCAGGTGTACCCATTGGGGCAGCAGTGCTGGTGGTCCTCGCAGCACACAGCCTGGGGGGACGGAGGGGCGCTGGGCTGTCTCCTCCGCCCCCAGGGCTCGGCCCCCCTCTCCGGGGGCAGGAGGGCAGGCGGGCGGGCGGACACTCACGTGGGGCAGCCGGCAGCAGGCCCAGCTCTTGCTCAGGCTTTGGCAGCAGGTCTGGCCCACGGGGCAGCTGGTGTGCTTGTCACAGTCCGTGTCATTGCGCTGGGACGAGGAAGCCCGGGAGGCGGGCACCTTCCCCAGGCCCGCCACGATCCGGTCCCCCCTCTGACACTGGCCCCCGGCCAAGCACGTGTAGCCCTGGGGGCAGCAGTGCTGGTGGTCCGAGCAGCAGACGGCCTGGCGAGGGGAGAAAGGGGCGGGGCGAGTGACCCAGGAAGCCATATGCTTCGTGTGGGGTGAAACACTGAGCCCCCCTCCCCTTCTGCCTCTCCGCTCGGCTCTTCCCGCGGGAACGAGATCTCTGGGAGCCAGGCAGAGAGCAGAGGAGCAAGGTCACAGGAGTCTGGCCACAGCCCAGGTCCCCCCCGTGCTACCCCGGTACCCATGCACCTCGGGGGCGGGACAGCAGCCCCACTCTCCAGTCGTGAGTCGGCAGCAGGTGGTGGAGGAGGGGCAGCTGGTGACGTCGTCACAGGGCACATCGCTCCCCGCGGCGCGGGGGCTGGGCGGGCTGAGGCGGGCGGGTGCCCGCTCCAGCCAGGGCAGCGGGCGGCCTGCCTGCTGGCAGGTGCCCTTCTCGGTGTCGCACGTAAACCCGGCCGGGCAGCAGTGCACGTGGTCATCACAGCACACGGCCTGGGGTGGACAGAGCAGGGGCGGTAGGCCCAGGGGCCTAGCTCGCTGCCCCCTCCGCTCAGCCCGGCCCACCCACCACGCCGGGCACCTGGACAAACGGGCAGCAGCCCCAGGCTCCTGTGGGCAGGCGGCAGCAGGTGTAGTCCTCGGGGCAGCTGGTCTCCGTGTCACACTTCACATCCTGCACTGGGAGCCGGGCAAGGAGGATACGTCAGTCAGCCGTGGGGGCCACCCGGAGGTCACCCCCTTTGTGGGCTCCATGGCTGGAACCAGAGGTTGAGGATGGAAGGCCGCCCCTGGCAGGGAGCCTAAGGAGAAGCCCCGTGCGGGAAAGGGGGGCTGTGCCTGCCCTGGCCCCTCCCTGCAGCCACCGGTGCCCGCCCCCATGTCTGCTCCCCGAATGGCCTGGTGGAGCGCTCCCCCGGCTTCTGGTACCTCTGC
Organism: Pipistrellus hanaki; assembly: GCF_964339955.1. Classification (NCBI taxonomy): domain Eukaryota; kingdom Metazoa; phylum Chordata; class Mammalia; order Chiroptera; family Vespertilionidae; genus Pipistrellus; species Pipistrellus hanaki. The sequence goes on from NC_140518.1 coordinate 13,184,898, forward strand.
GAGCCGGCAGCTTGGTGAGGAGGTCCGTGGCATGCTCCTGGGAGAGACACTTGCCCTGGGCCAGGTCGCACACGGTGTCCTGGGGGCAGCAGTGCAGGTGGTCGGAGCAGCAGATGGCCTGGGTGGAGGGAGGCAAGGGTGGGTCTTTGTGGAGCACAAGGAGGTCAGGCCGACAGCTGGCACTACCCCAGTCCCCCACTAGGGGGTGTAGCGTATGTCCTGAGCAGCCAGGCTCCCAGGGACCTGTCAGCCAGCCTCGGACCCCCGGAATCCCTGCCAGGCAGGGGTCCAGGCCGGGGGCGGTGGGCACGGAGCCCGCTGGGGACCGCCCCTCACTCACATTCGGAATTGGGCAGCAGCCGTACTCCCCATTAGGCATCTCGCAGCAGGTGGAGCCGTCAGGGCACTGGGACCGTCCGTCTGGGCACAGGACCCCTGGGAGGGAGGGGAGAGCGGTGTGAGGGGCAGGGCAGCCAGGGGAGAGGGGGGCTTTTCCTCTCCTTCCTCCCAACCCCCCCCCCATCTCTCCACCTGCTGCGTTAGTCCTTCGGGCCGGGACCTTCTTAGCCAGGGGGAGGGAGCCCGTGGCGGTGAGGCAGCGGGTATGGGCCAGGTCGCAGGTGGTACCCCGGGGGCAGCAGTGCACCTTGTCTTCGCAGCAGGTAGCCTGAGAAGAGACGGTCCTGACTCTGTCCTGGCCCCCTCCAGCCCCCCTCCCTCCCTTACCTTCCCAAACCTGTACCTGGGGTATGGGGCAGCACCCCCAGGCGCCGTCAGCCATGATGCAGCACGTGGAGGAGTTGGGGCACTCGAACTGGCTGCCGGGGCACTGGACAGCACCCAAGGGGTTGGCATCTGTGGAGAGGATGAGTGGGATTCCACAGCCTGGACCGGGAGGGTCATGGCCTCCGTCACCCAAGGAGCTGCAGGCACGGGGCCTACATCCCAGCCACAGGGGCTGGGGGGGGGGGGGGGGCTGGCACTAGGGCTCAGGCACTTTTTCTTAAATCCTCACCCAGGGATATGTTTTTACTGATTTTAGAGAGAAGGGTGAGAGAGAAACATCCATCAGTTACCTCCCATACACCCCGGACTGGGGATCGAACCAACAACTTAGCTACGTGCCCTGGCCGGGAATCAAACCTGCAATGTGGGTGTACCACGGGACGACAATCCAACCTACTGAGCCACCCAGCCAGGACCCCAGGCACTCTGAAACCACTCTCCCACAAGCCAGGCCTTGCTTCAGAAATATGGCACCGGACAGGGGCATCCAGTGACTGGGGTGGCATCAAAGCAGCCCCGTTTGGCCTCTCCCCACCCCTGCAATGCCTGGCTCTAGGCCTGGGGGCTCGAGGTCCCTCCCCCTCTCAGCCCCAGTGCTGCCCCTCTATCCAGAGCAGGGGGCGTGCTTAGTACAGACGCCACATGAACGAGGACACGAGAGCAGAAATCAGGGTCACCCAGCCCGCGGGGCTCCTGGGTGCTCCAGCTCTCCACGCTGCCCCTCTGCCTGCCCTCCCCCTCCCCCCTTACTGCACCTGGGCTCCGGAAGCAGGACCGCCCATCCGCACTGCAGTGGAAGCCCCTGGGGCAGCAGTGGCGGCCATCCCCACATGACACGGCCTGTGGGACACAGAGACGCCGGCGCTGACGAGGCCCGTCTACCCGGGGGAAACACAGCACTGAGCCCCTCCATCGAGCTGGGGGCGCCCTCACCTCTGGGAAGGGGCAGCAGCTGGAGGTCCCCAAGACAGTGAGGAGGCAGGAGTAGCCAGGAGAGCAGTGGGCATCCAGCTGGCAGGGCCTGCCCAGGCGCCTGCCGAGCGCTGTGGGCCACCCGTCCTGGAAGAGAGGAGAGGGTAAACCAAAGGACCCGGGTTCGGCCGCGTCCCCCGGCCCACCCCGCAGGACCTTTTGGGAAACCCCGGCTGCCAGCGCTTGCCTGGGCTGAGGCCCTCGCCACGGGGTTGCAGCAGCTGTAGCTGGCTCCTCCTGGGTCCAAGCAGCAGGCCACGGGGCAGCGCTGACCATCTGGACACTGCGTCCCAGCCGCCAGCCCTGACACGAAGGCCACCAAGCTCACCAGGGTCCACATGATCCACCTGCAAAAACACCAAGAGGCATTTGGCAACTAGCTTGGGTCCGCGCCGCCCTTGGTTCTGGAGCCAGTCTCCTCCTAGGCCCGGGCCTGGGACCGCGGAGCCTCCTCCACAGCGCCTCATCCGGGGAGGAAGCAGGATGTGGGGCCTGAGATCCCCCTTCCTACATGGGTCCCGTGTGTGCGTGTCACACATGCCGGGCTGCGTGCACACCCATGAGCATAAATGCTGACGTGAGTGTGAGTGAATCTGTGTCCCCAACGTGTGGCCGACCGTGGGTGAATGTGTGGAAATGTCATGTGAGCGTCCGGAAGGCTTGTGGGTTTTGTGGGTCTGACCTGTGGGTCTGGGCTGCCTCTGGGGTGTGGGGGAGGCATCAGGAGCCACGGGAAGACACACTGGTACAAGGACCGAGTCCCTAAGGGGAAAAGCCAGGGTTTCCCTTCCCCAGCTCGCCCCTCTGCCTGTCTCCCACCTGCACCCTGCCCAGGCCTGTGGTGGCGGAGGGGCTGTCACATGACAACATGGGAAACCACGGGGCTGAGGAACGAGAAAAGGGAAGTGGAATCTGGGCTGCCCTCCCCAGAGGCCAGTCACGGCCGACCATCCCCCCCCACCAGGGGACACACAGGCTGGGTCCGGCCCTGTGTTCACAGGGCCCTCAACTCCACCGGGACCTCCCAGACTCTCCAAACACAGCCTCCCGCCCTGGCCGATATCCTGGGCCGAAACGCAGCTGCACATGCAGAGCCCACCAGAGCCCGCTCTGGGGTCGGCAGGAGGAACCAGCTTTGGCCCAGGGATGGGGCACAGCCTCTCCCTAAACAACTTTCCCCCAAGCTCAGCCAGCCCCACTGGTTCAAGGCCGGGCCCAGAGGCTACCCTGCCTCGAGGGGCAAAGACAGTGTTTGTTGAGCCTCTTGGGAGCCAGTGTAAGCAATCCACATTTTCTTTCTCCTTTGTAACCACTATCCGACCTAGTAATTGTCACCTTTCCTTTCAAAGGAGGAAACCGAGACTCAGAGATGCTACGTAACATGCCCATGTCATATACCAAGTGCTAGAGGTGACAGGCTGTGATGGCTCCGGAGCACACGGGGCCTGGGTTCGTTTCTCCTGGCACCACGCACAGTGCCTGGGATGGAGCACAAACCCCAGGAGGGTAGAGGCCTCGGGTCCAAGCGGAGGAAGGGGACGGAAGCATCTCCTGAGCAGAAGCTGCCAGGATACAGCCCTGGTCCTAGACCTGGAACTGCCACCGCTGATATGAGAGCCTCCGAAGTCGCCTCTCCGCAGCTCCTGGCCGGTCAGGATGAGGGCGACGGTCCTAGACCTCAGCCCCTGGCAGTCTCCCCTCCACACCCACAGCTCCTGGCCAGGGACCTGCCGCTCGCCCCGCCCACTGCTTGGCTTAGGCGTGCCAGCACAGATGTCAGAGTCCTCAGGTCCCTAATGATTTATTTCCCTTCCTGGGTATCCTGAGGTCAGTACAGAGGTATGTGTCTACTGAATACATATGTGTCTACTGAGTACACATGCAAGCACACACACTCAGGACGGGAGATGGGGGAGCTGGGAGCCCGATTCCCCGCTGCTGGGCTTTGAGAGGCGGCCCCTCTCACCCCACCCCATGCACACTGCCAACACGGAGAGGGAGACCCGGAGCCTCCTCCAGCCCCGCTCTGTCGTCTTCCACTAGGTGGCACCCCCCACTCTGAGTGTCAGGAGCACGCGATTCCCAACATTCGAACCAACCCAACAGCGAGGCGCGTGAGCGAGGAAAAAAGTATTGCAGAGGCGGAAGTTAGCTTGTCCCAACCCACAAGAAAGGAAGTAAGAGAGAGCCAGACGTAACCACTGCCAAGTCCTCGGAGAAGGCCAGGGTCTTCAGGCTCCCTGCCAGTCCTCTGCGCCCGGGGCCAGGGAGGGCGCCTCTCCCGTCCCCGGCCGCGGGAGACCGTCTACCTACCTACCTACCACCACCACCGCTGCAACCAGACGGGGGAGGCGGGGCCGGCTCACACACAGAGGGTCCCTGCTTTGGGGAAGGGGCTGCAGCCTGCGGAATGCTTGCAGGTAGAGAAAGAGCGCCCCTGCTAACGGGGGTCACTGCCATTCTGCTTAGATTGCCGCCACCCTTCAACACCCTCCCTGCACCGCAGACCCCAAAGACGACACTCCCAGCGTCTTCTCTTGCCTCCCGAAATAAATTCAAGCCTCCCCCGCCCCCAGCCCTCCCCCACGTCCCTGCGGCCGGGGCCTTGGGAAAGAGCGAGCGAGAGCTCCGCGCTGCGACCTCCTTACCTGCGTCCGGCTCCGCGCTCGCTGGGCACCAGCAACCCCGCAGCTCACCGACCCGGGCCCTGCAGCGCGATGGCCCCGCCCACCTCAGCTCCCATTGGCCAGGTGCCCGGGTTGTCGAGCTCCCATTGGCTACTCGTCGACGTAGAGGCGGGGCCACCCTAGAATGCCGTGCTTCTTTTCTGCTCCATTCACTCCCCGCCCCCTTTCCTAGGGATCATGTGATTGGAGGATCATGTGACGGACGCCCCGGCTGGCTCTTTGCCCGGTGCGGGCGCCGGGTGGTTTGCCCGAGGCGGGCTGCGCGGGTCTGCAGACATTGACCGCAGCCAAAGGAGCTGCTTCTTAGAGTATAAGTTTAAGGACGTTTGCGGGATGTTCGCTTCTGGATCTGGGACCCTTGTCCATCCTGTTTCGTTTCTATTCAACAAACTCAGATTGAACGTTGGGCTGAGAGTTGTGAGGGCAGGGATACACAGCACTCGGCCCTTTCCTCAAGGTGCCCACAGAAGGCATGGGGTGTGGGAGGGAGACAGACTCAGATTCCATCTAATTTAAGGTTCATGGTCGTGTGCCAAGTGCACGGTGTGTGTAGGGAAACAGCAGTAAGCAGGAAGAAGAGATTTAATTCCATCTCCGGGGCACCCTTTTGAGCTGAGTCAGAGGTTTTAACGCAGGTGGGAGAAGTTGGAGAAGTGGCTGGACAGGGGTTGTGGGGAAGAGCATTAAGAAACGAGATGGAAAGGGCAGCCTTGGGCAAGGATTGAATGCCAAGTTCAAGCCTGGTGCAGGGTCAGGCAGGGGGATGGATGCCCAGTGGGAGTGGCTTTGTAGTTTCACGTAGCGCTGCCTTCCAGGAATTGACATGGCTGGGGTGGAGAGAGAAATGGGCAGCACAGAACAGGTTAGCCAGCCGTAGGAACCAGACTGTTCAGTGCTCAAGGGCCTCGGCCAGATCTAGGCTGGTGATGGGGAGACTCAGCAGGAGAGAGGAGAGGCCCACAGCAAGCCTGGTGCTGAGCCTTGGAGGAAGGAATGAAGAGTGCTGTAGGCTAAGCCAGTGTTTTTCAACCTTTTTTGGGCAAAGGCACACTTGTTTCATGAAAAAAATCACGAGGCACACCACCATTAGAAAATGTTAAAAAATTTAACTCTGTGCCTATATTGACTATATATAAAGTAATTCTCTTGAATAGGAATCAAATAAACACAAAGAAAGTATTTTATAATTACTTTATTATGAAATATTAAGTAAACAAAATAGTGAAAAATTATAAAATTCTTGTCTTGTCTTGTCTGCACCTACGGCACACCAGGCAACATCTCAACAGCGGTTGAAAAACGCTGGGCTAAGCGAAGAGCTTGAGCTGAGGGTGAGACTGGGGTCAGGGACAAATCCCAGTCTGGGTAGGGAAGGAGTGGCAGGGCTGAGGAATTGTGTGGCAGTGTGCTCAGCCTGGGGCTAGGGAGGAACCAGACAGCGGATAAAGCTCCTGCTGAGAACTGGGACTGTTCTATAGGTCAATTTGGGGTGTATTGCCATCTTAACAATATTAAGTCTCCCTATTCATGAATATGGGATGTCTTTCCACTTATTTATTAGTTTCTTTTTGACAGTTATCAAGTATTTCATGCTATAAATTTTATATAGTTTACTTAATCAGTATCAGGTAATGAGCTTTTATGTGTTTCTAAATTTTTTTAAAAGTTTTTCTTCTTTCTTAAATATATTTTTATTGATTTCAGAGAGGAAGGGAGAGGGAGAGGTACAAACATCAATGATGAGAGAAAATCATTGATCAACTTCCTACTACACACCCCACAATGGGGACTGAACCTGCAACCTGGGCATGTGCCCTGACTGGGAATCGAACTGAGACCTCCTGGTTCATAGGTCAATGCTCAACCACTGAGCCACACCAGCTGGGCTGTGTTTCCAATTTTTTAAAGTTAACCAATAATTATGCAATGAATATTTGTGAAGATGTGTCTGAGTGCACATGGTGGGGTTAAATTCCTAAATGTAACTTATGCTCAATAAAGGGTCTGCATAGTTGAAATGTTTATGACAGATTGACTTAAAATTTTTCCAGTTTACACTCCCAGTCATGGTGTTTGGGGGCACTTATTTCCCATTTACTCGCCAACATCGGATATGCCAGTTTAATTTTTTTTTTTAGCCAATCCGTCGAAGATATTTCCTGGTGGTTTTATTTGCATCTCCTTGATCGCGAGGGAAGTTGAGTATCTGTGCATAGACTTATTCTGTTTATGTATGTCTTCCGTGAATTGCCTGTTCTTATCTGCATCAGTCAGGGTTCTCCAGAGAAACAGAACTAATTGCTTGTACAGAGAAAGAGAATTATTAAAAGGAATCGACTCACATGATTATGGAAGCTAGCAAGTCCAAAACCTGCGGGCTAACCCCGCAGGCCGGAGCCTCAGGGGAGCAGATGGTGCAGACGAAGTGAAAGGCAGTCGCTGAGACACTTCCTCTTGCTTAGAGAAGCCAGCGTTTTTGTTCTGTTCAGGCCTTCAACTAAATTGGGGATGGCCCACGTGGTGGTGGGCAATTTGCTTCGGACAAAATTGATCTATTTAAATATTCATCTCACCCAGAATTACCCCAAAAAGTTGACAGATAGAATGATCTCGTTATCCTTTGTTCATTTTTCTACAGTTTGTCTTTTTCTTATTGAACTGTGGAAGTTCTTTGTACACTCTGGATATTATATATGTTATAGATGTCATTTGTCTTTTTATCTTTGTTTATGATAACTTTGTTAGGTCATCTGAAATCTAGCAGTCTTTTCCTTTGTGACTTCTGCCTTCCCTCCACCCCCCAACCCCCACTTAAGAATTTACAGATATGTGCCAAAACCGGTTTGGCTCAGTGGATAGAACTGCGGACTGAAGGGTCCCGGGTTTGATTCCGGTCAAGGGCATGTACATTGGTTGCGGGCACATCCCCAGTAGGGGGTGTGCAGGAGGCAGCTGGTCGATGTTTCTCTCTCATCAATGTTTCTAGCTTTCAATCTCTGTCCCTTCCTCTCTGTAAAAAAATCAATAAAATTAAAAAAAAGAATAAAAAAAAAAGAATTTACAGATACGTGCTTCCTGGTCTATGTCTATTCCTGCTGTAGCCCCAGCTGAACTGGACTCAGATGCCAGCCCTGGGCTGGATGGAGGCACCACAAGTGACAGGAGGTCCCACTCAGTGTTGTAGTGTAACCCCCACCTTACAAAGGACGCCTCAAAAAAAGTCGAATCATGGCGTCATTTATTAAAGGCCGGCGGCATGCGAGGGAACAAAAGCGCTCCAGACCTCACAGCCCCGAACAGCTGGCCACACCTGGCTTAGTACATGGGCAGAAAAGCACAAAAAAAAAAGATTACATCTTTGGGTCTGGAATGAGGAACTTGTTTCGAGACTTTACGGAAGTGAAACTGAGCAAGTTAGTTATCTAACGTATCTACGAATCAATGAATCGACGGAAACGGATTATCTGGGACCACCGGGGCAAATTAGAACAATTGTGCCGTCCGGATCCTGGGTTCCCTGGGCCAACAGGAATGCACTGTGTGTAGCTACTGAGGCAATTTAGGCTCATTGAACTTCGATAACCAGTGAGATCACAATCAATGGCACATTCAAACCATCATCAGTGGAGTGTTGGGACAGCATACATAAGTTCAGAAAATCAAAATAACTTCCTGTTATTTTAGCAAACAAGTACGTGCAGAACCCAAACAGCAGTCTCTACCTGAGATGACCGCCGCCATGCTTCACCAGGAGCCCCTGGACGTGTCCTCCGGTTCAGAGGTTCCTCCGGGGCTGCCTTCAGAGGCAGTGGTCTGCATACAGGGCTGGGAGCTCCCCTCCCACTTCCTCTTCCACTTCTCTCAGCCTCTCCCTGGGTCTTCCAGTCGCCTCTTCAGGGTTTTTTTCATTCAGAGTCACTACGGTTCTGCCCCCAGAGTCACAGCTGCCCCGGAGCAGGGCCTCTCCCCCTGAGACCTTGGGTTGTCAGTTAAATTTGAATTTCAGATTAGGAACTTTTTTGGCCGTAACTGGTTTTGCTCAGTAGTTAGAGTGTCGGTCTGCGGACTGAAGAGTCCCAGATTCGATTCAGGTCAAGGACATGTATGTTGGTTGCAGGCACATCCCCAGTGGGGGAAGTGCAGGAGGCAGCTGGTTGATGTTTCTCTCTCATCAATGTTTCTCACTCTATCCCTCTCACTTCCTCTCTGTAAAAAATCAACAAAATATATCTTTAAAAAAAACACTTTTTTTTTTTTTTTTTTTTTTTTTTTTTAGTATAAGAGTGTCTCATGTGATATTGGAGACATACGCTTAAAAACTACTCCTTGTGTGTCTCAGATTCAAATTTAACTGGACAGCTTCAATTTTTACTTCCTAACCGACAGCCCTGAAGACTAAGGCTGGAGTGGGGGCACGAAAACAGCCTCTCCCGCCTCTCTCCCCGCTCCTTCCCCTTCCTGCCTGAGTCACCTGGGGCTGAGCCACTGCTACCCCAGTTCCCGAGGCTCAGGCGCCAGACCGGGCCTGTGGCGGGGCTGTCTGTCTGGGGGTGTGGGGGAGGGCAGTCTGGAACAGGCCGGTGTCCTGGCTGGAGGCTGTGGAGGGGTATTTGGCAACAGACAGAGGGACTGGATAGTCAGGAGACCTGGGTTCCTGTCCCAGCATGCACTGTGAGCACCTCCGGTGCCACTGGGCGGGCCACCTTCCTTGTTGCTGTTTTTTCATCAATTATTATTCTCACCAAAGTCTGACATGCAAATAAAATTTTAGTCAAATTATAACACGAAGTAGCACCCTTGTCCTCTTTCATTTCCTTCCCTGGACATCCACTTCCCAACTTTTTAACAGTTTCTCCGGTGAGCTTCCCTTGTATCTATAAATCAGGGTGCAGATGAGAATTTTTTTTAATATATTTTATTGATTTTTTTTTTTTTTTTTTTACAGAGAGGAAGAGAGAGAGATAGAGAGCTAGAAACATCGATGAGAGAGAAACATCGATCAGCTACCTCCTGCACACTGCCCACGGGGGATGTGTCTGCAACTAAGGTACATGTCCTTGACCGGAATCGAACCCGGGACCTCCCAGTCCGCAGACTGAAGCTCTATCCACCGAGCCAAACACGTTTTGGCGGATGTGAATTCTTGATTGGCCTCGGGCCTCTGGGCGGTGAGTGAGTTAGTTACCCTGCTCCGAGCCAGGGAGCTGCAGCCACTCCACCTGGTCCTGGGGAGAGGCCCTATCTCTCTGCTCCCAGAGTGATACCGATGGTTATCTTTACATCCAGTGGTGAGGGATGGAATGCAGGGTGGGGGAGAAGGGGAAGGGGAGGGGTGTGTGAGGAAGGGGAAGGCAGGTGGGAGAAGCTGGGAGGGGAGTAGCTGACTTGGCTCTACCCAGGCCCTGGAGGGCCTTCGGGGATCCTCCCTCGGGCCCAGGGTTCCCCGCCCACACGCTCCCTGGAAGCACCTGGGGAGCATCTGCAGCCGCAGAGGATCGGGGGTGCAGGCCTGCGGGTCCCTCCTCCGGCTGACACCCCCCCGCCCCCCCTTTGCTACGGGAGCCTGGTGCCTGGTGCTGGTGAGGAATCATCTCGGCCCCTCTTCCTCTTACAACGACGGGACTGACTTCATTCTCTGCCCCATTTCCCCATGTGCACACTGAGGGCGCTGCCTGAGGCCCTCCCCTCCACGGCCCGAGCACAGGATCCAGACAAGTACATGCCTGTGGAGGGGAAAGTCCCAAAAGTAGGATGGATTTCAAAGAACTGGCATGTAGTTTTATTCAAATCCGTAAGAGCTTTCACAGGAGGAACTTACACACAGGCCGCAGCAGCTGCCTGGGCCGGTGGTGGCAGCTGTGCCTAAACCCACCGCCTCCCAGGACAGTGTCTCATACAGGGGTTAAAAGCACGCGGTGGGGCCGAAACCGGTTTGGCTCAGCGGTGGAGCATGAGTCTGCGGACTGAAGGGTCCCAGGTTCGATTCCGGTCGGGGGCATGTGCATTGGTTGCGGGCACATCCCCGGTGGGGGGGCGTGCAAGAGGCAGCTGATCGATGATTCTCTCTCATCGACGTTTCTGGCTCTCTATCACTCTCCCTTCCTCTCTGTAAAAATTCAATAAAATATATTAAAAATCAATTAATTAATTAATTAATTAAAATGAAATTAAAAAAGCACGTGGTGGGCAGTCCCATAGCCCACCAGTAGGAACAATGTATTTCTGCTTTAATAGATGACACCAGGCAGTTTCCCACACACACAGGCATTCACTAACCCCTGGTTTGGCTTAACGGATAGAGCGTCAGCCTGTGGACTGAAGGGTCCCAGGTTCACTTCAGGTCAAGGGCACATGCCCAGGTTGCAGGCTTGATCCCCAGTAGGGGGCAGAGGCAGCTGATCCATGGTTCTCTCTCATCATGGTGGAAGACCAAAGAAATACCAAGCATGCTTCCTAGAGAAGGCAGGGACCCCACTTATTAACACCAGTGGACTCTGGGAATAATTTCCAAATCAGAAATCAGAGTGAAGAAACACGCAGAGGGCTTCACTTTTTATAACCTTCTGGGGTGTTTGTCTGGCAGATCTGGTTCCGCCCCCTTTCGTGGGCTAACAGGAAGGCCCCCAGGTGCTGGGGGTCCCCAGGCCATGTCTGATGACTGGTCCTGGGGCCAGCGATAATGACCCCCCCAGGGCAGTGCTTTGTTCACAGTTTTCACCACCTGACAGCCTTGCAAGACCGGTTTCCTCATCCTCATCATTGATGTTTCTATCTCCCTCTCCCTCTCCCTTCCTCTCTGAAATCAATAAAATATATCTAAAAAATAAACAGTCACAGTTAAACAGAGCCCAGTGTCTCTCCGATGCCTTTGCTGCTGGAGACACTGCCTCCCTGAGCTCCCCTCCGGCGCTCAGTGACGGAGCGGCCATCCCTGCGGTGGTTCCTCCCTTGGGCCCTCCCTCCCCCCCACACACACCTGGTAGATCGCCCCCCTGGCCCTGGCCCCTTGGCCCTCTCCTCCCTCGCCCTGGCATGCATGTCCCTCCTAGAAACCCACCTGTCAGGCCCTTTCCATCCGGCTGACCGGGTGTCGCCTGGGGCTGTTTGCACCCAGTCCACGTCAGACTCCTGCGCAGGTCCCCTCACCCCGGACCTCAGCTCCCTCAGCCCGACAAGGGCAGGCAGAGGCGGCAGGAGTGTTAGAGAAACCCGGAGAGGGACCAAGCAATACTTCGAGAGACGGAGTTACATTTATTACGCGAGGGTCCAGAGGAAAATGTCTCTCCAATTCTGGGCCCCAACATGGAGGAATTTCCCCTAATTATATGTTTTCTCCTTCTTTGTCTCCCAAATAGGGGTGCTTCCGGCCCCCTTTGCAGGTTCTTAAAGAGCCCCTGTGTGCTGGGGCCTCGAGCTCAACCAAAGGCCTGGCCTGGCGCCAGCACCGATAACTTCGTCCGGGGAAGGTTTAGTGGCCTCTCTGAATGGGAGCAGTCTTATTTTCCTTATTACTTAAGCAAGCAAGCAAGCATTTACAGGAGCCAGATAGCAGGGTTAACATTTCAAACAGCAGTTTTTATATGAGATGGATGCTTCAGAGGGAGACTCAGGCCCTCGCGATGGGGTCAGGTGGGGAGACACGGGATGGGACGGGCCTGGCTGACTTCTCTCCTCCCATCCGGATGTGGGAGCAGGAGAGAAAGGGACAGCGTTTTGCCTGGTTAAAGTTTCAGGGTTTTTTTAAGTTTCAGTTTCTTAAGTTCTGAGAGCAGTGGGTGATCTGAGGAACTTCCCCGTGGGGGCGGAGGCCGGGCCCGGGGAGTCTCGGGAAGCCAGAGTGGCCTCGGGGACAGGCAGGTGGCAGGTGGCAGGTGGCGGCAGACGGCGGGAGGAGTCAGCCCTCTCCTGGAAACCCGGACGATGGGCTGCAGCTGAGCAGCAGGCCCGCGGCATGGCCCGCCGCTCTCACATTCCAGCTCTGCCTCTTTCTTTCCAGCTGAGTGACTTCGGCTTGTTCTCTGACCCTGAATGCCTTCCTCTGTGAAATGGACGGAGCGCAGTGACCCTCAGGTGCTCAGGAGCGCGGGCTGTGCTACACATCTAGGTGAAGTGTCAGGCACCCCGCCGGCCCCCAGCAAATGTCATTTCCTCCTCCGCCACTCCTCTGTTTAAAAGATTTTTGGTGGCCTAACTGGTTTGGCTCAATGGAGCATTGGCCTGCGGACTGAAAGGTCCCAGGTTAGATTCCCGTCAAGGGCATGTACCTTGGTTGTGGGCACATCCCCAGTAGGGGGTGTGCAGGAGGCGGCTGATCGTTGTTTGTCTCTCATAGATGTTTCTAACTCTCTATCCCTCTCCTTTCCTCTCTGTAAAAAAAAAAAAAATCAATAAAATATTTTTTAAAAGAATTTTGACAACTAAATTGCATTTACTCAGAGCCAATGAACTTATTTTTCAATTAAAATTGGCAAAACCAATTATCTAAAATCAGACCCCACTAGAGTGAAGAAAAAAAAAAAAATTCAGCCCTGACCGGTGTGGCTCCGTGGATAGAGCGTCGGCCTGTGGACTGAAAGGTCCCAGGTTCGATTCCGGTCAAGGGCATGTACCTTGGTTTCTGGCACACCCCCAGTGGGAGGTGTGCAGGGGGCAGCTGATCCATGTTTCTAACTCTCTCTCCCTCTCCTTTCCTCTCTGTAAAAAAATCAATAAAAAAATATATTTAAAAAAAAAAAAAAAAAAAAAAAAAAAATTCAGCCATGCCCCTCACAGGGACTCAGGTCTGACAAACACTGCCCAGCTCCTCCTGGGTGCAGGGGCCCTCCCGTGGCCCTCCCTGTCCCTCTCCTGGAAGGGGTGGCCTCTGCTCCTGGAAGGCTGGGGTGGGGGGCAGGAAGGGGGGCTGTTGATGGTCCAGCCAGTGTCATGCCTCCTGGTGGGCTCAGGGAGTACCCTTCCCCAGCCTGTGTCCTTTTCTGAGTATGAGAATCCCCTGGGGCAGCCCAGCCCCAGACTGGTTGCTGCGTTGCTGGTCCACTCCCGAAGCTGGAGCCCAGCTTTTGTCCAGGGCAGCAGCCGGGGGGGGGGGGGTGTGGCTCAGGAGGGGAAGGACAGCTTGGGTTTGGGCTCTATGAGTTGATCCTTGGAGCTCAGACTTGAATGAGCTGAGTCAGGACGATGTTTTGCAGGCCTGCCCTGTACACATCACTGAGTTCTTACAGCAACACCCAGGCCTCGCCGGTTTGGCTCAGTGGATAGAGCGTTGGTCTGCAGACCAAAGGGTCCCGGGTTCAATTCCAGTCAAGGGCATGTGCTTCGGTTACAGGCTCCTTCCTGGCCAGGCCCCTGGTCAGGCCTATGCAAAAGGCAACCAGTCGCTGTGTTTCTCTCACATTGACATTTCTCTCTGTCTTTTCCTCTTTCTCCTGAGTATCAGTGGATGGGTGAGAATTAAAAAACAAAACAAAATGCTGCTCAATATTATCTCCATTTCACAGATGTAGGAGACGCTGAGGGTCTTATCTCCCAGCTACTAAGCAGTCGTGTTGGTAACTGAGCCCACGTGGGTCAGACGCCCAGAGCTTTTGCCCATGACACCATCTCCCCTCCCCCTTCTCCTGCAGGCTCCCCACAGGTCAGGAGATATCGGCTCCAAGACTCAGTCTCCTCATCTGTAAAATGGGCACAAAGTAACTCCCACATGCCCACTACACGGTCATGTGAGATTCAAATGGGAAGATGAAAGTGAAGAGACCTGGTGAACTGGCACATTAAAAAAGGGAGGAGCCGAAACCGGTTTGGCTCAGTGGTAGAGCATCGGTCTGCAGACTGAGAGGTCCCAGGTTCGATTCCGGTCAAGGGCATGTACATTGGTTGCGGGCACATTCCCGGTGGGGGGCGTGCAGGAGGCAGCTGGTCGATGTTTCTCTCTCGTCAACGTTTCTAACTCTCTATCTCTCTCCCTTTCTCTCTGATAAAAATCAATAAAATAGATTTTTTTTTTTTAAAGTAGCAAGGTGTTGTACAAGGCCAGTGCTTCAGGAAGATCACAGTTCTTCCAATAAGACATGGAGCTCTCTCATTTCCTACAACTTGAAACAAAGGCTATAAAAACAGGTCCTGTCGCCGAAACCGATTTGGCTCAGTGGATAGAGTGGCGGTCTGAGGACTGAAAGGTTCCAGGTTCGATTCCGGTCAAGGGCATGTATCTTGGTTGCGGGCACATCCCCGGTAGGGGTTGTGCAAGAGGCAGCTGATTGATGTTTCTCTCTCATCGACGTTTCTAACTCTCTATCCCTCTCTCTTCCTCTCTGTAAAAAATCAATAAAATATATATTAAAAAACAAAAACAAAAAACAAAAAACAAAAACAGGTCCTGTCATCCTCGGGGGTGGCAGTAACATGCTCATTAACTATGTTTTACTCTGGATTTCATTTCCTAGGTTTGGATATAGTCTCCCATTGCCAATGTTAACAAGTAACAATCTGTTCCCTGTCTAATGTATTATACTTTTTTTTCTCAGTTTGTCTATTGTTTCCTCTATGCCTGGTTATTGTTAAATGTTCATTTTCCTTTCTGTCTGATAATAGTTGGAGACAAGATGTTCAGCTTACTGAAGTACATAGATAATAAAGACATCCTTTTATTGCTATTGTAGTTCTAAAAAATAAAAATAAAAATAAAAAATAAAAAATAAAGATGGTGAAACCAAGGCCCAGAAAGGAGAGCAGGTTCCCCATGAGTCAGCAGGAGCTCTGTACTCACACGCACCTCAGCAGACTCTAACGCGGTCTCTTATCTTAGGGTGGGCTGCTTGCTGGCTTCCTTGATATCTGTGTTTGTAAAAAGCGGGTCCTGCTAATGTCTAAGATTCGCCTTGTGCAGGCTCTGTACCAAGCTCTCCTATAATCCCTAACACAGCCTTGCCAGGTAAGTGCAGCTACTATCCCTGTCTTACCGCGAGAGAACTCGGACTCAGAGAAGCTAAGCAGCTTCACTGAAGCCACGCGGGTAAAAAGACACGAAGCCAGGAACAGAACCCAGCTCTGAGTCTGCAACATCACAATATTTTCCAGCGTAAATTACCAGGACATCCGGCCCCTCCTCTGAGCACTTCCTCTCATCCCAGTCTGCTCCCCCTCCCTTGGCCTTCACCGTGGGTTACTCCCCAGCAGTGACCCCTGACCCCCGAGGTTTCCCTGGTTTGAGGCCATCTCAGGCCTTCTCTATCACTGGTCTGTCCTGCTGCCCTCCCCTCCCAGGGTCCCCGCTGTCTGCGATGGCCTGATGTCCTCATGTGCTGGTGTCTCCCGCGCCAGCAAGTGTGAGCAGGGACCTGTGTGGCTTCTTCTCTGCTGCCGCCAAGCTTCTACAACAGTAGCTGGCACACCATCAAACATTGAAAATTAAAAAGAAAAAAGGAAGAGAGAAATGCTCAATACATCAAAAGAGAGAGAGCAGGAGGCAGAGAGAGGGCTGGCCAAGCCTTCGGTCCAGGCCGGGCTGGGATAGCTCCGCCTCGGTTGGGATCACGTGACCGTGGCTCAGCATGGTCACACTGGTCAGGTGGTACTCCAGGCAGCATCGGTCAAACTAACAGGCAGCCGGCATCCCCCAGAGGCAAGGACACCACATGGGCCTGGAGAGTGCTGGGTGAGCTCACAGCCCTTTCTGAGGATCTTATATGCTCTCCTTTGACACATTTTCAGGAATTAAATTCAAAGACAACATACACTGACTGGCCAGATTATGATGATCTCTGAACACATAATAATCTGGCCACTCAGTGTATGTACTATATAATAAAAGGCTAATATGAAAATTGTACCCTTGACCAGGAGTTCGACCAGCAGGCAGGCCGGCCAATGGCCCATGTCCCCTTGCCCTGGTCAGGATGGCCGGACCCCACCCATGCACAAATTCATGCACTGGGCTTCTAATATAAAACTTCAGATAGTGTGTGATATTTATACCTATAATATACCGTATAAAGTATTTTTCACATAATATACTGTACAAAGTAATGTAGAGGAAAAATAGAAATTTAGACTAAAATAAGATGTATCTCTGTATGTGGAAGCTCAGGCTCCGCTCGGTGAGAGAACAGAAGCCTGCGAATGCTCACAAGTCACTGGTGTTGGAAAACCAGAGCCAGGAATGGAGACTCGGGCTGGAGTGTCATGTTAGCAACTCAGCTGGCGTGGACCAACTCAGCTGACAGGTGGGCCCAGGGCACCACTTTCTAAATTTGTGAATGACCCCTGATAAAGTTTTAATGGACACAGAGTCCAATCTTCCCCGGGGTTGCATGGTAGTTTTATTCCTGGAACATTCAATGTACTTTAAAAACACTCAAAAAAGATGCGGGTGGCCTGGCCCATGTGGCTCAGTGGTTGAGCACTGACCCCTGAACCAGGGCGTCACCATTCGATGCCTGGTTCGATCCCCAGCAGAAGGCAGCCAATGAATGATTCTCTCTCATCATTGATGTTTCTCTCTCTCTCTCTCTCTCTCTCTCTCTCTCTCTCTCTCTCTCTCTCTCTCTCTCTCTCTCTCTCTCTCTCCCCCTCTCCCTTCCCCTGTCTCTAAAATCAGTAAGAGCATACAAAAAATGAAAGCAAAACTCAAAAAAAGATGTGGTGACATAGACCTAGCTTCCAGGTCCGGGAATGAGCAGGTTTCTCACCTGTGTCATTGTCCAGAAAGACAGGGGAAAGTTGAGAGGCGTGCGGGACAATCCCTTGATGCGTCGGACTGTCCTACCCGCTATAGGGCCTTTAGCACACCTGCCCTGCCATCTGTCAAACTCCAGGGGCCCCCATCTCTTGACCACCACAAACAAACTCATCAATGCTCAGAGTGTCCCCTAGGGGGCGGTGGCGCCCCGGTCGGGAACAGCTGCCTGGCACCTTCTCCGGGGCGCTCTGCCTTTGAACTTCACTCTGCCTTGGAGATTGTTTCACATCATGATGTGGAGACCCGCGTCCCTTTCGGACCGCGTGGAATTCCATAGCATTCTGCTGCTACAAACGTAAAGGGGGGTGTCAACTCCAGAAGATCTCAGCCAGGATCCTTCCCCTCTGAGGGTCACTCCGCAGACCACACCCAGGGTCCCCCTAGGAGAGCCTTGGGTGCCCGGAAACTCCCTACCTCACCTTCTCAGACCCCGGCGAAGGGAAACGGGGAGGGCCTTCCCCTAGACAGGCTGATCCTGGCCATTACGTTATTTCTTCTCTTTCACCTTCAAAAAAAGACAGCTCCCGGCTCTTCTGATTCTGTAGGTAACACAGGGTGGGGCAAAAGTAAGCTTACAGTAGTGAGTACAGGAAATAGACTTTATTCTTATTTTTTTAATACTTTTTTTTTTTATTGATTTCAGAGGGGAAGGGAGAGGGAGAGGGAGAGATAGAAACATCAATGCTGAGAGAGAATCATTGCTCAGCTGCCTCTTGCACACCCCACTCTGGGGATCGAGCCCCCAACCTGGGCATGTGCCCCTGGCTGGAATCGAACCTGGGACCCCTCCGTCCGCAGGCCGACGCTCTGTCCACTGAGCTTAACCAGCTAGGGCGAGTTTATTCTTGTATTACTTATTAACTTTTGTATTAGTTTCCATATGAACGACTTTGAAACCGACTTCTGCCACACCCTGTATGTCTGCATTTCAGAGGAAATCCTTCTTCTCACCAACTCTTTATTTTGATTTTGTACAGAGAGGAAGGGAGAGAGATAGAGAGTTAGAAACATCGATGAGAGAGAGTCATCGATCAGCTGCCTCTTGCACACCCCCTACTGGGGATATGCCCGCAACCAAGGTACATGCCCTTGACCGAAATCGAACCCGGGACCCTTCAGTCCCCAAGCCAACGCTCTATCCATTGAGCCAAACCGGTCTTGGCAATTTTGAAAAACCTTAAAAACTTCAGAAAAAGTGTGCAAGAACGGCACAGTACGCGTCTGGGTACCCCTTCACCCTGACCGCCCCGTTCACATGTTGCTACATTGGCATTATCGCGTGTGTGTTTTTTCTGAACCATTTGGGACTAAGTTGCTGACACTCAGCCCTAAACATTTCAGCGGGCGTTTCCTAAGAACAGGGATGCCCTAACAACCACAGCGATAAGGAATGTAACATTGGTAAAGCACTGCCTACTGCCCAGGCCTCATTCCGCTTCTCCAGTGTCCCCGCAAAGTCTTCTGTGCCCCTCCCCCTCCCTGGCCTCAGGGTTCAGTCAAAGACCGGACGTGGCATTTAGCTGGAGCCTGGGTTTGGATTTCTCCTCTTGGGCTCAGTGGTCCCCAAACCCTTGGCCCTGCCCCCCGGGAAGGCAGCACTAGGTGGAGGCAGTGCTGGCCCTGAGCTCAGAGGTATTGGTGGGGCCTTAACCAGTTTGGCTCAGCGGATAAAGCCTTGGCCTGCGGACTGAAGGGTCCCAGGTTCGATTCCCGTCAGGGGCATGTACTTTGGTTGCAGGCACATACCCAGTGGGACGTGTGCAGGAGGCGATGTTAACTTGTTATCCCTCTCCCTTCCTCTTTCTTAAAAAAAGAAAGTAGAATATTTATTTTATTTTTTTAAAAAAGAGGTGTTGGTGGGATCCATAGGAGGGACCTGAGCCTTACTTCAGCCCCATCAACTTTTCCTGGGGCGGCGGAGGGGGGCGGCGGGGAGGGCGGGGGAGGATATAGCCCCTGCCCCAGGGCTGGCCTGGAAGAATTCAGCCTCACAACAAACTGCTTTCTGTTTCTGTTGCTCTCCCAGTGCTAGGCCCGCACTGTCCCTCAGTGCCCACTGGAACCCCCGGGGCTGGTGCCATGTCCTCCCCTTTGGCAGCTGAAAGGGGTTTCTGTTTTGCCACCTGATGAGGAAGCCGGTGATGGCCACGTGGGGCCACATGATAACTCTGGAGGGCCCACGGGGGGTGACCTGCAGCCAAGTCAGCCGGACAGTGCCGCCGCCTCCTCCGGCTCCGGGCTTGCTCCTCCGGCGGCAAGTCCAGCCAGGGCTCTAGAGGTTCACGGCGTCTGGGCTCCGGCTGCACCCTCAGCCACCATGATCACCCCGGAAAATGCCCCCGCTGGCGGGCGGGGTCTCCTGTAGCTCCTCCCCCTCCCTGAACTCAGGGCTCCATCCAAGGCGCGACTTCAGCTGTGAGCCTGGGTTTGGATTTGCCCTCTGGGGCTCAGTGACTCTCCCACCTGTCACACCAACGACTTCCCCGGGTTCCTCAGCCCCAAAGCATTTCCCTGAGGGGGAAGGCGGGACGTGATCCGCTCAGCTCTGGGCCCCTGACAGGGCCCACAGGACTGTGTGTTGAGTCTTCACATGACTTTCAAAGACATGACTTTTTCAGCCAAGAGTGTGTAAGTCAGGCCGGACCGGGGGCATCACTTCTAGTTCCAGGTGAGGAAACTGAGACGTAGCAACAATTTCAAAGGCACCCTATTGCCAGAAGAAACCCAGAAATGAAGTGCAAGCTCCTCAATCTACTCTGGGGGAGGCAGGCTCACAAGTCACCAGCTTTGATTGCTGGCTCTGCTACTTTATCGCTGTGTGAACTTGAATCTGGGAAGGAAGGGGTATAAGGAGTGATAACTGTCTGTACCTGCATTTGGAGGTAGAAGTAGGACCAGAAATAGAACCCTGGTTGCTCTAAAGACCCTTTTCCTGAACTTTCCGTGCCACAGGTTCTGGGAAGCAATCAATAATAATAATAATAATAATAAGTCATTTCCAAAACTGGTTTGGCTCAGTGGACAGAGCGTCGGCCTGTGGACTGAAAGGTCCCAGGTTCGATTCCGGTCAAGGGCATGCACCTTGGTTGCGGGCACATCCCCAGTGGGGGGTGTGCAGGAGGTAGCTGATCGATAATTCTCTCTCATTGATGTTTCTAACTCTCTATCCCTCTCCTTTCATCTCTGTAAAAAATCAATAAAATATATTTAATAATAAAATAAAATATATTTAAAATAATAATAATAATAATAATAATAATAGTCATTGAGTGCTTGAAACCTCCAGACAATGATCTTACATTTTAGAGCTATTAATCCATTAAATCCTCACATACTTCCTGTGAGTTAGGTGTGTTATTATCCCCATCTGCTGGTTTTGTAGTAAGGCTTAGAGGCGTTAAGATACTTGTCAGAGGTCACACAGCTGCTGCAGGAGCAAACTGGAGCCAGGTTCCTGCCTCCCCGGTGCTCTGATCGTGAAGCAGACAAGTGGTGCTGCCAGACGCACCCTGGACCAGGTGTACCGGTGAATGATGCGGATTTTTTTCAGTGGATGGAGCTACAGATATGTTGATATACCGTATATGCTATTTTGTTTTATTGACAACAAGCTTCAAAACTTCATGTGTCAAATTTTCTGAAGGTGCTAACATCATACCAGTAGATATTTTTATGGTTAAAATTTTTGAATTTTGTGCCAAAGACGGAGCATTTGTGAGAAGTTTTCATTTATTTTGAAGAAAAGTGCTGCTGAAAGTTACCGTATACTTCGGGAAGCTTATGGTGAACATGCCTCATCTCAAGATGCTTGTGAAGGCTGGTTTAAACTCTTTAGAAGTGATTTCTATGTGAAAGACAAAGAATGCCCAGATCAATTTGAACCACACTTTGACTGTAAAACCACCAGAATGGGCCAGAAGACACGGCAAAGTAATTTTGCTTCATGAGGACGCACCATCACCCACTTCAAAACCAGTTAAAGACACGTTAAATTTAACAGGGGTCCTCAAACTTTTTAAAGTGGGGGCCAGATCACGGTCCCTCAGAGAGCTGGAGGGCCGGACTATATGAACTACTAATTCCTACTGTAACACCTCGGCTGCGCTCACTGCCCAAAAAACCTGGCGGGCCGGATCAGACTCCTCTGCGGGCCGCATGTGGCCCGCGGGCCGTAGTTTGAAGACCCCTGCGTTAAAAGATCTTGCCTGGGAAGTACTAACCCGTATTCACCAGACCTCGCTCCTTCGGATCACCACTTGTTCGGATCGATGGCACACGCACTTTCTGAGCAGCACTTCGAAACATAGGAAGAAGTGGAGAATTGGGTCTCTGAATGGTTTGCCTCAAAACAAGAAAAGTTCTATTGGGACGGTATCCACAAATTACCTGAAAGATGGGGGAAATGTGTAGCTAGTGATGGACATTACTTTGAATAAAGCACTTCTGATGTTTCTCTTGAAATTAATGTGTTTTCTTTGATTACAAAAGCCACATTATTAACCAGTTCGCCTGGTATTTCTTGTCGTCGTTGGGGCCCGAGGCCTGAGAAAATGAAACAGGTGAACAGGTCACTGGGTTGAGAATGAGTTGGGGGCTGCTCTGGACTCAGGCAGGTGGCGGTTTGAATTCTGGCTCTTCCACTTGAGTGGCTTTGGTGTGATTTGATCTCTGAGATCTCCGGGTTTTGGGTTTGTAAAATGAGAAATTGCATGAGAGAAACCTGGGTTCTGCTTCACACTAGAGTCATAATATGGAAAAACCTGTTTCATCCTCTGTAAAATGGGAGAGTAACCTCTGGGCTGGTGATTGAGTAACTAACTGTTGGGGTAAACTAACTTTGAGGCTGTAAAGGACCTTAGTAGAAGCTGGTTTTCACCTGAACCAACAGTTTATAAAATGATTTTTTTTATTTTTTATTTCAGACCTCAGCTTGGTTTGGGAAGGAAATGGTGCCCTCCGTACGGTCCTTTATTTTATATTTTATTTATTTATATATATATTTCCCCTCCGGCCCTTTAGACGAGCGTCCATTTCACCAGCCACAGATTGCATTCTCCACGCCCACAGATTCGGGCTTCCCAGCAGTGGGAACGCGCAAAGCCTTTTCCCAGGGAAAGCTCATGGTTGGCCCTGTGGGATCCACGTGCTAACCTCGCTGCGCCGGCTGGCTGCGCAGCTTCTGGGTCTCCACCCGACCATTTCTGGGAGCCAATTGACGTCAAAGTCACGGCCAACCTTCTTAAAGGCACAGTCCCTCACCCCGTGTTCGGTGTGTAGTTTTTGTTTTTGTTAGAACTGTCAGGCTGCACAAAAGTTTTAAAGACGAGGCAGGTGGTGGAGTTGGCCGGGGAAGGAACTGTGTCTCCCTGAGAAGCGGGATCAGAGATGCGGGCGTAAGGTTTAAGCCCATCTGCCACCCCGCGAGGCGGGGTAACCTGGCCTGTTCAGCCCCGAGCTCTTAACTTGGAGCCTCAGTCTCATCAGCTGCAAAATGGGGCGAATCATGACCTACTTCTAAAAAAATTTGAGACTTAGAGAAGATAAAACAGTGTGAGCCCAAGCTGGTTTGGCTCAGTGGCTAGAGCGTTGGCCTGCGGACTGGAAAGGTCCCAGGTTCGATTCCGGACAAGGGCACATGCCTGGGTTCTGGGCTCAATTCCCAGTGGGGGGCGTGCAGGAGGCAGCCGATCAATGATTCTCTCTCATACTGATATTTCTCTCTCTCTCTCCTCCTTCCTCTCCAAAATCAATAATAATATATTTAAAAAAAACAACGGTGTGAGAGTAACCAATGTCGGTCCTCTTCTCCCTTATTCACCCTTTCTGGTCGGGGCCCAAAGTCACGCGGAGGTGGGACCGAGCCCAGCTGGAAGCAGGGGCTCCCCGCTTCCGGACCAGCCTTTCTCTCTGTCCAGCCCGCCAGCACGTCTAACCCCGCTGCGCACCAGCGCCCGGAGCCCTCCGCTTTTCCAAGCGGTTCTGGAGCTGAGTCTCCGTCTGTGAAATGGGAGGATGCAGGCTGACTCCGGTCCCGGGAGGTTGTCAAAACCCAGCCCCGCGGAAAAATGCCGGCCGTCACTCTCCGATGGCCCGCGGCTTCGGAACTGACTCCCCCCCTTTCCCTTTCCCCCGCCCCCAGCCTAAGCCCCTGCGGACCCGCGGAGGGTGGGGCTCAGGTGCCGCCGGAGGCCTGGCCGGGGGTGCGGGCTGTGAGGACGCGCGGGCAGTGCGGCGCGGCCGGCCGGGCGCCACGTGGAGACCGCGCCTGGGCTCGCGGCCGGCGGGGCGGGTAGGGCCGCTGGGAACAGGGCCCGCGGCTCCCAGGAGGCCTCGCGGGCGGGGCGGCGCACTCCGGCGTCACTCCGGGCGCGCGGCCGGTCGGCCCGGGGGCGGGGCCCGCGGCGGGCGGGGGCGGGGCCTCGCGGCGGGCGGGGGCGGGGCGGCGCGGCGGCCTTCCTCCTCGGCGGCCTCGGAGCGAGGCGGACGCGCGCGGACCCCGCACCGGTCGCGGACCCGCCATGGGCCCGCCCGACCCCGGGCTCCGCGCCGCGCGAGTGCCATCCCAAAGCCAGGTGGGCGGCGGCGCCGGGCTGGGGGTCCGGCGGGGGCGGAGGCCGGAGCGGGGTCCCCCGGGGTCCCCGGGAGCCTGGCCCGGGGCTGGGCGGGGGGCGCGGAGGAGTCGCGGGCCGTGGCGTCGACCACCAAGTGGGCTTCCCCGGGGAGTGGGGTCGGGACCGGGAGGGTCGCCGAGGGGCGAGGACCGATCCTGGCTCCCGCTCCTGCCTCTCGGTCGGTCCCCCGGCCTGGGATGTTGGGGGGAGCGGGCAGAGGGATTGTCCCCATCCTCGCCCCGGGCCCAGCCTTCCCGGCCCGGGGGCGAGGGGTGGTGCGGGGCAGGGAGAGCGGGTCTGCTCACACATGGCCGCTCTGCCGGGCCCCTCCAGCTCGGTGCCCGCGGCTCCATGTGCCCGCCTCGGGGCTGGGCTGTAATCCAGGGGCCCCGGGGGAGGAGAGGGTGCTGGGGGGGGGGTGTTGGTTTTGATCTTGGGAACGCGGGGCCGAGCCCAGCGCCTGTAAGAGGAGGTGCCCGGGAAGCCTGCGGGGTGAGGGCGGGGGAGGCCTTGGCCGCGGGCCAGGTCGCCACTGTTGCCCATTAACTAACCGGCGGCTGTCCCGGTTTCCTCATTGCGCCCAGAGTGACCTTGAGCCAGGTCACCTCCCCCAGCCTCAGTCTCCCCATAGGCAAAGTGGGGACGGCAGGAAGGGCTCTCAAAGGCCCCTGGGATGACCCCTGGGATGACCCCTGGAACTCCCATTAATCAGAGGGTGAATGGGGTGAACGGTGAGAGTGAAGTCCGGAGCTCCCTGCCCCGCCCTCTCAGCCACTGATTTCTGTGCTGGGAGCTGGGACTCCTGGAGCTGTCTGTCTTTCAGGATTGAAGCTCCAAGATGGCTGATCAGGACCCTGGGGGCATCAGCCCCCTCCAACAGATGGTGGCCTCAGGCGCCGGGGCTGTGGTCACCTCCATCTTCAGTAAGACCTGGGAGGTGGGGGCCGGGGGGAGGACAGGCCAGAGACTGGAAGGGTCTTGGTCCTGGACGGGGTGTCAGGAGTGGCGCCTTGAAAGGAGTCTTCAGCCTGCCCTCTCCCCTAGTGACCCCCCTGGACGTGGTGAAGGTCCGCCTGCAGGCTCAGCGGCCCTCAGTGCCCAGCGGTGAGTGTCCGCCTGGAGCCAGTAGGGGGTGGTGTCTGCGCAAAAGGATCTCCCAGAGATGGGATGGGGGGGAGAGGGGGCTCTCCTGACTTGGGGGGCCACCTTGTGTTTTAGAACTGACGCCTCCCTCCAGACTCTGGAGCCTCTCCTTCACCAAATGTGAGTGCCCCTCGCCACAGGGAGCGTGAGGGTCCGGGGAGGGAGGGCACCGGCGAGCCTGGCAGCCACGGGCTGGCACGTGCTTCAGGCCCTCCCAGCCCGCCCTCTGTCCTGGCAGGAATGCCCACGGAGGGCCCAGCCTCTGCCGGCCCTCCCGGGACGGGCTCACCCCTCCCCGCCACGGCCGTCATTGTCCCCTCCCTCCCCAGTGCCCTCTCTCCGGCCCACAGGGAAGTGCCTCCTCTACTGCAACGGTGTCCTGGAGCCCCTGTACCTGTGCCCCAATGGTGCCCGCTGCGCCACCTGGTTTCAGGACCCCACTCGCTTCACTGGCACTGTGGTGAGGAGCGGCTGGCCCTCAGCGGGTCTGTCAGAGTTCCTGAGGGACAGAGGCTGGCAGCAGGCCCAGGAAGACGGAGTATAGCAGAGCTTGTTGGGGCAGCCAGTTCGGTTCTGGAAAGGCTCCCCTGGGGGGGGTGCCCTCCAATGGTTGTGAGGGTGAACGGAGTCCGCCTGGAGCCCAGTGGGGACTGGCATGGGTGGGACCTGAGGGGCTGCTGCCTCCCAGCAGGACCAGGGCTGTGGGCAGAGGGAGGGCAGAGGGTTAGGGGTCAGCGGGGGCCAGCCCCTTCACAGGCGTCTTTCATGTCACCTTCCTGCTCTTGGCCAGGACGCCTTTGTGAAGATTGTGAGACACGAGGGCACCAGGACCCTGTGGAGCGGCCTCCCAGCCACCCTGTGAGTCCCGTCCTGCACGCTGTCTTCCCTTGTGCCCTGCTCATCTCTTGCTCCCCTGTTGGCTGGCTGGCTGGGCAGGGCTGGCTGGGGGGTTGGAAGTCCCAGCTAACGTCTCTTCGCACCTCCAGGGTGATGACTGTGCCAGCAACCGCCATCTACTTCACGGCCTATGACCAACTCAAGGCCTTCCTGTGTGGTCGAGCCCTGACCTCTGACTTCTATGCGCCCATGGTGGCTGGTGCCTTGGCCCGCTGTGAGCACAGCCCTGGCCCTTGGTCTCCGTCGGCCCCCGCTCTGCCTGAGCTCGGTCCTCGCTCCCAGCTTCACTCTACCCGCCTAGGGGTGGGGAGATGTCTCGGGCTCCCAGACCCTGGGCACACTGCCATGAGGACCTGAGAGCTGATCCCTCCCCGTTGCTCCCCACAGTGGGCACCGTGACTGTGATCAGCCCCCTGGAACTGGTACGAACAAAGCTGCAGGCTCAGCACGTATCATACCGGGAGCTGGGCGCCTGCGTCCGAACCTCCGTGGCCCAGGGCGGCTGGCGCTCGCTGTGGCTGGGCTGGGGCCCCACCGCTCTCCGGGATGTGCCCTTCTCAGGTGGGCCCCCGGGGTGAGGGGATGTGGGACGGGGGGACCCCTGCATGATGCACCAGAGGTTACAGCCAAGACTCAGCTTTGATACTACTGACCTTGAAGTCATGTGATTTCTCTGAGCCCCATCTCATCTGTGAAATGGGCTCAGTGTACAGGGTATTTGCCCAGATTTTCACGAGATAATTCCTGCAGAGAAGCTGTTACGGAAACTAGTGTAACAAACGGGCCTCTTAACTGGGAGGGAGCGGTTGTCATGGGATAGGTCAGTGGAAGAGGGTGGTTTGGGGCCCACCCTCTGCCTTCCCCATCTCTAATGAGTGTATCTTGTGCCCCAAGCCCTGTATTGGTTCAACTATGAGCTGGTAAAGAGCTGGCTGAGTGGGCGCAGGCCAAAGGACCAGACATCAGTGGGCATCAGCTTTGTGGCTGGTGGCATCTCAGGAACGGTGAGTTGACTGGGCGGGGGTGTGGCTGGCAGAGGTGCCCTTGATGGCAGTGCGGGAGCTGCCTGTCAAGAAGCAAGCTCACCCTCCCTGGTGCTAAGGCTGGCAGACTCTGGCTGGGGAGGGAGAGGGTCCTGGGGATGGAGATGAAGCCTCCCCTCTGCCCCCAGGTGGCGGCCATCCTGACTCTACCCTTCGACGTGGTGAAGACGCAGCGCCAGGTTGCGCTGGGAGCCGGGGAGGCGGTGAGAGGTGAGGGGTTTGGCTGGCATGGCGCGGGGGCTGGCGGGGTCCAAGTGGGGTTTTACTGGGCTATGCCTTGTGCCCGCAGTGTCACCTGTGCCCGCCGACTCCACCTGGCTGCTGCTGCGGAGGATCCGGGCCGAGTCCGGCACCAGGGGCCTCTTTGCAGGTGCGTGTCTGTGCAGGCCCTGGTGAGGGTGGGCCCTCTGGGACCAGCCTCTGACCCCAGCCTTGCCCTCCCCCTGCAGGCTTCCTGCCGAGGATCATCAAGGCCGCCCCCTCCTGTGCCATCATGATCAGTACATATGAGTTGGGCAAAAGCTTCTTTCAGAGGCTCAACCTGGAACAGTCTCTGAGCCAGTGAGAGGAGCGAGGGGATGAGGCCCATCTCTTCTTTGGACGGTGTGGGCAAGAGGAGTCTGAGCCAAGTGCCTTGTCCTCAGGGGAGGGGCCTCCTTTTTCCCTCTCAGCTCAGCCCCAGGGGAACCAGCCCATCCGCTGGGCCTGCGCAGGCCCCGTCAGACAGCTTTCTTCCTGTGGTCCTCATCCCAGACCCCGGGATACTCCCTTTTCCACCCACCTTCCCAAGTTCAAGACCAAATCTGTTCACTCTGTCCTCTTGCCCATTCATTTCCCTGTGTTTGTTATAGCTGGGCCTGCCCCCAAGGCCCACAGAGCCCTGGACCTGGCCAGTCTGAACCCCCTGCTGTTAACTCACTGAGTGTAAAGATGATGATTTTCCTCCCGTGTCTGTGTCTGCAGGGCCAGGGGCATGGGGGTGGGGGGAGCGGCTTGGTGAGTGATTGGCATAGAGGAGGCCTGGAGGGGTCTCGGTGGGTCTAGGCTTTGGCTGCCTGGGTGGTGCTCGTGGAAAGGACCCCCCAGTTTGGTGAGGACCCAGAGTTGGGGTCAACAAGCAACCTTGATGGTGTTGGGGCCGGGGGAGCGGATGGGGAGGCATCTCCCCACGGCGCACTTAGATGTGACGGAGGGAGGGCTGCTTCACTGCCGGGCTTGGTCTAACGGGAGGCCTGCAGCTTGGGGCCAAAGCGGAATTGTGCGGAGGACGGAGAGGCCCTCTGGGCCTTGCCTCCATCCTGCCCACCCCCCATGGCGTTCATTCTCTCCTCGGCCAGGAGTTGAGCAAGTTCTTAAAGAGTGTCTGGTTGAAGGGGGGTATTTATGTGTCCTGGTCCTGCTCTGGGCGGACTAACACACCCCCCCCGTCACCCATTCCGGACTGTTGGGACCCGCCTGCACCCACAGGACGCACACCCGTTCTGTGGTGCAGCAGCACGTGGGCCCGGCACTGGCTCTGCCGCATCCTGCCCCCCTCAGGACGGTCCTGTCCCCCCCCACAGACAAGGCTCCCCTCAGTCCTCTGGTTTTTATTTGCCTGATGCCCTCAGAGCCCTGCCCTGGGGCGAGGAAGAAGGGACTCAGGGAGTGAATACAGGACAGACGGGCGGTGGGGACATGAAGGTGCTCCCAGGGAGGGTGGGGAGGGTGAGGAAGAGTTCCAGAGGGAGCAGCAGGCATCAGTCACCAGAAGATGGACCAAGCTTCCCCACGGACTTGCTGTGGCCTAGGCGACCCCACTTCCTGCCCAACCGGCTTCCCCTGGTAACGCTGCTTCCTGGGCAGGAAGCTGGAACCGGAAGCCAGAGGCTCCGTTCCCGAGACCCTGGCTGGGTGGGCAGCGTGGCCTGGACTGGGGGACTGAGGAAAGGCGGCCGTGTCTGTGCCCTGGCAGGCGGGGCTGGCATGAGCCACACTTCAGCTGGGGCTCAGTGCCGGGCTGCCCTCGGGGCTGTCGCTCACCAGGCACTCGTTGGATTTGAAGCTCGCGAGGGACTTGCAGCTGGGGATGGAGGCCAGGGAGCCGCAGAGGCCCAGCATGGAGGGCGTGGGGTCCTTCCCTGGGGAGAGAGGGGGGGTGAGGCCAGGCCAACCAGTCTGCATGGGTCAGGGCCTTGGGATGGGATCAGACCACCCCCTACCGGGAGACGCCTCATTTCTGCCGCGTCTGCCATTTCCGTGAACCTGGTTAGGCGCCTGCCTGTGCCATGCACAGCACAGGGGACACTACTGTAACCGTCGTATGTTTCTGTCTCCCCGAGGTGCATCCGCTCTGTCCATTTATTAAACACTGAGCACGTGTTCTCTTCCAAGCACTGGGATACAGAGAACGGACTAGACAGTCCCTGCCCTCAAGGAGCTCACAGTCTGGTGGGGAGACAGACATGGACAATCACAGACTGTGGCAGGTCACATGTTAGCCTGCCTGGTCTCAGATCTAAGGTCATCCAGTACAGTGGTTTTTAAAAAGACAGACATCCAGGCACCGGGAGAGCTAGGGTGGGAAACCAAGATGAAGCCACGGGGAGGGCAACACAAGTGCATGCGTTGAAGTCCTGGCATTCACTGAAGGGAGCCGCTACTTTGGCTCAGAGCTTCCTGGCAGCCAAAGAAAAGGGGAAAAAGGGTCAGGCACGGGGTGCACGGAGTGCATGAGATATGAGCAAATCAGGCAGAGACCTCCCCGAGCCTTCGAACCCCTTGAGGATGTCATAACGAAGCCATTCAGCCCTCGCCACATGCCAAACGTGGTCACTGATCAGCATCCCCACGTTACAGGTGAGAAGGCTCAGCAATGTGAGTGACCAAGCTCTGCCACCAGAGGAGGCGCAGCTGGGGTTTGCACTAAGGGCTGCCCTACACCCCAAACCACCAAAACACGCTCTTAATCGCTGTGCTAACCTTTCTGGAAGGGCTGAGTTCAAGGGAATTGACCAGGGCCTGACTACAAGCCCCAAGGCCTGGCCTGAGCCCTTCCTGGAGGCATGCTGGGTGCTGCCTGGGGGGCAGGGGGATGGGGGTGGGGCTCACCGATGGGGCCCCAGGGCTCCTCATCCTGCTTGCCCTCTCCCAGGCGCTGGGAGTCCGAGCTCAGACTGGCTTCAGCTGACAGCCGCTCCGTGCTCATGAAACTGTGTCTGTGACAGAGTAGAGAGCTGGTGTATGGGCAGAGGCTTACCGCTCCCTCCCTCTCCCCTGCCCCCCCTCCCGCGGAGGGACGGCACCCAGGCCCAGCTGAGCCCAGCTGTGCTCACCTCCGGTACAGCTTGGGGTTGCTGACACCCTCAGCCCCATGGAGCGTTCCCAGTGAGGGCCATTGGTTGACCAGGGACGTGGTGAGCTCCTTGGAACCCTGGACTAGGGGGGCGTGGTCGCCAGGGATCAGACCTGTCCTGGGATGGGGAGGTGGGGGTCAGGCTGGCTGGGAGAGGGAACAGAAGTAGGGAAGGAGTCTCAGCAAGGGGGAGGGGTTAGGGTTGAAACATGGGTAGCAGAAATAGGGACCGAATGTTGAGGATGAGTGGGGCAGATTCTAGAAGCCAGTGGAGAGTGAGCACTGCGGTCAGAGAAGTGGCAAGGATTAGTGCCCTCAGGCTGGGGGATGGAGGGAGTCAGGAGAGTGGTGTAGGAATCCTGAAATGTAATCAGTGTTTGGGGGGGGCGGGAGTGTGAGTTTGGGAATCATGCTGGGAGGTCACAGGAGGATGAAAGGTTCAGTGGGTAAGTATCAGGGATGGGTGGAGGTCAGGGGTCACCATGGGTGATGAGTCAGTGGGCGGATGTAGCACATCAGAGGGAATAATTCAATGATGTTGAAAGTCGGTCCTTGTGAGTGATGTCGGGGCCCCGGGAACAATGTTGGATGGACGGCTAGTCTAGCTGGTGTGGGGTCACTGACATGAAGCAGGGAGGGTTTTGGAAGGGTCCCAGGATCATAGGTGAGGATAATATAGAAGGTTCCCGGGGAGGTTTCCCGGGAGAGGTGATGGGTCAGTGGTTTGATGCTGGTGGCTGGTGGAGTTGGATGCAGGCATCAGGAAAGGTGAGGTTGGAGTCAGTGGGGGCGATGTGGGGGGTTCCCTGGGGGGATGTGTTGGGGGGGGACGGGTCAGGGGTCAGGCAGCCACGCTCACAGCTGCTCCTGCAGCTCCAGGATCACGCCCTCCAGCTCGCGCTTTTCGCGCTGGTTCTGCGCCGCCGCCTCCTCCAGCTGCAGCTGCAGCCGCCGGTTCTCCGCCTCCAGGTCCTTCAGCTGCGACTCGCGCAGGCGCACCAGCTCCTCCAGGTAGCCCTGCGGAGCGGGGTGAGCGGGGAGCGGGGGTCCCAGCACCGGCCTCCCCATCCCCCCACCCCCCAGCTGCCCGTCACCGCCGCGCACACCTTCTGCGCGTACACGATGCGGAACTTCTGCTCCATCTTGTGCCACTTGCTGTACCAGCTGTCCTCGTCCGTGACGAGCGGCAGGTACGGGTGCTCCGGGGAGTTGTCCTCGCTGGTGCTGCTCTCCGCGCTGTGCCGCTCCTCCTCGTCCGTCAGGTAGTCGTAGCTTGCGGGAGGGAGCGGTGCCCGCAGGCTCGCCGTGCATCCCTCGCTGCCTGCCCCCTGCCCCCATCCCGTCCCATGTCCCATGTCCCATGTCCCATGTCCCATGTCCCATGTCCCTCCGGCCGGGGTCTGCCCGTGCCCCCCGCAGCGATCCAGCTTCTCACCTCTGGGTGAACTTCAGGTAGGGCGTGTAGTCGATGACCACGGGGGCCTTCCCATCCAGCACTTCACCCTTTAGGCAGAAGCTGAGACCAGAGAGCCCACAGGGAAGGGGGTGGGGATGAGGGGATGGGGGTGCACATTCGTGCCTGGGGACACCCCGCCACAACCACCCCCGCACGGGCACCGACACCTCGGCCCCACCTGAAGTCTATGGCGCTCAGTCCGATCAGCATCCCCGTGAGCACCGTGGCCTCCTCCCTCAGCATGATGGCTCCTGAGTCATAGAAACGCCTGTGGGGGGGCGGAGGAGGGACTTAGGGTGCGGCATCCTCCCTGGAGCCCACGTCCCCGGCATCTCTCTTGTCGGTTCACTACAAACCTTCCTTAGAGGAAGGAGGTACCTGCTTCCTGCTCATCCCTCAGGTGTGGGTCTGTGTCTCCCTCAGACGGGCCCACTGGGAATGGCACCTGTGTCTCCCACCTATTAGAACGTGTCCCCCGAGAACAGACTCCCCTCAGTCTCCTGAGCTGCCCGTTTCCCACCGAGTACTGAGTCACCAGCTCCTTAAAGGAGGACACACACCATTCCCACTGGCACAGCTGCCTTAGTCCTGCCCCTGCCTGGGACACAGTGCGGAGAGGAAGCCCCGTGCTGGGACTGCAGTCCCCACAGGCAGGGCTGTGTGGTAGGACATGGAACAAGGCCAACAGGTGAAATGACGCCTGGTTGAGACTTTTGTCCAGCTGTGTGTCTGAAGGGAGAGATGTGTGCTGGCAAGTGATGGGGATAATGAATTTTATTTGGAAGAAGTGATGATGGTGCCCAGGGTGTGTATCCTAACTGCAGGGTAGGCTGGCCTGTGGACAGACTGGGAGAGAGGGAAACTAGGTGCATGCTGGGAGTTGTAGTCCAGATAGGAACTGTTGCTTCAGGAAGTTAAGGATCAAGTGTGTTTAGGTAAAGGACGTACACACTGGGACCTTCGGTCTGAGCTGACTGAGAGGGTCTGACCTGGTGGTCCGGGTGTCCCGCAGGGCTGTGGTGATGTACTCCGACATGCGCTTCTCCATCAGTGCCACTCGGATCCATGCCCGGCCCTGGAAGGCATGCGCACCTTTACTGAAGGGACTCACGTGTGTACCATTGGGCCTGGACCTCCCGTGGCTCTTCTCCCCATTATCCACGGCGGGGCGAGGACCAAGGAGCGGGCAGTTCCCCGGCATCCGGAGCTCGGAGCAGCCGCCCGGTCCTGCCCATGGCGAGCCGCTCACCTTGGCGCGGGCCGTGCTGATGTTCTCCATGTTCTCGATGCTGCTCACGCAGTTGTTGGGCACTTTGCTGCAGGCCAGCCGGATGTAGTCCCAGAAGCCCCGCTGCCCGTCGGAGCTGAACCAGCTCACTGGACCTGCTGGGGCACAGGCCGAGCCAGGGCAGGGAGGGGGCTCAGCGAGACAGGGAGTTCAGAGAGGGCCCATGTCATGGGTCACATACATGCATAAGTGTGTGTCACGCACATACATAGTGCCTGCCCTAAACATATGTGCACACATATGCATGCCCACAAAGGGACATCATATAGCTGCATGTCCAGAAGACCCCGTCCCCTCTCCCTAACTCTGTGCATGAGTTGCTGTACATGGACCAGAACTGGGACCAGGGTCAGCGATGGGGTTCAGGAAGCCACAGAGTAGGTCCGAGTGGATGGCTGGCGGTTGGGGGGCTGGGCACTGAGGAACGGGAACCGGGCACACCTTTGAAACGGTGGCTGAGGATCTGCTCTAAGATGGCCGCAAAGTTCACAAACTCCTCGGATGAGTCGTCGATGGGCTCAGCCGTGTACTTCTCCAGCAGGGTCTTCACGGAGAACCTGGGGGAGGGCAGGGAGAGGGGGCGGGGGGCGTCGGGTGAGAAGACAGGGTGATGGTGGCGGGGGAAGGGCATCAGGCAGAGAGAGGGACAGAGGGCAGAGAAGAGTCATGAAGAGCATGGGTGGAGCAGGTGGCAGAGGGAAAGCGTGGGAGACGGGGGAAGACAGAGTAGAGGTGCTGTGACGGGGGTGCTGGCGCAGCAGGTGGGAGACGGACATAGCGGGTGACAGGAAGGGTGACAGCCAGAGAGAGGAAGCTTTGGGAACAAGGTACGAGAGGGGGTGAAACAATAGGTAGCGAGCCCGGGCACCTGGCGCCGGAGGCTGCCCCGGAGCCCCTCCTTGCCCACCCTCTGGGGTGGCATTCTCTACGTATGTGTGTTGGGGGTCAGCTAGGAGTTAGGAGCTGCTTTGTACCCTACCCCTGCACTGCACTGTCTTCTGCTTTTGCTGGCATAACCTTTAGTACCCTCTGGAGTGGGGGGGCCGCCAGTGCCAGGGCTTGTGAGTGGGCGCTGAAAACATGGGGTGTGGGTTTGCATGGTGACCAGGTGGGCTCTCAGCACACCAAGGCCCCCCTGTCCCCTTTTCCTTCCCTGCTTAGCCGCCCACACACCAGCTGCCCGGAACCGGAACGGGGAGGTGCAGAGCTGGGCCGGGGGAGGTGCGCGTGTGGGCCTGACAGACAGGCTGTGGAGAGGGAGCACTGGCTGCGGATCTGCGGAAGGGGCCGTGGGGGCCTGACACCTGGCTTCTCAGAGAAGGGGGAGTCAGGGGAAGCCCAGGAGCCCCCATCCCTCCCCGCAGTCCTGCTTGAAGCCTCAGCTCCCTCTGCAATCCCTACTCCCAACCCTGCAATCTCCACCCGCCATGCTGCCGTGTGCGGGGCAGGGCGGAGGGCACGGGTCCCAACATCCCCTATTGCCCTGTTGTGGGTGGCAGAGCAGATGCAGGGGTTGCTTATAACTATCCTTTTCCCCCTAAGCTGATCAAGGCCCATAATTGGCCCAGCACCATACTGTGCAGTGCCACCTCACCCATCCCTGTAACAGTCCTGGGAAATAGTTCCTCTGATCATCAACATCATCCCCAGTTCACATATGAGGTAACTGAGGGTCCAAGTGGTCAACGGATCTATTCTGAGTCACACCACCCAGCTTCTGAGGATTCCAGTCAGCATGTCTGATTCCAAAGCCCTTGCTCTTTCTGTATACCTTGGTCCCCTAGTGGCTGTCAAATTCCCAAGGACCTGAGCAGCCCCTGCCTCCTCTGCCCTCTGCCCTCTGCCCTCTGCCCTCCGTGCTACACTCCAGCCCTGGGGCACCGGCCTCCTTGGCTCGCAGGCCAATGGCCCAGCTGAGTCCACGGACCTTCCCTGCTCCCCTTTGGACTCAGAGTTGGTCTGGCTTGAGATCAGAGCCAGGTCTGTGTGGGGGTTGCACCGTGGGGGAGGCAGCCTGGGACTCAAGTCCTGTTCCCTTGTGACACCCTGTGGCTTTGGACAAGTCATTTCCTCTCAGAGGCCCAGGTCTCAGGTGCAAACAGGAACAGTATGACCTGCCTCCTGACATTTTGGTCCAGATCCCAGACAGGACTAGCAGGTGAGTGTGTGTAATCCTGAGGTGGTGAGAGGCTGGATTAACGGGAAGGTTGGGCCTGCCAGAAGGAGTCTGTGTTTTAGGGTGTTATCTGGGTTTCCTTATGCAGCCCCCCACACCCTGGTGATTTCTGACCATTGGGGCAGACCACAGCGGGGGCCTGGGGCTGGGTTCAGTATTGTAGCCTCTGTCCGCAGGAATGGTCATCGCCCCCAGAGCTCCATGGTGTGCTCCCCGTTAGGATGTGCAGTGGCTGCTGCAGGTTGCCATGGAGACAGGGAGGCCAGGGCCCAGGGGAGACCTCAGCTTGCTAAAGGGACCTGCTCTGGGAGCTGGAGGCAAACCATGTGACAGCGATGAGGCAGCAGAGCCCCAGGGGTTTCTAGCCTTTCTTAGTCATGCCCCTGTTTCTCCCCAAACTCTCTCCCACCGCAGCACCAGCCCCCTTTCAATCCACCAGAACCTCTGCTTCTGCCCCCCCTCCCCACACGCTCAAGAGACCCCGCTGCCCTGGCCGGCAAGAGAAAGAAGAGGAACTGAGGAGGCCACGAGGGAGGAGAGGGACAGGAAGGGTGCCATCAGGACGGGGCTTGTGTGCCAGGCATTGGGCTAGACTCCTACATGGATTATGTCATTGCCATTCCTGGCATGGCTGTTGCATCTCTAATGGGGGTGATGATGCAGGCACCCAAGACCCGGGATGAGTAGAAGACTTCAAAGCTGCACAGCTAATAACTGAAGGAGCAAGAGCTTGGACCTAGGGCCACTGGCCGCAAAGGCAGAAATCCTGGCTTTGCACCACACTGGCAGAAGATGCGGAGTGAGGGTGGAGGCAGAGGTCTACACTTCGTACCCATCCCTTCTCTAACATCCCAGGCATCTTTACAGAGGCCTGATGTGCTGGGCGCTGCGAGGCCCCGGGGACCCAGTGGTGTGAGACAGGCACAGTGGGAACCCGGAGGAGCTATAGGAGCCAGGAGCCTGGGCATCAGGTGGGCACGGATTCCCATGTACAGGCAGGCGGAGCTGGCAAGGGAAACCAGCCGAGATGTGTGCTGGAAGCTCAATGCCCTCAGAGGCGGCACGGGGTGGGGGAGCAGGGAGACTGCAGGTGAAGGCAGCTGACATGGGGATCCAGGAGAGATGGTACAGGTGAGGGCTGCGGTAGAGGCTGAGCTGATGGCATTCCTCAGGGCAGGCCATGGAGGGTGGTCTCTGCAGGGCTGAGGCGGGAAGCTTCACTTCCTGGGCCCCAGAAAGCAGGGGAATCTTCTCAACACCGCAGCAGCCCCACCCTCCGGGACCAGTGGGCCTGCCCTCCCAACCTCCTCCCCTCCAACCAAGGAGACCCGGTCTCTGCGGCCCGGCCCTCAGTCCTTCCCCTGGCAGGGGCAGCGGCCCTCAGCCTTCCCTGGATGAGTTCAGGGTCTTCGCCCACAGGCCCTGCTGACTGCACAGGTCCCGCTGCCCAGAGAAGGAGGGCACCATTTCTGCTTCAGGAACTGAGCCCTGGAAAATCTCCCCGAAAAGCCCGCTCCAGAGAGGCCAGGCTATTGGCAGGAATGAGGGGATGCTCGGAGGGCAGTGACCTCCTCTCACCGCCTCCCTGTCCTCAGCAAGGGAGCCAACCATCCCCGCCCCTCCCCCCGGCACAGTGTCACTTCCTGGCTCTCACAGGAAGCTGCAGCACCAATGAAACACTCCCCACCCTCCGGGCCTCGGCTGGGCAGAGGCCTGTCTTGGCCTAGACGGGTAGGCACCAGACCTCCAAACCCCTCCCGGTCTGGGCCTCAGAGGACGGTGCACTCGCTCCTCTGAGCCCTGAGCCAGCTTCCTCTTCTCCGGCTGCTGTGCATCCTCCCCAGGCAGGCTCCTCCAGGTTCCCAAACTCTCCCCGGCCCCTCCCGGCCCCTCCGCCCCGCAGAGCCCACCTGCACACGGTGATCAGGTTCCTGCGCTCCACGGCCACGTTGCGGGAAGACGCTTTCTTGGAGGACAGCCCCAGAGCCATGGCGGTCAGGACAAAGCTCGCTTCCATCCAGATGTGCAGCCCCTGCCGCCGCTGCCAGCTGCCCCTCGCCCCGCCCGGCACCCCGGCCTCCGCGCCGGATCACGGCTGGGCCCCCTGCCCGCCGGGGCCCCGCGCCCTCCGCACGGCCATCCCCGGCCCCAGGCTCCCTCCCCCGGCGGCGATGCGGGAGCAAACAAGGCCGGGGAGGGAGCTCTCCGAGGTGCTGAGCCGGCCCGTCACCCCCTCCTCCAGCCGCCGGCCCCCCACCGCGGCCGGTGACGTCACGGCCCGGGCCCCGCCCCCGGCAGGCCGGGGACCAATCCGCGGAGGATGCAGGGCTTCGTGGGGGAGGGGAGAGGACCAGGACCTCCGGGAGGGGGGGTCCCCTGGAAGAGGCAGCGATTGGAGGGAGGAAGAGGGGGTATCTGGCCTGTCCTCCACCCCCATATCCAGAGCCCGGGACCCCTCGTCTCACGGCTCTGAGCTCCAACTCCTCTACTCTCCAGTGTCTGACCTGTGGTCAGTGGTGACCACCTCAGATTTCACCCTGTAATGGATGGAGGTCCTCACCTCCTGTGCCCTCACCCAGCACCGCCCTCCCCTTCGGGGCCAGGTCTGTGTCTCTCCAGAGAGCGCAGGTGGCCCTGCTCCGCTGGCTCAGGAGGCCAAGGAGCAGAGGGACGACGTATCTGTCCAGGCGGCCGCGGAGTCTCCGGCTCCCAGGGTGGGGGATGGGAAGTCTCCATCAGCTGTGGGAGCCCAGAGCCTGGAACCTCCCAGCACGGAGTGGAGGGCAGACTGACAGCCAGGGGCCTGGGTTTGTGGGGATTCCCAGCGGCAGAGCTGGTGCCCACAGTAGTCTCAAGGCACCGCTTCCCCTCGCAGTCTTACCCCCTCACACCACCCTGGGGGCACCTGGCTTCCAGTTAACCTCTTGGCTGCCAGCATTGTTGCATGCTGCCATCAAGCCTCTCTGCAAAGCTGAGAGGCCCCCGCAAAGCTGAGTGAGAGGTCCCCAAAGCTGAGAGGTCCCCAAAGCTGAGGAGGCCCCCAAAGCTGGTTGCATCTTTTACATCTGGAAGGTGGGGGACATGGAGGCAGCCTGGCTTCCCCGCTGCCCTTTACCTCTCAGTGTTCTCTCACATCCTTCCTCCCACCTGCTTCATTCTCCAACTCAGCCTGTTCTTTTTCACCCACTGAGTCTCCAGCTTCCACAGAAAGCCTTGCTAAGTGGATTAAAGGGGTTCCACCCAACTTCTCCATCTGGCCTCAGGAATGTCCGTCCTGGGGTTCAGCTCATATGTATTCACCAACTCTACCTGATCACTGGATTTATTCTACTCTGCTAATAGACGATCAGCGTCTCCACATTGGTTCAGACATGCACCCACATCTGAATATGACCGGCAAGCAGGTGTCCTCTGTTAGCACAAACAGGGGAAGGGCAGGAGACATTCCCAACGCTGGTGGGCTTCCTTGGGGCTGGGGAGAAGGTCCTGCCTGTTGGCTCAGACCTGATGTTCACTCAGCCTCAGCCTCAGCCTCAATTCTGGCTTCTGGGACCTCAGGCTTGGTCTTTTCTGCCCCTCTTTTGCCTTTTCCCTCTTGCCTCATCTCTAGAAACTCTTCCCAGCATCCTCCTGCCTTCAGACTCATAGCCATTGGCAATATTGATGTTCTTTTGGTTTTTCAATTCAAGATAAATGTTATGCACAACAGAGCATACAAAAACTAGTGTGCAGTTTAAGGAATATTGACAGCCTGACCCGTTGTGGCTCAGAGGTTGTGCGGAGGTCTATGAACCAGGAGGTCATGGTGTAAATCCTGGTCAAGGCACATGCCCAGGTTGTGGGCTCAATTCCCAGTGTGGGGTGTGCAGGAGGCAGCCAATCAACGATTTTCTCTCATCATCAATCTCTCTCTCTCTCCCCCTTTCTCTCTGAAATAAATAAAAATATTAATAAAATAAAATAAAGTGGAGATGCAGTCTCTCCAGTAACAGTAGTCAGTCATTTCTGGCTGATGTTAATACCTCTCCTACTATGTGTACCGGTTAATAATGCTGATTTTTTTCACTAGATGGAGTTACACATATGTTGATATACCATGTATGTGATTTGATATGCACACTATTTTGTTGTATTGACAATAAGCTTCAAAACTTCATATGTTAAATTTTCTGAAGGTGTTAACATCATAGATATTTTTATGCCTAAAAATGTCAAATTTTGTGCCAAAAAAAGAGCATTTGGGGGAAGTTTTAATTCATTATTTTGAAGAAAAGTGCTGCTGAAAGTTATCGTATACTTCGGGAGGCTTATAGTGAACATGCTCCATCTCAAGATACCTGTGAACGCTGGTTTAATGCTTTAAAAGTGATGATTTTGACGTGAAAGACAAAGAATGTCCAGGTCAACCGAAAACATTTGAAGACCAACAATTACAAGCATTATTGGGTGAAGATGCATGTCAAACTCAAAAACAACTTGCTGAAAGATTAAACATTGCTCAGCAAACAATTTCCGATTGTTTACAAGCAATGGGAAAGATTTTAAAGGAAGGAAAATGGGTGCCACATCAATTGAATGAAAAACAAATGGAAAACCGAAAAGTCATCAATAAAATGTTACTTTAACGGCACAAAGAAAAAATATATATATTTTTGCATCGAATTGTGACTGGTGATGAAAAGTGGATTTATTTTGAGAACCCCAAACACACAAAATCGTGGGTTGATCCAGGTCAACCATCAACATGGACGCAAGGCCAAATCGCTTCGGAAAGAAGACAATGCTCTGCGTTTGGTGGGATCAGAAAGGTGTGGTGTATTATGAGCTTCTAAAATAAGGTGAAACTGTTAATACTGATTGCTACCAACAACAAATAATCAATTTGAACCACGGTTTGACTGTAAAACGATCAGAATGGCCCAGCAGACACGGCAAAGTAATTTTGCTTTATGATGACACACCACCACACACTTCAAAACCAGTTAAAGACACGTTAAAAGATCTTGCCTGGGAAGTACTAACCTACCCGCTGTACTCACCAGACCTTGTTCCTTCAGATGACCACTTGTTCGGATCAATGGCACACGTACTTTCTGAGCAGCACTTCAAAACGTACGAAGAGCCGAAGCCGGTTTGGCTCAGTGGTGGAGCGTCGGTCTGCGGACTGAAGGGTCCCAGGTTCGATTCCGGTCAAGGGCATGTACATTGGTTGCGGGCACATCCTCGGTACCGGGTGTGCAGGAGGCGGCTGGTTGATGTTTCTCTCTCATCGACGTTTCTAGCTCTCTATCTCTCTCCCTTCCTCTCTGTAAAAAATCAATAAAATTGTATTTAAAAAAAAAAAGCAACGTATGAAGAAGTGGAGAATTGGGTCTCTAGTTTGCCTCAAAACAAGAAAAGTTGTATTGGGATGGTATCCACAAATTATCTGAAAGATGGGAGAAATGTGTAGCTAGCGATGGACATTACTTTGAATAAAGCACTTTTGATGTTTCTCTTGAAATTAATGTGTTTTCTTTTATTACAAAAGCTGAATCTTTAACCAGCATCTGCATTATTAACCGGTACTAGTTAAAAAAATGTGGATTGTCCTTTTACCAGTTAAAAATGCAGATACCAGTTAAAATTGCAGATTGACCCTTTAGTGATTAATAATTAAAACTTCTTGCAAATGTTCTTTTTCTGGCATAAAAGTCAACATTTTTAAGTGTAAAAATATCTATGATGTTAACACCTTCAGAACATTTGACATATAAAGTTTTGAAGCTTGTTGTCAATATAATAAAATAGCATACATATCAAATTGCATATATATCAACATATGTGTAACTCCATCTAGTGAAAAAAATCTGCATTATTAACCGGTACACCTAGTAGTTCAGCCACATTTCCTCTAGAGCATTCTGAAAACATAAAGACTAAATTATAAAGTTCACTACCAACAAAAATCCTTATATAAAATAATAAGGGAAAGAAATGGGGAAATTAATATATAGAGTATATGGTACAAAACAAGCAAGAAAGAAAATACACATAGCTTCTACAATAATTATTTTTGAAACTTAGAAGTTGATATTTATAACGTTCCTCTTCCATTACTCATTTTATTTTCACTTTTCCATAAAAGGGCACTTCTGTTTGTTTTTAACCAGGCCAGGTGACCAAACCTTCGTTCCCTTTCCTTTTTTTTTTTTTAGAGAGAAAGTAGAAAGGAAGGAGGGAGGGAGGGCGGAAGGGAGGGAGAGAGAAACATCGATGTGAGAGAGACACATCAATTGGTTGCCTCTTGCATGCACCCCAACCAGGGCTGGGGATTGAACCTGCCACCCAGGCATGTGCCCTTGATCAGGATCCGAACCAGTGACTTTTCAGTGCATGGGCCAATGCTCCAACCACTGACCCACACCAGCCAGGGACAAACCTTCATTCTTGAAGAATCTAAGTCCTCAGAATTGAATTGCAACCACTTCGTCCTTCGAATTTGAGATCAGCCACCTCAGACAGTAACTTCCTTCTTCATTGTTGGTAGCAGAAGCTGCTATGGAACTGGGCTTCCTAAAGCCAGTGGGTATGACAGGGGCTCAGAAGGAGGCCAGGTTACAGAGCTCAGTCATCAGAGTCCAGGTGGACAGAATTACTGTAATGGGCAGAAGGACCCAATGGCAAGCTGGGATGTAGTGTGATGGCCAATAGACCATCTAGGCAGGTGGACAGCCAATGATGGTACTTCATGACTTCATAGCCAAAAATGAGCAAGAATGAGTTAGCAGAAGGCTGATGTCAACCATTGCAAAGGAAAAATCATG
Organism: Pipistrellus hanaki; assembly: GCF_964339955.1. Classification (NCBI taxonomy): domain Eukaryota; kingdom Metazoa; phylum Chordata; class Mammalia; order Chiroptera; family Vespertilionidae; genus Pipistrellus; species Pipistrellus hanaki. The sequence goes on from NC_140518.1 coordinate 13,226,833, forward strand.
GTCCCTCCCCAAATTCCAGACCCAAAGCATTTTTGGCTGCAGAGCCTATTGATCGAAGGGGAGGCCAGTTTCCTTCAGGAAAAATCTTGCAATGGCACAGACGCTTATATCATAATAATGATCTCACGCATCTCCCAAAGGTGCTCACAGCCATTTTTCAGAGCAACTGCATCCTGAGGAAAGGGGAATCTCAGATCTTTCAAGACTTTGGATACAGGGTCTGAGCTGACTCTGATAACTAGGGGACCAAAGTGCTCTTAAGAACACATATTAGCCAAAACTGGTTTAGCTCAGTGGGTAGAGCGCGGTCTGCGGACTGAGGGGTCCCAGGTTCTATTCCAGTCAAGGGCATGTACCTTGGTTGCAGGCACATCCCCAGTAGGGGGTGTGCAGGAGGCAGCTGGTCGATGTTTCTCTCTCATTGATGTTTCTAACTCTCTTTCTCTCTTCATCTCTGTAAAAAAAATCAATTATATATATATATAATTTTTATTTTTATTTTTTTTAAAGAACAGATATTAGAGCCCTAGACAGGTAGCTTTCAATTGCTTATGTCATTCCAATGCGCCAAGGAAGCAGGTTTGATCCTCAGTCGGGGCACCTACAAGAATCAACCAATGAATGCATAATAAGTGGAACAACAAATCGACATTTCTATCTACCTCTCAAATCAATTTTAGAAAAGAGCACATACTGTATTAGAATAGGACGTACATCGGCCAGGCGATAAGAGGAGACCTGGCCAAGTTCATCCCACAGTGGGTGTAAGAGGTCCTCTTATTCGCCTGGTGATCATTTCCCTGGTCCCCAAATCCCGAACTGGAACGGAGTCTAGTCCTTGGCAGCTGCAGAAGTTCAGTGGGAACAGCCCCCTCGCCTTGCCTAGACAGGACACAGAAGGAATACCTACTCCTGGCAGAATGATAGTGATTACGGACCACAAAGGATGCAGGAGTGGCGGTCCCTGTTACGTCCCCATTTAACTCATCAGTCTGGCCCTCACAACAGCCAGATGATGGTGGACATAACAAAGTGGCAGCCCCAGGTCGTCCCAATGTAACTGCTGTGCCAGACGATGTGAGTTTTCCTAAAACAGACCGAGTGCCCCTGACATTTAGAATGTGCTATTCATTTGGTGTCGAAAAAAGAATCTTACAGAAGCACACTTCCATCTCCTCGCTCTCTGACTTTGAATACTGTTGTTATGTAAACACTGTATTTTAGTTGGCATTTCCATGTTTGTTAACGAATGAGTGTTTTTCTCACATGCGTATTAGTCATTTGGGTTTTCTCTAGTATGAAGTTCCCATTCAAAGCATTTTGCTCATTTTTCTCTTGGACTATTTTTAACTGCTTTGTATCTTTTGTCACTTATGTGTACTACAAATATCTCCTTGCGTTCTGTGGCTTGCCATTTGGTTCTGTTTATTGTATCTTTTCATGAACAGAAATTCTCATTTTTAATATAATAAAATGTATCATTTTTTAAAATCTCCTTTTAAGAAATCTTTTCTAGCTGGAACCGGTTTGGCTCAGTGGCTAGAGCGTTCTCATTTTTAATATAATAAAATGTATCATTTTTTTAAATCTCCTTTTAAGAAATCTTTCCTAGCTGGAACTGGTTTGGCTCAGTGGATAGAGCGTCGGTCTGAGGACTGAAAGGTCCCAGGTTCGATTCCAGTTAAGGGCATATACATTGGTTGTGGGCACATCCTTGGTAGGGGGTGTGCAGGAGGCAGCTGGTCGATGTTTCTCTCTCATTGATGTTTCTAGCTCTCTATTCCTCTCCCTTCCTCTCTGTAAAAAATCAATAAGATATATATTTAAAAAAAAAAAAAAAAGAAAGAAAAAGAAAAGAAAAGAAAAGAAAAGAAATTTTTTCTAGCCCTAACCGGTTGGACTCAGTGGATAGAGCATGGACTTGCGTACTCAAGGGTCCCAGGTTTGATTCCGGTCAAGGGCATGTGCCTTGGTTGTGGGCACATCCCCAGTAGGAGGTGTGCAGGAGGCAGCTGATAAATGTTTCTTTCTCATCGATGTTTCTAACTCTCCCTTTCCCTTCCTCTCTGTAAAAAATCAATAAAATATATGAAAAAAACCTTTATAATGTTTTGGTGACTGGTAAGGCAAGTCCTTCCATTTTATATTTTTCAAGAGTGTCTTGTTTTTTCTTGGTCCCTTGCATTTCTATAATAATGTTAAAATTAACTTTACAAGTGCAACAAAACCAAATTAACCTTAGTAGGATTTATATTGGAATTATGACTGCACTGTATTTAGGGTTCAATTTGGATGGAACTGACATCTTTATAATCCTGAGTCTTCCAATCTGTCATAACAGTACATATACCTCTCTTTTCATTTACCTCGTCTTTAAAATTTACCAAAATTATATCAATTTCTCCAAAAAAAATCTTATTCATATTTTGTTAGGTTTATCCTAGATTATTTATATGTTTTGTACTTTTTTAAAAGGTACCTTGTTAAAAATTTATTTTCTAACCATTGCTGATATAGATAAGCAATTGATTGCTTAGTGTGTTAAATATTATATAACATAAAATTTGTCATTTTAACCATTTTTAAGTGTACAATTCAGTGGCATTAATTACATTTACAATGCTATATGGCCATCACCACTGTTCATTTCCTTCATCACTCTGTTACGAACATTTGTGTACAAGTATCTGCTTAAATCTATGTTTTCAATTCTTTTGAATTGCTGTGTCACATGAGAATTCCTTGCTTAACATTTTAGGAATATAAAACTGTTTCTACAGTAGCTGAACCACTTTGCATTCTCATCAGTAACGTACAAGTGTTCCAGTTTCTCCACAGCCTCTTTGACACTTGCTATTTTCCGTTGTTTTATAACAGCCATGCTACTACATGCAAGGGGTTTCTCTTTGTGGTTTTGATTTGCAATTTCCTAATAATGAGCATTTTTAGTGTATTTATTGGCCATTTGTGTATCTTCTTTGGAGAAATGTCTATTCAAGTCCTTTGACCATTTTTCAGTTGGATTGTCTTTGTGCAATTGACTTTTAAGTTGATTTTGCTAATGTATTAAACATTTCTATAAATTGAAACAACTTATCTATAGCTTCTTTTGGATTTTCTTGCTACACAATTAGTTGCAAATTACAGGCTTGCTTCTTCCTCGCCAAATCAAGCTTCCTTGTCCTTTTTCTGATCTCAGAAGGAAAAACTTCAGTATTAAGTATGATGTTTGCTAGAGGTTTTTTTTAATAGATATCCCTTATCAGGTTATAGAAGTTCTCCTCTATTCTTAGTTTGCTCAAAGTGTTAATTATTAACAATGGCAAATTTTATCAGATGCTTTTTCTGTTTTTGAGATCAATACATAGTTTTTATTTTTTACTCATGTTCATGTGGATGGTTACATGAATCGATTTTTCTAATATTATCAAACTTCATTTCTGGAATAACTCAATTGGGTCATGATGTATTTCCCTTTTTATATGTTACTGGTTTCAGTTTGCTAATGTTTTGTTTATTTAGGATTTTAAAATTTATTTTCAAGCCGAAACCGGTTTGGCTCAGTGGATAGAGCGTCAGTCTGCGAAATGAAGGGTTCCAGGTTCGATTCTGGTCAAGGGCATGTACATTGGTTGCGGGCACATCCCTGGTAGGGTGTGTGCAGGAAGCGGCTGGTCGATGATTCTCTCTCATCGATGTTTCTGGCTATCTATCCCTCTCCCTTCCTCTCTGTGAAAAATCAATAAAATATATTTTAAAAATAAAATAAAATAAAATTTATGTTCATGAGCGACATTGGCAAGAGGCAGCCTATCGATGTCGCACTCTCACATAGATGTTTCTCTCTCTCTCCCTCTCTCAATCAATTTTTTAAATTTCCCATAAACATTTTCATTCAATGTTTTTGTGGACATATATTTAATTTTCCCTTCGGTAAATATCTACGAATGAACAAATGAGTCATAGTATAAGTATATGCTTAACTTTTTAAGATACATATGCCTGTTTTCCAAAGTGCTTGTGCCATTTGTTCAATGTACAGATGTGTCAGATTTCCAGTGCTCCATCTCCTTTCCAGCACTTGGAGTTTTCAGTCTTTTTGCATTTTAGCCAGTTGATGAGTATGTGATGATATCTCACCGGGGACTAATAATGTTGACCTTTTTCCTGAGCGTATTAACCACTTGTATAGTTTCTTCTGTAAAGTTGTGTTCATGTCTTTTGGCAAATTTTTTATTGAGTTGATTGTCTTTTTCATCATTTAGTTGCAGGAGTTCTTTATATATTCTAGATACAAGTCTTTTATTCAATAGTAGAGGCCTGGTGCACAAAATTCGTGTAGGGGAGGGGGTCCCTCAGCCCAGCCTGCACCCTCTCCAAACAGGAACCCCTCAGAGGATGTCCAACTGATGGTTTAGGCCCCATCCCTCTCACAATCCAGAGCAGCTGGCTTCTAACTGCTCGCCTGCCTGCCTGCCTGCCTGATTGCTTCCCAACCGCCCTCCTGCCAGCCTGGTCACCCCTCAACTGCCCCCCTGCTGGCCTGGTCACCCCCTAACAGTCCAGAAGGAAGTTGGACATTTAGAAGATGTCCAGTCACCCAGTCTAATTAGCATATTATCCTTTTGTTAGTATAGATAACAAAATAAAACAGTTTTTAGATTGTGTGCAAACTTTTTCTTCCAAACTGTGACTTGTCATAAGAATCAATGTAATGGATTTTGTTGTTTTCCAAAATGCTGGACTTCGTTCTAACAGGCAATTAGTCAGCTTATTCATAATAAACAACTCATTTGAGGTTTATTTTTCTTAGGTGTCAGGGAAGGTCTAAATTTGCATTTACTCTAAGGCTAAAATAGCCCTACTACTAACATGTTACTTTCCGAGGTCTCTACTGAGCGCCTGGGTGTTTTGTTGTTGTTAATCCTCACCTGAGGACAATTTTCCATTGATATTTAGAGGAAGTGAAAGGAAGGGGAGAGGGAAAGAGAATGAGAGGAGAGAGAGAGAGAGAGAGAAAGAGAGAGACATTAATGTGACACATCGATTGGTTGCCTCCCACCTGTGCCCCAACCAGGGTCCGGGGTCAAACCTACAACCCAGGCACGTGCCTCTGACCAGGAATCAAAACCAAAACCCTTTGGTGTGCAGGCAATGCTCTAATCAATGCTCTTAACAAAGATTGTCCATTCTGTGTGGTCAATGCTTGACTAGCCTTCTGTCAGGTCTGGGAATTCGTTAGTTTACAGAACACCACTGACTCAGATGAGTGGAGCTTAGTATGAAACAAGTCACGTGCACGGCTTAGCAGTAAACAAGTCTCAAGGACACTCTGATCCATGTTTCTGGAGCTCTTTTTCTACCTGGTGTTCCACTTTGGCCATTGGGAGCTGCATGTAATATGTTTCCTCATCTTCTTACTTTACCTCTTACTATGCACATTCAGCAAACATGTATCGAGCACCTACTCTGTGCCATGTCCTGTGCAAATCGTTTACAGGGGTCTTCAAACTACGGCCCGAGGGCCACATGCGGACTGCAGAGGAGTCTGATCCTGCCCGCCAGGTTTTTTGGGCTGTGAGCGCAGCCGAGGTGTTACAGTAGGGATTAGTAGTTCATATAGTCCGGCCCTCCAGCTCTCTGAGGGACCGTGATCTGGCCCCCACTTTAAAAAGTTTGAGGACCCCTGGTTTAAGAACTGCATGTAGATGCTTGTTTTTGGACGACGAGGTTCGTCTATAAGTGGAGGGAATTAAGAGGAAGAATGGAACTCAAAATCAGAGCTGTGGGATTGGAGCATTAGCATTTGAATATAAGCAAGGAGTGACAGATTCTGATTTTGGGGTTTTTAAAAAGTTGTCAATTTACAGGGGAGTGAATAGATGGCTCCTTGGTGACTGGCCAGATAAGGTGGAAGTTTTTCGGTCACCCTCGGGTGTATGGCGTGAGCAATGGGCGGACCGGGGTGTCCCTGGCAGAGATAGAGCGCCTTGGAGGAGGGCCAAGTTACAAGAGCCTGCAGAGTGGAGAGAGAAGATAGCTCAGAAAAGACAAACTTAGGGGAGCACCAACATGGCCAGACACGATAGGAGAAAGACAGCCAGCCAAGAAGATAGAGAAGAAATCATCAGAGAGTTAGGAGGGGAACTGAGAGCAGACGTTTCTGAGAAGGGAGAGGCTGCATGCGTGAACTCAGCTGAGGAGCTGGGGCGTGTCCAATAGGTTTGGCAGCTCATACGCTATCAGTGGGAAGGGGAGGTAGGGTGGAAGCGAGGCTGCCTTGAGTAGAGGAGGGAGTGAGAGGCGAGAAAGGGAAGAGAGGACTTGAGCTGTGAGGAGAGCAGAGAGGTTTAGGGAGGATTGGTTATTTTAATAGGGTAGGCTTTGCTCATCAGAGCAGTAGGGGAAGAGCAAGAAGAGGGAGGGAACTTTGGGAAGACTGAAGGAGGAAGAACGGAAGTGGAGTGTGGTGATGGTGGGGGCAGGGTGCTCAAGAGAGGTAGGAGTCACACTGAACAGCCTGGGCCCCCTGGAGGACGGGTGGTGTCACTACAGACAAGTTTACAGGAGTTGGGGAGGAGAGGTTATTTATTAAAATTTTCAGTCCAAGGGCCTTTACTGAGAGAGAAAAATCTTCTCCCACCTGAAGTTGATTTCATGATGTTTATTAAGCTTCTGAATCTATTGAATAAGTGCTATTCCTTTATGTCAAATATTCAACCAAGTAAAAGGGAACCCTTTGGAAATTGGCCAATTAAATTTCTCCAAACTCTTTAAACCTGAGTTACCAAAACAATGGCAATAGGTAACACTCAATAGTGACTTAGTCGAAACTGGTTTGGCTCAGCGGAGAGAGAGTTGGCCTGCAGACTGAAGGGTCCTGGGTTTGATTCCAGTCAAGGCCATGTACCTTGGTTGCAGGCACATCCCCAGCAGGAGGCAGCTGATCAAAGTTTCTAACTCTATCCCTCTCCCTTCTTCTCTGTAAAAAATCAATAGAATATTTGAAAAAAAAATAGAATATTTGAAAAAAAATTAGTGATTTACTCTTTGCCGAGCACTTATAAGCATTACTTCACTTACCCTCACAACAGCCCCCAGAGGAAGCTACTATTGTGGGTGTTTTTTTTTAAATGTGTTTTTATTGATTTTCAGACAGAAAAAAGGAGAGGGAGAGAGAGAGAGGCAGAAACATCAATGATGATCCCACAACCCAGATGGGAATCAAACCTCGACCTCCTGGTTCATAAGTCGACACTCAACCACTGAGCCACACCAGTTGGGCGGAAGCTGCTATTATTATCACCTGGTTCCCATTTCACACCCGAGGAGACCGAGGCCCAGGCGGGGAAGTGCCTTGCCCCGGTCACACTCAGTCACCTGGGCCATGGAGACTCTGCCACAGATACACACGGTCATGAAAACATGGCTGATTTTTCGGACACTTTAAACACCTCAAGCAACTGGCAAACACACACAAGTAAAATTATTTCCGAATGTATCATGTCTGGTTATTAGGCAAATTGGAGCTTCTTTACAATGAGGAGAGCGAACTTAAAGCCACCATGTAGTTGTCCTCACTATTTAAAAAAAAAAAAAAAAAAATATATATATATATATATATATATATATATATATATATATATATATATATATATATATATATTGCCAAAACCGGTTTGGCTCAGTGGGTAGAGCGTCAGCCTGCGGACTGGGGGGTCCCAGGTTCGATTCCAGTCAGGGGCATGTACATTGGTTGCAGGCACATTCCCGATGTGGGGGGGTGTAGGAGGCAGCTGGTCGATGTTTCTCTCTCATTGATGTTTCTGGCTCTCTGTCCCTCTCCCTTCCTCTCTGTAAAAAATCAATAAAATATATTTAAAAATTAAAAATTAGCCGAGACCGGTTTGGCTCAATGGATAGAGCATCGGCTTGGGGACTGAAAGGTCCTGGGTTCGATTCCGGTCAAGGGCATGTACCTTGGTTGTGGGCATATCCCCAGTAGGGGGTGTGCAAGAGGCGGCTGATCGATGACTCTCTCTCATCGATGTTTCTAACTCTCTATCTCTCTCCCTTCCTCTCTGTACAAAATCAATAAAAAATATATTTAAAAAAAATTAAAAATTAAAAAAATATATATATTCTTACTGATTTCAGAGAGCAAGGGAGAGGGAGAGAAAGAAACATCAATGATGAGAGAGAATCATTGATTTGCTGCCTCCTGCACACCCCACACTGGAGACCGCCCCACACTGGAGACCGCCCCACACTGGAGACCGCCCCACACTGGAGACCGCCCCACAATGGAGACGCCCCACACTGGAGATGGAGCCCGCAACCCGGGCATGTACCCTTGACCGGAATTGAACCTGGGACCCTTCAGTCCAGAAGCTGACGCTCTAGCCACTGAGCCAAACCGGCCAGGACAAGGATGTCTAGGTTCTCAGGCAGAGGCCTGCCCGTGGTGAGAAGCATCTGTGACCCTGGGCCTCCTGCTGCTTTTCGCACCGGCCTAAGCGCAGGTGTGCCCCGTTATCCTTCTCTTCCCGTTATCCTTCTCTCCCGTTATCCTTCTCTTCCCATTATCCTTCTCTTCCCGAGGCTCAGACAGGACAGGAGCCCCGCCCCGGGCGTCTTTGAGAGGCTTTGCTACCCCAGGACACGGAAGCCGCTCTCACCCGGGAACCGTAATTCCTGGGAGCGGAGCTGTTTCTCTCTGGAGTAAGTGCACTCATTCCCAAAGCGCCACAGTGGATCCCGCTGAGAGTCCCGGGCGTGAGAGGACACGCTCATGGAGAGGGCAGGCAGGGTTTGGGGATTCGCTGGGCCGATGAGGCAGAAGGAGGAGGTGCCTCTGTGTGACAGGTCCTGGCAATCCTTCTTGGCATCCGCCCTCCAGAACTTTCCATCCAGGATGGAGGAGGGATGGCGGATCCACCAGGCTGCCGGCTCCATCCTTCACGGACACGCCTGCCACAGCACATGGAGTGCGTCTGTGTACCTTCTGGCTAAGTCGCGGGAGAGAGTCCCTGCTCACTCGGGGGTTTGCTGGCCAGCGAGATGGTGACGTGGTGCGCGGGAGGCCCCGGGGGCCGTGGGCTGCCTTCCCTGCACAGCCCAGAGCTCCTGGGAGCTCCAGCCCCTCAGCCTGGGCTTCAGGCTCTGTCTCCCCAGCCACCGAGCACAGCGCCTGCCTGCCCCTTAGCAGGTGCAGAATAAACGCTGTGGGCATGCTTGGATGAATAAGTGAACGAACTCCCCCATCCTCTCAAAGCTGAGCCTTAGGAAACCCTGTTTCCTCCAGTTACCCCAAAGATATCCGACACAGTGTGTTTTTCTGCAAAGTGAGATGGGTCACCGTGGTCTCCCCCCGCGTCTCCCAGCTGACAGCGCTGGAACCCGAGATAGGGGCCCGGGCCCTGCAGAACCACTCCCTCCGCCCCACCCCGCCCGCCGGGGCCCTTGGCACCACTGGCCGGGCACCAGCTGAAAGGAACCAGTCCGGGGCAGAGCCGAGGCTCTGGGCCCTGATTGGCTGCCCTGGGCCTGTTCAAAAGGAAACAAGGGGTGGCAGAGAGGGGAGCCGGGCTGGGGACTCCCTTCCCTCCCCCCCCCCCCCCCCCCCCCCCCCCCCCCCGGCTTTTGGAGAGACCAGGAGCCACTGGCTGAGTCAGCTGGAGTCTGATTGGCTCCCCCTCCGGGAGCAGAGGCACCCGGGAGGGACAGAGGTCTCCTCAGACCTCACCTTTCCTGCTGGGAGGGGATGTGAGCAGCTCAAGGGCCCCCACTGGGACAGCCCACAAAGGAGGGGAAGCTCAGGGGTTTGGGCCCAGAGGCCTTGCTCCTTCACTTTCCCATCAGCCAGGCCTGTGGGTCCCTCCCCGCACCTGTTGGGAGCATCAGAGCCTCAGGGTCCAGCGGAGGAAGGACCCCCCCAAGAGTCCGCATGCCGATGGGGGTTTTCTCTTCACTGCGGCCGTGGCTACTGTTTACCAAACGTTACTGCGCGCCTGGAGCGGTGCTCAGGGCTTCCTGCACAGCATCCCCTGCCACAGGCAGCACCTCTCGGAGGCTGGGCCTTACGGGTGAAGAGTCTGCGGCTTTAAAGACATCAGGAAACTTACTCAAGGTCACAGGCCAGTGAGAGGCCAGACACGATTGGTTTGATTCCAAAGCCATTGGCTTAACCACAACTCTCCTCCACACACACACACACACACACACTCACACATATACTCACACACACACTCACAGTCACACACACACACACTCACACACACACACACTCACACACACACACACACACACTCACACACTCACTCACACACACACACTCACACACACACTCACACACACACACTCACACACACTCACACTCACACACACACACTCACACACACACACACTCACACATATACTCACACACACACACACACTCACACACTCACACACACTCACACTCACACAGTGCACCGTGGGGAACACACTCACAGGCCCGGGCCCTGAGACAGACCCTGCCATCAGCTGGCAGGCAGAGGCCCCAGACATCTGGCTCCGCGGACAGGAGGGAGGCCGATAGGAGGGCTGGAGCTGTCCGGTCCCTCGAGCCAGGCCTGGCCCTTCCCTGGGGAGCCATCTGCACCTCCCTCAGGAGGGACAGAGAGAGAAGGGGCCCTCGGGGGCTGTGAGGGGAGGCCCGGACCAACAGGGAGACCCTCCGTCCCTGCGCAGAGGTCAGAGAGGAATCTCAGGGGATGCATGAGAGAGGCGAGCCAGGGGCAGGGCAGGGGGACCAGGGGAGCAGTCCTCCCTCCGTCCTTCCCCCGGGGCCCACCAGCGGTGTCTGGCGCACAGACATTCAGGCTCCAATTCCCGTCACCCCTCCCCCTCCTCCTGCTTCACTCACCGCCTGGCCCAGCGCAGGGAGTGGGCGCTCCAGTCAGTTGCCGTTAACTCTCCAATAACACAGCGAATGGACCCACTTATGCACGGATTTTTTCCCAATAAATATATACCTGGCCATCCAGCCACCCGTATCCTTGGGTTTTGTATCTGCTGAGTCAACTCACGACACACACACACACACACACACACACACACACACACACACTGTATTTTGGATCCCCAACTGGGAATCCGTGAATGCCGAGGGCCAACTGAATGCATTGTTCTGTGTTATTTTATACCAGAGGTCCAGGGCACGAAATTCATACACGGGGGCGGGGGGAAGGTCCCTCAGCCCAGGCTGCACCCTCTCCAATCCGGGACCCCTTGGGGGATGTGCCACAGCCTCTTGAAATCTGGGACCGCTGGCTCCTAGCCGCTCACCTGTCTGCCTGCCTGGTCGTCCCTAATTGCTCCCTTGCTGGCCTGATCGCCCCTAACTGCCTCTGCCTCACCCTGCACCCGGGACCCAGGATTCCCTCCTCCTGCCGGTGGCAGGCACCTGGGACCCAGGCTTTCCTCCCTCTGGCTGGCCATAGGCACCCAGAACCTGGGCTGGCTTCACCCAGGCCGCCACAGCTGCAGGGGATCGTGGGTGGGTGGCTTCACCTGGGCCGCAGCCGCAGGCTCCTGGGACTGTGGGGTGGGCAGCTTGTCCCTTTCTCAGGCAGCAGCCTGGCTGGTCCCCATTCCTCCTTCGCGAACTCATTTGTGCCTGGCTGGTCCCGCTCCTCTCTCCCCAGTGCTGAGTGTCTGAGCGGTTTCTGCAGTGAGGGCATGATGACATTTGCATACTAGCTCTTTAGTCTATCGGAGGATAAGGGACTGGAGCATCCACAAATTTTGCTATCTGAGAAGGTCCTGGAACCAATCCCTGTTGGTGCTGAGGGACAACCATAGTTAAGTTGTGGGGAGCCAAAAGTCACACAAGGATTTCTGACTGTGGGGGCTCAGAGCCCCTAACCTCTCCCCCCCCCCCCATTTCCCAAGGGTCCATGTATCACTGTTAGGGTGTGATGTGGAGTCCGTGGCGGTGGTCCATGTTTTATCAGCACTCAGTGGCTTTACGTAAAGTGCACAGGAGAGGGTGGCTGGGGGCGGGGTCCCTCCTTACGCTGGGGCTCCCCTCACACAGGGCCTGTTGCCAGGAGGTTCAGAGGGCACCCTTCCAGACACAGCCCGCACGCCACCATGGCCCCCGCCATCCTGGGCCCTCCGAGCCAGAGGGATCCTGCCTGGGGCTGACCCCACGCAGCCCCCAGCAAAGGGGATCGCTCCAGGGTTCAGGGGTCAGGCATGGAAGAGAGGGAAGGGACCCAGAGCCAGCTTCCGGGGGGTGGCTGAGAGATTGGAGAATCCAAGGTCAGCCCCTGCTATGCCTATTCCTACTGGGTCTGGGCTCACCCTGAACGCAGAGGGGGCCGGGGTCACAGATGGGGCCTCAGGAAGGAGGACTATGTGGTGGAGGAGGACCTGGGAAGGAGGAGGACAAGGAGAGGAAGGAAGGGGAGAAAGAGGAGGGGAGGCGAGCAGAGGAGAGGGGAAGGGGAGGGGAGGGGAGGGGAGGGGAAGGGGAGGGGAAGGGGAGGGGAGGGGAGGGGAGGGGAGGAGCATTTCTCTCTGTGTTGGGTGGCAAGCCCACAGAAAGGGAGGTGGCTGGACGAGAGAAGGGACTGGGCTCCATTTCAAACAATTAACCAGGGGAAGGGAGAGCATGGCCATCGGGACCAGTAGGTCAGGGCCTGGGATCAAGTTCAGAGCCAGGAGGCCAGGACGCGGGGCTGGCAGAAACTAGGCCAGAGGGAGGAATTTGGACTTTACCTGGAGGCGGCAGGAGCAGGGGGTGGGGCGGGGCGTGCAGACAGTGGGACAGGGACTCTCACCACAGGTCCCCCCCACCCCCCGTGCCCCACAGAGAGACCCGGGTGTGGGTCCTCGTCCTGCAGTCCCACCCTCCAGTTCACCTCTCCCCCCCGAAGGCTCTCTGCCCGCCCCCGGTCCTCTCAGGTGGAGGCTCTCTCCCGCTGACCTGTGTCAGGGCCCGGGGTCTCGGGGGCAGCCCGGAGCTGCACTGGGCAGTGAGTGGCGGGGAACAGGGGGCTGTGCCAGCCTGTCCTTCCCAGGCCCAGGCCTCCGGCGCTCTGGCGGGCCCTGGCTCTCCGGTCCGCTGCGGCCCCCGGAGCCCCAGCTGAGCGTCCCACGGGCGCCCGGCTCCCTCAGACCAGTCTGACCTCCAACTGCCACTGACCCGGGAAGAGCCATTTCCTGGAAAGTTTTCCCGCCCTGCCCCCGTTTCAAGCTTTGCACCCTGGCGGCCAGCATGGGAATCCCGTCCCAGCTCCCTGGCTTAGGAGTTGCGTGACCTCTGGGAGGTCACGTCATGTAGCGTGTCCCCTTTGCTTCCAGCTCGGTGAGGATTAACCAAGGGCAGTCTGTCAGGACAGACAGTTTACCGCGTGGCGGGTGGTCTTTGTGGGCGTTGATGAAGCCTTTCTGCATGGATGAGGAGGCAGGGGGCAGAGGCGGCTGGTTAATGGGGAAGAGAGGAGGCCTAGGCTTCAGCCTCCAGCCTGGGGCTCCGGCTCCTCCCGAGACTAACCTCTCCCTCCCTTGGAAGCCGGGGTCTTCAAACTACGGCCCTCGGGCCACATGAGGCCCCCAGAGGAGTCTGATCCGGCCCGCCAGGTTTTTTGGGCAGTGAGCGCAGCCGAGGTGTTACAGTAGGAATTAGTAGTTCATATAGTCCGGCCCTCCAGCTCTCTGAGGGACCGTGATCTGGCCCCCACTTTAAAAAGTTTGAGGACCCCTGCGAAGCCTCGCTCTCTCTGGAGACCGGTGAGCGGCTCTCTCCTCCTGCGCGCTGTGCTTTACCCCCGGAGACAGCAGGTAGACAGTGGGATTCACGGTGGATGAGATGTACCTAAAAGGGTGGGGAGATGGAGGCAGGGGCTGGGTTGAAAACTGAAAGTAACCTCAGGGGTTAGCGGTGCAGGCAACCGGGATAACGCAGTCGAATGCTCTCAGCCTAGGATTCCAACTCTCGTTCAAGACACCGCCTCCTGGAAGCCTTCCCTGACTACGTCACTCTCTTGTGGGAGAATTCCTGGGGCCTGAGAGGCTGCAGCTTAGCCTTGGCTAGCTTAGTGTTCCCTGACCGTCTCTCCATCATCCGGTCATGTCGAGAGGGTTTTCCCACGTATTAGCTCACTGAATCCTTCTAACAGCTTTGCGTTTGTGACCATGGTCCTACGGTTCAGGGGAGTCTGGATGTCCTGCTCACAGAGCAATGGCTGAAACGCAAGGTCAGGCTGCCTGGTTCCAGATCACACACAGTCTGTCCACTAGAGGCTTCTCCAGAGCTCGGCTAGGGCTGCCTCTGGGCACATAAATTCAAACTCCAAGTTTCCTGGCAGCAAGATAAAAAGGAAAAACTGCCAAAACCGGTGTGGCTCAGTGGATAGAGTGTCGGCCTGTGGACTGAAGGGTCCCGGGTTCGATTCCTCTCTGTAAAAAATCAATAAAATACATTTAAAAAAAAAAAAAAAAGGAAAACCTGATGAAGTAGGTAGTCCTCCCTCGTCTGAAACAAAGAACCTATCAGTTCATCTGAAGTTCCAGACCTTGTCCTAGTGCTTAATTCCAGAAATATTTTTTTAAAATATATTTTTTTTGATTTTTTTTTACAGAGAGGAAGGGAGAGAGATAGAGAGCTAGAAACGTTGATGAGAGATAAACATCTCGAGCAGCTGCCTCTTGCACACCCCCCACCGGGGATGTGCCCGCAACCAACGTACAAGCCCCTGACCGGAATCGAACCTGGGACCTTTCAGTCCGCAGACCGACGCTCTACCACTGAGCCAAACCGGTTTCGGCAAATTCCAGAAAGATTTTATGTAACATCTTTACCTAGGGGCTCACAGAAAGGTTCTCTCTAAATGGATAGTCAAAGAAGGTGTTTTTTTTTTTTTTTGGTTTTTTTTGGGGGGAGCGGTAACATTTTATTGCAGACTGAACAGTGAGAATGACCCAGCTGGGGAATCTGGGGAGGAGCCCTAGGAGGTGGGGAGAGACCAGCAGGAATGGCGCTGGTGCCTGGGTGGGACCGGAGGCGGGAGGTGAGCAGGGGCAGGAGTAGCCCAGAAGAGGGGCGGGTGTTACTCCGCGTGTGGGGGAGCCATGAAGGATTTTATACAGGGCAGTGATGTCCTCTGGTTTCTGTTTCTAAAAAATCACTCTGAGCCCAGCTTGCGTTGCTCAGTGGTTGAGCATCGGCCTATGAACCAGAAGGTCACGGTTCGATTCCAGGTCAGGCACAGGCCCGGGTGGTGGGCTTGATCCCCAGTGTGGGGCGTGCAGGAGGCAGTCGACCAATAATTCTCTCTCATCATGGATGTTTCTCTCTCTCTCCCTCTCCCTTCCTCTAGGGGGTCCAGCGGTCACAGGCCCACATTGCTCCTCCTGACACCTCAGTGCCACGCCCATGGCCAGGGAGAGGAAGCAGCCGCCCCTGCCAACACCCACTGCCCAGTCCCCGCTTCTCCCGAGGACCAGGACGAGGACGGCTGCATCCAGGACGATGGGAGATGAGAGAGAACTTCGCTCCCTGCCCACAGCGCCCCCCGGCTGGTCCGGACGATCATCATGTGGGGCTGCAACCAAGTCACTGTTCGGGGTGGCTTTCTGCCGGCCAGTCTGGGGTCCACCCCGGGCTGACCTCGTCCCCTTTGGCCTGGTCCCCACCTTCTGTGAGCACGGACTTGGACCGACACACCCATGGACCCTGAGGAGGGGTCCTGGCAGGCTCCCCCTCAGAGCTCCAGGCGATGGCAGGATGGGGGTGGCAAGAGGGACTCTGAGGGGAGAGGATGACAGAGCGTGAGGCCCTGGGAGGTGCCCGGGGTCCCCCTGAATTCCCCAGCATGTCAGGCTTTCTGACACCTCCGTCCTACCCAGGGCCGTGGCTAAGGGGGGTTCCCTGACCGTCTCTCCATCATCCAGTCGTGTCTAGAGAGTTTTCCCACGTATTAGCTCACCGAATCCTCTCATCTCGTTTCTCCAGCGCCCAGCCCTGGGCCGGCTCCCGGGGCCCCCAGCCGCACTGAGCTGGCCCAGCTCCAGAGTGGGATAAAACGAGGGACAGGAGCCTCGGCTCCTTCCCGGAGAAGCTCCAACACGCAAGCGCGATGTCGGGCAGATTGGGGGGAAGGTCCTCACCCCGTCAGGGCCACGCGAGCGATCCAGAACACGCGTGTGAGCAGGGAGGACCCGATGCCAGCCGGCGCTGGGCCGCGGGAGGGGTGCCCGCGGAACAGCCAGGCAGATGCCGCTCTGATCCAGACGTTCCCGTTTGTCACCGCCCAAAGGCCAGCTGCCGTCCACCCGCTCTGGGGCCTGGAAGAGGTGCTCAGGGCTGCCTCCTGCGCTCAGCTACCCCCCCCCCCCGCCCCCCAGCTCCTGGGCCAGGCGAGGGGGTGGGGGCCATGCGCCTGGCTTTCTGGGCTCTGGTGGGAGGCAGGGCTGTTGCTTGGCATTGGCTGCCAAAGGCCCCGCCTGAGCCAGGGCTCGGACGGACTCTGCCGGCCGGGAGCAGAGGAGCACCCTCCGGCCCCTTTGGCCAGGGCCTCTCTGCCCTGACTGCAGGGGCACAGTGCTTCGCAGGAGGCCGAAGGAAGCCCTGAGTTCCAGCTCAGGCCCCACCAGCCAGGGACCCGGGGAGCCCTCCCGCTCCGCGTGGATGTGCTCGTGTGAGAGGGAAATGACAATGAGCAGCGCCCGGCTCAGACGCCTGGAGGACTCCGAGCGATACCCGTCCATGGTCACTGTCCTCACCGGGAAGCCCCTTTGCCTCTCTGCTGTGTTCGCTTCCTCTGCAAAATGGGGTGCAGGACGGATTGAGTGTGACCGCCAGGCGAAGCCCCCAGCACGGGGCCTGGCACAGAAGCCCCCATAAACAGGAGGAAATCCCATAAACAGGAGGAAGCCCCATAAACAGGAAGAAGCCCCATAAACAGCAGGGCTCCGGCTCCATCAGCCCTGCCCTGCCCTGCCCGCTCCGCCGGGGCTGGGGCCCGGCAGTGCCGGCTGGTGCTGGAGACCCGGGAAATGATTGTAGACTTGCTGGATACACCCATCTCTTTGTCCCTGTCACTGTTTCTGTGCTTGGGATCTAAAACAGAGAATCCCGCCCGAGCTGGTTTGGCTCAGTGGATAGTCCCGGGTTCGATTCCAGTCGAGGCCACGTGCCTCAGTGGCAGGCATGTCCATCGCAGGCCCTGGTCAGGGCACATGCGGGAGGCAGCCAATCGAAGTGTTTCTCTCACGTCCGTGTTTCTCTCTCTCTCTGTCTCTCCCCCTCCCTTCCACTCTCTCTAAAAATCAATGGGAAAATATCCTCCGGTGAAGATAAACAAAATAATAAAGCGAAGAATCCCCCAGGCTGGCAGCCACAGAGCCGGCACTGTCCCTCTCTGGGTGAGGATGCTAAGGAACAGAGAGGGGCAGGCGCTGGCCCGGGTCCACAGCCCGTCAGTGGCAGAGCTGGGCCGGGATGATTTCCCGCCTCCGCGGCCCGGAGCAGTGTCCACGAAAACCTCCTGCTGTCTGCTTTCAGACCTCTCTTCTTCCTGGTCGATCCAAACGCACCTTCCAGTCTCTGCCTTTTTAGCGAGCAGAGCCCAGGAAGAGGAGGCCAACCCCGTACCCCCGGGAGCAGAGACTGCCCCGCTGGGGGGTGCGGGGAGGGGCCGCGTGTGGGCCGAGAATGCGGGCCGCTCTGGGCCAGGCTGCCAACAGAGGAGCCACTGTGCCAGACATTGGGGCTTTGTGCCCGCGCTCCTGTGTGGGGAAGGCTGTTTTGTTGACCTGACATTGTTTCAGGTTGACTGACTGGCAGCATGTTGGCACCCAGGGGCCAGCTCCCGGAGCCCAGCGGGGTCTTGGGGGAGACCACAGCCAGGGCCCCCTCACCTGGAGCGAGACGGGGAGGGGGCTGCCTGGGCCCTGTGAGCACGGGGCAGGTCGGTGCTGAGAGGAAGGCGGAGAGGAAGAGGAGGTGCTGAGGGAGGACACAGAGAGGAGAGGAGAAGGTGCCCGTGCACTTTGGGCCAGAGCGGAGGGGCCCGGCGAGCGGGAGGATGGACCGAGTCAGGGCAGGGGCGTCCGCAGGCCGGGCCGGCCCTGCCTGGGGGCTGGGCGCTCTGAGAGCCCAGCCGTCACACCGGAGCCCACAAAGGAAGACCTGGAGAACCCAGGGGCCGGGAGGGAGGTGCTGGGGGCCGCGGGCGGGTGGGCCGGACTCACAGCTGTCCAGATGTGCGTGAGAGATAACTCTGTTTACCGGGCACCCCGTGTAAGAGGGGCGGAGGGGTGAGAAGGGGCTCCTGTGGCCCATGGGCGGGCAGATTAGGAGGCGGGGGCATGAGTCAGGGGTTTGCAAGCTGCCCCTGGGGCGAAGGAGCAAGAGCCTGGCGCGGCTAGAGCGGGCGTGAGCTCGGCTGGCTGGCAGAGGGCACCGGCGGCTGCAGGAGTTCCTCAAGGGACCCCGAGACTCGTGAGCAGGTGAGCAGGGCCGGGAGGGGTTAGGGTTGGTCTTGGGGTATCTGGGTGTGGGGGGGTTTCTGCAGGTGCCCATCCCAAATCTCTGCCCTCAGTGGGCACAGGTGCCCTAACCTCCCAGCGGGGCGCTGGTGGGAGGGGTGAGAACATTGCAGTGTGTGTTGTTGCCCCTCAGGGCACAGGCCCATTGGCACCTGCCGCTGGGGTGAGCGGGGCGGCCGATGTTAAGAAAAGCGGCCGGAGTCAGGAAAAAGAGGCTGGCACGTGGCGACAGAGGTGTGTGTGGCTGGTGGGTGAATGTGTGCGGGGGTCCCTGGCAGGCCCCTCAGATCCCACAGACGCAGGTCTCACTCCAGCCCCTTCTTTCCCATGTATGGGGGTCCCTAGGCCTCCTCACTGTCCTCTTAGGAGGAAGGTGGTCGGCTCTTCCCATCTGGGATATTCCGGGGGGCCTCAGAGGGGGCCTGGCACTGTCCCAGCTCCAGGTTCTGTTTGGAGGGGAGGAGGCCCCCCCCCCCACCTGAGCACTCAGAGCACCTCGGCTCGCTCTGCGGGAGCTGGGGGACGAGAGGGAGGAGGACTGAACCCAGGCGCAGTGATGGTGATGGCAAGCGTCCACCCAGAGCTCCTTATGCGCCAGGCACTTCTTCAATTGCTTTATACAATGAGCTTGGGGCTACAACAAGTCTGTGAGGTGGATTTTCCTCAAATTTTTTTTAAAAAAATATATATATATATACCACCCAACCACTGAGCCACACCGGCCGGGCTGAGGTAGATATTATTATGATCACCCCCTTTACAGACGAGAAAACGGAAGCACAGAGAGGTTGAGTCACTTGCCCAAGGTCACACAAGTCACACAGTTAGCAAACGGCGGGGCTGGGATTTGAACCCGGGCAGTCTGACGGCAGAGTCCATGCTCTGAATCACTATCCCTAAGCCAGGGAACAGCTGTTTTCTCTCCTGGGGGGCAGCTCAGTCTCGCGGTTTGAGATGCAGCTGGAGCCAGGTAGGCAGGGTTCAGTCCTGTCTGTGATGCCCACCTACCAGGCAAACCTCTCTGGACCTCAGCTCTGTCCTCTGTAAGACCGCGGGTGACATTGCCCACTGCGCAGAGGGGTTTGGGATTATAAGAAATGAGGCAAAAAGAAAAAAAAAAAAAGAAGAAGTAAGGCAGTAGGCTTGGCGCCACGCTGGGGCGATGACGCAAAGGCCGAGCTGCGCCACCCGGGAGCCCTCCCTGTCATCTGGTCCCGGCGGCCCCCAGGCCTCTCCAGCTGGGAGCTCCCCTCCTGGCTCCCCTTATCTGGCTTCCCGGGCGGGCGGGCGGGCGGCCGGCCGGCCAGGTGTTTGGTGTGCTGCCAGATGCAGGGCAGCGATCAGCGGCAGGCTCTTATCAGCGTCAGGCAGAGCGCGGCCTGCCGCTGGAAGGTGCTGGGCCGTGGTGGCAGAGATCCGGGTGATGGGCGCCCCTCTCAGGCCTGGGGAGCAGCTCTTCTCCCCGCTTCTCTCTCTCTGACGTTAGAACCGGTGGGAAGGCCCTGTTCTGTAGACAGAATGGCCAACACCTAGGGAGGCTGGGAGCTGTCAGTGCGGCCAGTCGGAGAGGCAGCCTGGATTCTCGGGTCCCGGAGGCCCCTCTGCCCACTCCGCCTCTCAGATGGGAAGCAGGCCAGAGGCCCCCGGGCCCCTGATGAGCATCTGCGGGTGAGAGGCCGAAGCAGAGGCGAGGCCAGAGAGGGATCAGAAAGAGAATCAGGTCCTGGCCGGTTTGGCTCAGTGGATAGAGCATCGGTCTGCGGACTGGAAGGTCCCAGGTTCAGTTCTGGTCAAGGGCATGTATCTTGGTTGCGGGCACATCCCCAGTGGGAGGTGTACAGGAGGCAGCTGGTCGATGTTTCTAGCTCTCTATCCCTCCCCCTTCCTCTCTGTAAAAAAGCAATAATATATATATATATATATATATATATATATATATATATATATATATATATATATATAGAGAGAGAGAGAGAGAGAGAGAGAGAGAGAGAGAGAATCGAGATGAGACAAGAGGCAGGTAGAGAAACGTGGGGAGAGGGGGACGGGAGGGACAGGGAGAGAGGGAGAGCAGTGATATGTGATCAGGATCTTCAAGGGGCAGGTGCTGTGCAGGAGGGACGGTCCCCTCTCAGGCTCTGGGACACTCCCATGGCCATCACTTGCCCTATCACCACCCCAAGCCAGGGACCCCCGTCCTCAGTTTGTGGGTCCTGCCCCCCTTCCTGTCTCTGAGGCCTGCAGAGGTGCCCACTCCTCAGAGAGAAAGTGCTTGTGCGGTCCTGTCTGTGTCCCCTCCCGCCCTGCAGGGTCCCAGCTCTGCCCTTTGCCTGCCGTCGCTCACACAGGGCCGTCCCTCCCCGCCCCTCAGCCCCCCCTCCTCCGGGCTCTCAGGCCAGCACCCAGGTCCCCTCCTCCAGACACTCCACCCCCAGCCCCGCCGCTCGGACCCCGGCACCCAGCACATTCCGCTCATAGCTCCTGTGTCTGCGGGGCCTGCTATCTCCGAGCCCTGAGCCTGTCACGTGTCCCGGGCTTGTCTCCCCGGTCAGGGGCGGGAGCCTCCGGACAGGAGGGCAGTGTCTTCACCTCAGCATCCCGCTGCTCAGCACCCGCAGCACCGAGAAGGCACATCTGCGGGCCTGGCCCACCCTCTCCCACCATGCCCCCGGGCTGCCGAGGGCGAGGGGCAGAGGACGGCTCTCATACTCAGCCCGGGGCCACCCCTGGGACCTCCGCCACCCCCCACCCTCGGACTTGTCCTCTCACTCCTGGCGGGGGGGGGCATGCCTGCCTCTCTGCTAGAGACACAGCGGGAAACGGAGGCGCAGGGCCTTCTGGGTCCCAGTCACACTGATTCCCCACAACCCAGAGCCCCGTGCTGCCGGGGGGACACATCCTCACATCCGTGCTACCTGTGTTTACGGACGGGGACTATGTGGAGCGTTCTGCTGGGAGGGGCAATTCGGTGGGGCTGAGGCATGCAGGGTCTTTGCCCTCCTGTGCCTTCCCTTCAGGAGGGGTCACCAGACAGCAGGTGCACAAATGGGTCCAGACACCAGAAAAGGACAGGTTTAGTTAGTGCGCGCTGGGGCGGTCAGGGAGGGATCTGGAGCCGGGACCTGTGAGCTGGGATGTGAGGAGGGGAGGGGCGTCCAGGGTGTGGGCGGCTGCACAGGCAAAGGCCCCGGGGCGGACCCGGGCTTGGGATCCTGGGAGGTCCGGGGACCTGGGGAGAGATAAAAAGAGTCTGGATGAGGCGGGAGAGAGAAGCAAGGCCGCCTCCCCGGGGACCTGCGGGCCGCTCCCAAGGATGCTGCGGCCCCAGGCCCCGCGCCAAGCATGGGTGAGAGCGCGCGTGGCGGGGGCTCTCGGAGGACTGAGTGGGGGGGTCAGGCTGCCTGGGGGTGGCTGTGTCTCAGGGACGGGCAAGGAAATAAGGCAGGTGAGGCCTGGCCAGTGGAGAAAGGAGTCAGATCTGCGGGATCTGCCCACCCACCCCAAACACCCTCACCGGCCAGGCTTCCCCTGCCCCGCACGCCGGCCCTCACCTCTGAAAGTCCAGCTCCTTCCTCCACGCCTCCCCCTACCTCTTCCTCCCTGACCCCACCGGCCCCCAACACCCCCCAACACCATCCACCCAAATGCAGCCGCTCCGGCCGGACAGGGAGACCGCAGGGTCCCTGCCCTCTCTCAGCCGGCGCTCTCCCTGCAGGGGCCCGCAGTGCGGGTTATGCTGGGGGCTCAGATCCCTGCGGATAGTCGGACCGTCGGGACAGCGCCATGGGGGATTCGCAGGTGAGTCTTTCCCGGCATCTGCAGGGCCCCCCCCCCCCGGGGGCCTCTGGGGACCTGGCCCTGCATTCCCCCCCCCCCCCGGGGACTCGGACGCCCCTCACAGCCGGCCCATGGCCACTCCCGCAGGAGGACTTCGAGGAGGGGCTGGACGACATCCTGGAGCAGGAGGAGTATGAGGACCCCGGGGTCCCTGTGCCGCAGGTGGAGGAGCCGGAAGGTAAGCCCAGCTCCCTCTCTGCTGCTGGGAGAGCTGCCGAGCCCCAGGCAGGGGCCTGTGTCCTCCCCTCTTCTCCCAACTCCCTCCTTCCCCACTCCCCCCACCCCACCCCAGCCCCAGGGCCAGTTCTCCTGCAGTCCTGGCTGATTGAAGGGTAAACAGAGTTCTGTTTGGAATGATCACAGGAGGGCACTGGGGGGCGGGCAGGGCCGGTCACCCGTCACCATCCTGCGTCCCTTAGACGTGAGAGGGCACCAGGCCTGTGGCTCGATGGCAGGAGCCCGCAGGCCGCCCTCGCCCACCCGGCGCCGGCTCCCAGGCCCGGCCCCGGCCCTGTTCTGGGAACACTGTTCCATGTGGGGGTCCACGGGTCCTGAAACATTGGGGCCTTGGGAGACCCCCAAGGCAGGGGGACCACAGGAACCCTCCCTTGGTCGCCCAAGGTCTTAGTGGGGAGCCCCAGGCAGGTGCTTATTTACTGTCAACAGGACTTAAGTGCAGGCAATTAGCATCGGTGATCGGAGGCCCCCCGGGAATGGAGGGCTGGGGGGGGGGGGGCAGCGAGGGGGCAGTATAAAGGGGGCAGAGCTCAGCGGGGAGCAGGCAGGATCCTTGAGGCAGGTGAGACGGGAGGGAATGGGTCCCAGGCGGTGGCCTGAGGCACGCGGAGACCCTGAGAGACCCTGCACATGGCCGCTCAGGTGCCCCCATCGCCTGGGAGGGGACCCTCCGCTCCTCACCCAGGAGGAGTCCTGGGCCTCCACAGGCTCGGTGCGGCGGGGCAGAGCCAGGCTGGGCCGAGCCCCGGGCATGGGGAGCCCAGGTGGGGTGGGGGCACCACGGGACAGCACCCGCACTGGGTTCTGGGGCTGGGTTCTGGGCTGAGGGCGGTGCCAGGATTGTCCGTCCGTCCGGTGGTAGCACTCACCAGCCTCCGGTTTTCAGCTCACCCCACCGAGCAGACAGACACCGACTACCACCAAACCCCATCGCAGCCAGGCACCCACGAGGTAAGGCCCCAGCCTCCCCCACCCCTCCTCCTGCCCTGCCCTGGGGCCCACCATTAGGTCAGGGAGGAGCAGGGGGTGGGGGCACAGCTTCACACAGGCCACCGACAGGCTGGGGGGACGGCCTAGGAAGTGGGGGGAAGGAAAGAGGACCGCTCCCCCTTCACCCTGCGGGCCCCGGGAAACAAGAAATAACAACACTCTCCTCTGCCGGCCCCCCACACCCCAGCAGGTCCCCAGACCGCCCCGCTGGCTGATACACTTGTTCTGTCCTCAGCCAGGCCCGCAACAGTGGCCACCTTGCCCTAACCAGCTTGGCTCAATCGTTAGATAGAGCATAGGACTCGGACTGAAAGGTCCCAGGTTTGATTCCGGTCAAGGGCATGTACCTTGGTTGTGGGTACATCCCCGGTAGGGGGTGTGCAGGAGGCAGCTGGTGGATGTTTCTCTCTCATTGATGTTTCTAACTCTCTATCCCTCTCCCTTCCTCTCTGTAAAAAAATCAATAAATTAAAATAAAGTTTAAAAAAGGAGTGGCTGCCTGGCCCCAAAGACACCCAAGAACAAGCCAAGCCTCACACCCACCCAATAGCCTGTGCGGCAGGAGATGACCCGATGACCCCAGGACTCCCCCTCCTTCCCCTGCTCAGTGCCCCCTCCGGCCCCCTTTTGGTCTGAGGTTCTCCAAACGCCTCTGAAATGAGGCCCGGGCCGGCCAGGAAGCTGAGGGATAGAGCCAGAGTGTGGGCCCTGCCTGCGGGACCCTCAAGCATCTCCCCACACTTCCCATCACTCACACTCCAGCTGGAGTTCCCTCCTCTCCCCCCGCCGACCCTCTGAGCTCAGGACCTGCCCCCAACGCCGCTCCAGGGCCTGGGCCTCCCACCATCTTTCGTGTCCGCGTGTCCGCGTGCCCTGGGCTGCCATCTCCCCGCCCGCCCCCAGCCGTGGGCTGACCCCGGTCTGTGGGCCGCAGGTCTACGTGGAGCTGCACGAGCTCGTGATGGACGCCAAGAACCAGGAGCTGCAGTGGATGGAGGCGGCGCGCTGGGTGCGGGTGGAGGAGAACCTGGGGGAGGACGGGGCCTGGGGCCGCCCGCACCTGTCCTACCTCACCTTCTGGAGCCTCCTGGAGCTGCAGCGAGCCTTCGCCAAGGGTGAGCCCCGACGGCCCCGACGGGACCCCTGCGCCGGGCTCGGTGGGGGGAGGGCCTGGCCCGGCCGCCCGCTCACCCTCCGCTCCCCGCAGGGACTGTGCTCCTGAACCTGCCGGAGACCTCCCTGGCGGGGGTGGCCAACCAGCTGCTGGACCAGCTGCTCTACGAGGAGCAGATCCGGCCTCAGGACCGGGACGAGCTGCTCCGAGTGCTGCTCCTCAAACACAGGTGCCCGGCCGCCCCCACCCGGACTCCGCTCCCCACGGGCTGCCCCTCCCCGCACCACCCCGGCCACCCGCCCCGCTCTCCCTGGGAATCCAAAGGCCCCCCCATTTTCCCTCTGACCGCTCTGGACAGGTGGCCCTGTCTCCATGCTCAGAGCTGGGGACCCCTGGTCCCCCAGAGGGCAGGCTCTCCAGGCCCTTCCCTCCGTTCATTCTTCCGGCTCCACCGAGTCACTCCGGAAAGAGGCGCCTGCTGACAGCCGACACCCCCCGGAGGAGGCCGGTCCTCCTTCTGCTCCAGGGGACTCTCTAGTCCGGCCACTGGGAGTCCTAGTGCAGTGGTCGGCAAACCGCGGCTCCTGAGCCACAGGCGGCTCTTGGGCCCCTTGCGTGTGGCTCTTCCACAAAACACCACGGCCTGGGCGAGTCTACTTGGAAGAAGTGGCGTTAGGAGACGTTTAAGTTTAAACAATTTGGCTCTCCAAAGAAATGTCCATCGTTGTCCTGTTGACGCGTGGCTCTGTGGACTGATGAGTTTGCCGACCCCTGGCCTCGGGGATTCCTCCCACCCGGGTGCTGGCAAATAGCCCGGCCTGAGCGGCGTGCTCAGCCCGCGCCCCGCTGTGTCCGCAGCCACGCTGGAGACCGGGAGGGCCTGGGGGGCGTGAAGCCCACGGTCGTGACACGTTCGGGGGAGCCCTCTGAGCCTCTGCTCCCCCAGCACCCCTCGCTGGAGACCCAGCTCTTCTGTGAGCAGGTGAGGCTGCCCCAGGGGTGAGGGGGGAGCCGCAAGGGGAGGAGGGGGCCGGGCGCGCTCCTCACCACCTTCCTCCCAACAGAGAGAGGGGGGCACCACGGGCCACTCACCGTCTGGAATTTTGGAGAAGATCCCCCCGGATTCGGAGGCCACCCTGGTGCTAGTGGGTAAGCGGTGGTGCTCCTACCTGCTCCCCCCTCCACACCCCTGCTTCCCCCGCCTGCCCTGGCCCAGCCTGCCTCTCCCTGCGCCTGGACCCCGGCCGTGGCCCCTCCGCCTGGCCCGGCCGCCTCACGCCCCCGCCCCGTCCCGCAGGCCGAGCCGCCTTCCTGGACCGGCCGGTGCTGGGCTTCGTGCGGCTGCAGGAGGCGGCGGAGCTGGAGGACGCGGTGCAGGTGCGCGTGCCCGTGCGCTTCCTGCTGGTGCTGCTGGGACCCGAGGCCTCGCACATCGACTACCACCAGCTGGGCCGGGCCGCCGCCATCCTCATGTCCGAGAGGGTAAGGGGGGCCGGCGCGGGCCGGGGGGCTGGGCAGCGGGTGGCGGGGGAGGCCCGTTCTCCGCTGGCCTGGCCTGGGCCGCGTTAGCGTCACCAGCTTGGCCCGTTCGGTCCGATCCAGCTGTTCCTGACGTGTCTGGCCGGAGTCAGCTGGCTCAGCCCGGCCTGGTCGGCCTGGCGTGACCTGACCTGGCCCCTCTGACCTGCTTCTCCCTGTCATGTCTGGCCCGGGATGGCCTAGTCTGCCTGGCTTCATCAGGTTTGCTTAGTTCTCTCTCCTTTCTTTTTTTTTAAAAATATATATTTTATTGATTTTTTTACAGAGAGGAAGGGAGAGGGATAGAGAGCTAGAAACATCAATGAGAGAGAAACACTGATCAGCTGCCTCTTGCACACCTCCTACTGGGGATGTGCCTGCAACCAAGGTACATGCCCTTGACCGGAATCGAACCTGGGACCTTTCAGTCTGCAGGCTGACGCTCTATCCACTGAGCCAAACCGGTTTCGGCATCTCCTTTCTTCATTTAGGGTCTGCTTCCTCCCGACCGTTTCACAGTGTGTGTGGGGGGAGGGGCGGGGGGGTGTTGCGGGGCCGGGGGGGCGGTTAGGGTGAAGGAGGTGAACAAGAAAAGCAGTTCCGAGCAAGGAGGAGCTGGGCGGGAGGGTTCTGTCTTCGGGGGCCCTGGCTGTGGACTCCTGGGCCCTTTCCCCCCCGCAGGGCCAGGCAGCCCTGACCCCCCTCTGGCCCCCAGGCCAGGCAGCCCTGACCCCCCCTCTTGCCCCCAGGCCAGGCAGCCCTGACCCCCCTCTGGCCCCCAGGTGTTCCGCACGGACGCGTACCTGGCCCAGAGCCGGCAGGAGCTGGTGCGCTCCCTGGAGGGCTTCCTGGACTGCAGCCTGGTGCTGCCTCCCTCGGACGCCCCCTCGGAGCAGGCCCTGCTCAGCCTGGTGCCCGTGCAGAAGGAGCTGCTGCGGAGACGCTACCTGCCCAGCCCGGCCAGGCCAGACCCCAAATTCTACAAAGGCCTAGGTACCCGCCCCGCCCGGCCCAAGGCTTTGTGGGCCCCACAGACCCTCAGACACCCCCGCACAGGCCTGTGAGCCCCGGCCTCCCTCTCCCCATCCAACACCTGGTGTCCCTGCTCCCTATCCTCTTGCCACCCAGCCTCCTTGGGCCTAGCCAGTGTTTCCCAAAGTGCGGTACGCGAACCCCCAGGGGTACGGGAAGAGTCTGGTGGGGGTACGCGTTGCACCGGAGTTTGGTGGGGACATGCACTGCACCGTGCTGAGCTGCGCCTAATTCTACGTTCTCATGAGTGCGAGGGGGACTCAGCGTTACGGAAATTATAGAAGGGGTGCACATATGTCAAAAGTTTGGGAAACACTGGGCTACCCTGTCCCATCAGACCATACCCCCTCCCCTTCCCTCCCCTCCCCTCTCCTCACGCCTCTCCCCGGCTGGCCCCTGTGACCACGGTCCGTTCTCCACCGCAGATTTGAACGGAGGCCCGGGGGTCCCTGGTGGCCCGGATGACCCTCTGCGGCGAACAGGCACGCTCTTCGGGGGCCTGGCGCGGGACTTGAAGCGCCGCTACCCTCGCTACCTGAGCGACATCATGGACGCGCTCAGCCCCCAGGTCCTGGCTGCCGTCATCTTCATCTACTTTGCCGCCCTGTCACCTGCCGTCACCTTTGGCGGCCTCCTGGGTCAGTGCCTCTGCGCGCCCCCACCGACCCCCCCCCCCCCAACCCTTCCTTCCGATCCTCCGGGCACCGTGGGCCCCGACTTCTGCCCCGATCGATCGGGCACTCTGGGCCCCGGGCTGCATCCG
This sequence comes from Pipistrellus hanaki, assembly GCF_964339955.1. Lineage (NCBI taxonomy): Eukaryota > Metazoa > Chordata > Mammalia > Chiroptera > Vespertilionidae > Pipistrellus > Pipistrellus hanaki. Next base: position 13,254,864 of record NC_140518.1, read on the forward strand.
CCTGCCCACGAAACGCTCCACCGGCCCTGGACATGGCCTCCTGACCTTGACCCCCCCACCCCCCGTCCCGTCCGCCCCCAGGAGACAAGACGCAGAACCAGATGGGGGTGTCGGAGCTGCTCATCTCCACCGCGGCGCAGGGCGTGCTCTTCGCGCTGCTGGCGGCCCAGCCCCTGCTCGTGCTCGGCTTCTCGGGGCCCCTGCTGGTGTTTGAGGAAGCCTTCTTCTCGGTAGCTCCGTTCCAGCCCCCCCTGACCCAGTGCCCGGCCTCCGCGCCCTGCCCGCCGCCCAGGGCCGGCCTGCGTGTCTGACCCCGGTCCCCTCTGGCCGCCCCGCAGTTCTGCGACAGGAACGGCCTGGAGTACCTGGTGGGCCGCGTGTGGATCGGCTTCTGGCTCATCCTGATGGTGGTGCTGGTGGTGGCCTTCGAGGGCAGCTTCCTGGTCCGCTTCATCTCCCGCTACACCCAGGAGATCTTCTCCTTCCTCATCTCCCTCATCTTCATCTACGAGACGTTCACCAAGCTGATCAAGGTGGGCGGGGGAGCGGGCATGGGCAGGGGGGTGTGTGTGGGTGAGGCTGAGCATAAACCAGGTGACTGCGTGTCTGTCTGGCTCTTGTGGGGCCGTGTGTTCATGGTATGTGACTAGGAGCACATACGTGTTGACACCTGCTGCTGGTATTCTTGCCATGACTGTGGCAAGGAGAGGGCACCTCTATGGGCCATATTTAGAACCGCACAGATGACTAATGGGTGAGCATGTGTGTGAGGCTGAAATGGGGGATTGCATGCTTTGGGGGGACGGTGGGGGTGGAGGGGGGTTGAGGCTCTGATGTACCCCCCTCTCCTGCACTTGCCCTCAAGAACCGCAGGTCCTGTGGACGGAGCACCCTGACCCCTCAGCTCTGTCACCTCAAACTAGGCCTGCCTCTGTGTCTGTATTTTTAAAAATATAGATTTTTTTAAAAATTGATTTCAGAGAGCAAGGGAGAGAGAGAAACATCAATGGTGAGAGATAATCATTGATCAGCTGCCTCCTGCACGCCCCCCATTGAGGATCAAGCCCACAACCCAGGCATGTGCCCTTGGCCAGAATCGAGCCCAAGACCCTTCACTCCTCAGTCCTGAAGCCAGACCAGCCAGGGCTGTGTCTATCCACTGAGCCAGACCAGCTAGGGCTGTGTCTATCCACTGAGCCAAACCAGCTAAGGCTGGGTCTGCATTTTATAGGAAGGGTGGATGCCATATGTCTGTCCCTGATTCTGTAGGTTGGTGGGTCTTTCCAAGTGTTTAAATCCCTACACTCCAGTCTCCCAGTCTCCTCGTGTCTCCCAGGCCTTGGATGATCACAGATCATAACACACCACAGCCGGGACCGGTTTGGCTCAATGGATAGAGCGTCGGCTTGGGGACTGAAAGGTCCCGGGTTCGATTCCGGTCAAGGGCATGTACCTTGGTTGCGGGCATATCCCCAGTAGGGGGTGTGCAAGAGGTAGCTGATCGATGACTCACTCTCATCGATGTTTCTGACTCTCTATCTCTCTCCCTTCTTCTCTGTACAAAATCAATAAAATATATTTTAAAAAAAACAAAAAAAAACACACACCACACACACACACACACACGTACGTACATATTACCTTCATGGCCTACCTCACCCAAGCCGAGCCTGGTCCGCACCCTGAAAACCAAGCCGTAGAATGTCATTGTCCCTCTGTTACCCTGTCAGCTGCGGGAGATAGGCGGACGGAGGATGGGCGGATGGATGGTGACGGACAGAGGGATGGACAGAGGGTGACAGACAGAGGGACGGACAGATAGTGATGGACAGAGGGACGGACAGAGGGTGATGGACAGAGGGATGGACAAATGGTGACAGACAGAAGGATGGACAGAGGGTGACGGACAGAGGGACGGACAAAGGGTGACAGACAGAGGGACGGACAGAGGGTGATGGACAGAGGGATGGACAGATGGTGACAGACAGAGGGATGGACAGAGGGTGACGGACAGAGGGACGAACAGAGGGTGATGGACAGAGGGATGGACAGATGGTGACAGGCAGAGGGATGGACAGAGGGTGACGGACAGAGGGACGGACAGAGGGTGATGGACAGAGGGATGGACAGATGGTGACAGACAGAGGGACGGACAGAGGGTGGAGGGGAGGGAACAGGATGCCTCGGTTTTCTGCCGCAGATCTTCCAGAGCCACCCGCTGCAGAAGCATTACAAACACAACGTGACGATGGAACCCAAACCTGAGGATGCCCTGCCCAACACAGCCCTCCTCTCCCTCGTGCTCATGGCCGGCACCTTCTTCTTAGCCATGACGCTGCGCAAGTTCAAGAACAGCTCCTACTTCCCCGGCAAGGTCAGCATTCGCCCCCACGGCCCTTGCCTGCCCTGCCCTATCCCAGGCCGAAGCACCCTCCTCGCTCCCCAGTGCCGCTAGCTCCCCTTCTCTCCTTACCTTCTCATTCCCAACCCCGAGCCTCCCGGGCCCCTCTTCATCCACATCCCCCCTGCAGGGAAGCCGCCCCTCCCCCTTTCTCAGCATGCCCAGGCTGAGAACCCAGCGGGGAGGCAGGGCCAGGGCGTGGAAGGGGGTAGGGACCTGGGAAGAGCAGGGCCCCCTGGGTAACGAGGGGGCAGGAAGGGGCCAGGAGGGGCCAAGTGGGAGGTGGGGGACAACCGGCACTAACCGCTGGTTCTCCCGCCCGCCCTCAGCTGCGACGGATCATCGGAGACTTTGGGGTCCCCATCTCCATCATGATCATGGTCATGGTCGATTTCTTCATCCAGGATACCTACACCCAGGTGACCCTCTCTTTCTACCCTCGTTTCACTTCCCCAGAATGGCCTCCCCGAGCCTGGAGTCAGCTAGAACTACACCCACCCCATCCCTGGCCCCCGGGGAGCCCCACGTTCCTCCCACAGCCTTCCAGCACCCCGGGGGCTGAAGCTGGGCTGGGCCAGGCTGTCCCCTTCACTCGTTAGCCCAGGGCAGCAGGACAGAGCCTGCTCTGGGGCCAGGCAGGTCTGCCCCGGAATAGCTGTGTGATGGGAGGCAAGCTCCATCACCTCTGACCCCGTTTCCTCATCTGTAGCGTTTGGGATGAGATGTATGTAAAAGTCGGACATCCATGCAGGGACTGGGTACACAGGAGATGCGCAATAAAAGTGAGCTTCCAAGTGTCCAGGCCCCGATCTGCCCCCGTGTTCTCACCTGCACCCCCTCCCCTCCCGCAGAAACTCAAGGTGCCCAAAGGCCTGGAAGTCTCCAACTCCTCGGCCCGGGGCTGGATCATCCACCCGCTGGGCTTGTACTCCCACTTCCCCATCTGGATGATGTTCGCCTCCGCCCTGCCCGCGCTGCTGGTCTTCATCCTCATCTTCCTCGAGTCCCAGATCACCACGTAAGGGCCCGGGTGAGGCTGGGCCCGGGAGAGCTGGAGGCAGAGGAAGGGACGGGTTGCAGGCCAGACACCCAGCTCTGATGCTAGCTGGGCTCAGGGGTGGGAGGGTGAGGGGGCGGGGCCAGCCTGTGGGACCCAGCGGTGTGTAATTCAGGGAGCCCTTTGTAAGGAAAAGAGCACAAAAGGGGAATGCAAAGTAAGGAGCCAGGTCTTGGAAAGGACCTGGGCCGGCGATGCTGGCTGGAGCCTACGCTTCGTTGGCTTCAGTGAAGAGGCCTGAAGCCTTTTCCGCTCTTGGAGTCCGGATTCTCCAGATGGGGTGGGAGGGAGGGGGCAAAGAGCTCCAAGGGGGATGGGCACAGAAGGGTAAACGGAGGCACGTACAGACTCCACTATGGGGAAGGGAGGAGGGGCCGAGGGGGGTGGGAGGAAGAGCCCTGCTTATCCCCGACACACACCCCCCACACACACACACTCCACCCCTCAGGCTGATTATCAGCAAACCAGAGCGCAAGCTGATCAAGGGCTCCGGCTTCCACCTGGACCTGCTGCTGGTCATCGGCATGGGCGGGTTGGCCACTCTCTTCGGGATGCCCTGGCTCAGCGCCACCACCGTGCGTTCGGTCACCCACGCCAACGCCCTCACCGTCATGGGCAAGGCCAGCACCCCCGGGGCTGCAGCCCAGATCCAGGAAGTCAAGGAGCAGCGGATCAGCGGGCTCCTGATCTCTGTGCTTGTGGGTGAGTGAGGGCCGGCCACGCTCTCTCCCGCCCTCTGGTCCCGCCCCTGGCCTCCAGCCCCCTCCAGCCCTCCCCACACACCTGCTGCCCACATCTCCCTGGTGCGCTCGTCACATGATGGGATTCCGGAGGAAAGGACCAGGGCGCTGAGATGGGCTTCTGAGCCGGGAGGAAGGAGGGCCTCCATTGCTAAAGCCTTCTCTAAGTTCACTATCTGTGAGTTCCAGCCCTGCCCCGCGGGCCTCAGTTTCCCTTTTTGCACCGTTACAGGGTTTCTTAGATGCCCCTGCGGTCTCTCTAGCTCAGCTGCTCTATGACAGACACAAAGGGTAGTGCTCCAGGGCATGATCTAGGGGGGAAGGGGAGGGGGAGGAGAAGACAGAGGGTCACTGCGGTTGATCCGAGTCTGGAGTGGCTGTGAGTCCCGCTGGACCTGGTGTGGGCCTCACTGTGATGGCTGATGGCGAGGCTGGGGAAGCTTCTTTTTTTTTTTTTTTTTAATATATTTTATTGATTTTATACAGAGAGGAAGGGAGAGAGATAGAGAGTTAGAAACATCGATGAGAGAGTGTCATCCATCAGCTGCCTCTTGCACACCCCCTACTGGGGATATGCCCGCAACCAAGGTACATGCCCTTGACCAGAATCGAACCCGGGACCCTTCAGTCCCCAAGCCGACGCTCTATCCATTGAGCCAAACCGGTCCCGGCTGGGGAAGCTTCTTAAAGAAGGTGAAGCTGGTGCTAGCTGGAGGAGGGTTAGGCTCCCGACCGGTGGAGGGTGATGGAGGCATTCTGGGCCGGCGTGAGGAGAAAGGCGGGCTTTTCTGACCCTGGGACCTCCCTGGGTCTCAGGAGTACGCTTTGAAGTCAGGCAGGCTTGAGCCTGCCTCCCTGCTCTGCCAGTTACTAGCTGTGTGGCCTTAGGCAAGTTGCTTTACCTCTCTGAGTCTGTTTCATCTCTAAAAGGTGGGTAATACCTATTCAAAGGATCCACAGAGCCCTGGCCTATGTGGCTCAGTGGCTAGAGCACCATCCCACTGCCCAAAGGGTCACGGGTTCAATCCCAGACTAAACACACCCTCAGGTGAGGAGGAAAAACAAAAACAAAAACAAAACACAGAGAAGACTCTGCCTGGCGCCTTGGTTTCATGTACTCCAGGGCATGTGGGGCTGAAGGTCTGTGTTCTCCCCGCAGGCCTGTCCATCCTCATGGGGCCCGTCCTGTCCCACATCCCCATGGCTGTGCTGTTCGGCATCTTCCTCTACATGGGGGTCACGTCCCTCAGCGGCATCCAGCTCTTTGACCGCATCTTGCTCCTCTTCAAGCCGCCCAAGTACCACCCGGATGTGCCTTATGTCAAGCGGGTACGGGGCCCTCCGCTGCCCAGCCCAGGGTGGGGCAGGTGCTGGGTGCTGGGTGCTGGGTGCCGGGCAGGGCGGCGATGACCCCGGCCTCCGCCCGCCCGCAGGTGAAGACCTGGCGCATGCACCTGTTCACGGGCATCCAGATCGTCTGCCTGGCGGGGCTGTGGGCGGTGAAGTCCTTCCCCACCACCTCGCTGGCCCTGCCCTTCGTGCTGATCCTCACCGTGCCCCTGCGGCGCCTCCTGCTGCCGCTCATCTTCAGGAACCTGGAGCTCCAGTGTGTGAGTGGCAGCTCCCGGCCCACCCCCCCTCAGGGCCTGGGGCGGGAGGGAGGGGGAGAGCGAGCAGGAGCCGGAGGGCAGGACGCAGAGCTGGCTCAGGGGGCGCTCCTGAGAGAGGGTGGGTCCCAGAATTGAGGAAGGCAGAGAGCCGAGTGGCGAGGGTCTGGATCTAGGGCCTGTGTTCAAATCCTGGCACTGCCACATCCAAGGGGTCTCGTTTTTCTGAGCCTTGGGCCTGCTTGCCTGTGAGAGGAGGGTACTGACAGGGTGGGTGAGAGGGGTAGAGGCACACGGGTGTGACCCCCGTGAGCTGTCCTGACCATTGGGCGGCTGGTCCTGCGGTATAAACCATTTGGGAAGCGCCTGCTCCTCCAGGAGAATAGTCTAAGGTGCAACACAGGTCACCGTGGGGGTGCCCCGGTGAAGGGGTCCCCTGCCTGCCCTCTAGAGGTCTGCCTCCTGCAAAGGGCACCCGATGCCCGGGGCTCCCTACCCTTCGGGAATTTCTCATGTGGACCAACCCTGGAGGCAGGACTCGTCCCAAGATTCAAAGAGAGCCAGGCCCGTCTGTCTCCTCACTCCAGGGGTGCCTCTCAGGGCTGGGGGAGGGCTCACCGGGCCCCTGGGCCACTCACCCTCTCTCCTTCCTGCCCCGCCCTCCAGCTGGATGCTGATGATGCCAAGCCGAGCTTGGATGAGGAGGAAGGCCGGGATGAATATGACGAGGTGGCCATGCCTGTGTGAGAGGAGGCCCAGGCCCCAGCCCTCTCCCCCATTCCACTGCTCCACTTCCTCAGGAAAAGCAGAAGTTCAAGGCCACCTCACCGACGCCCAGGTCCCTCCTGGGGCAGCAGCGAAGGCCCCGGGGCTGTGGGTGGGGGGAGGAAGGGGTGTCTAGAAAGCCTTCCACAATGGCCAGACTGACTGTTTGGGGCTGGGAATGGCCGGCGGAGCTCCCATTAGGGCGTCCACTGTACAGCACCCCCTGCTGCCACACTGCGGCATGGGGACACCCTGCGGGGAGACTTCCATCCGGCACAGGCTGGGGCAATGGTGAGGGAGGGAGTTGGGTGGGTGGGTTCAAGTTTCAGCTAGCTATGTGGCCTTGAGCAAGCCCTTAGCCTCTCCCGCTTCTGCTTTTTCTCCTGTAAAATGGGTATATTGATAGTAATACCCACCTTGCAGGATGGTTACTGGGGACCAACGATAGATGTGAGCAAAGGACTTTGTGAACTCGGAGAGGACTATTATGCCCGAGTCATTCTTCTTCAAGCCTGCCCAAGGCCACACAGCTCCTGGGCCACACAGCTGGGATTTGGGCCGGGTCTCCCGGTTCTGAGGCCAGAGCCCTGTGCTCTGCTCCAGTCATCCACCTTCCCCTGCTCAGGGACGCCCTGCCGATGCCTCCCTCCCTTCTCTGCTCCAACCCCCACTGGGGACCCTTTTCTCTGGCGCAGAGGAGGTGTCCCGGGGAGGACCAGGCGAGGGTAAAGAGGCAATCAGGGCTGGGACTCAGGACTCCTAAGTGCTTGTTCCCTTCCCTCATACTCTCATTCATTCATTCACTCATTCATTCACTCATTCATTCATTCATTCCACAAGCATTTAGTGAGCCCCCGTGCCCGGTGGACACAGAGCTGACAGAGCTGAGAAACCTGCCGAGGGATGGGGAGTGACGGGGAGCTCAGTCTGTTCTAGATTTGGATGGGTGGGGAGGGAGGGGCTGGGGAGGGGGCGGGGAGTTTGTAATTTATTGGTTGTGTATTTTCTCAGAGCTGTCACTGTACTTTGGCCTCACACATGCCCAGACCCCCATTAGTGACCCACTGCCCCCAGCCCCACCCAAGCAGAATCTTGGGGAGTACCCAGATTTGACCAGTTGAAGGAGACAGTGGGTTCTGCAGAATATGGGCAAGTCTATTTTTTAAAAAAACAAAAATATAAAAAGAGTCAGAAGAACTAGAAATGGTAAGAGATGGTTGAAACTGAGAAACAGAAAAGAAAGGGGGCGTGGGGCTCCTGGTGGAAGGGCCCTGGGTCCATCCCTGAAGGCTGACAGCTGCCTCCTACCACTTCACTTTCTTTTTCTTAAAAAAAAAAAAAAAAAAAAAGTATTTCTTTATTGGTTTCATAGAGGAAGGAAGATGGAGAAAGGGATAGAAACATCAGTGATGAGAGAGAATCATTGATCGGCTGCCTCCTACATGCCCCCTACTGGGGATCGAGCCCACAACCCAGGCATGTGCCCTTGGCCAGAATCGAACCTGGGACCCTTCAGTCTGCAGGCCGACACTCTATCCACTGAGCCACGCTGGCGAGGGCCCACCACTTCACTCTCTGTAAAGCGGGAACGATAATGGCATCACGCTCTGGGCTTGTTGTAAGGACTGATGAGACAGTGCATGTACAGGCTTGCTTGCCACAGGCCTCCGAGAAAGAGCTCAATAAAGGTCACCTGCTGGTTCTGTGCTTCTGGCTGAGGTGTCCCTGCCCCTCCTTCCCTCTGCTCCTCGAGCCCTGGAAAGAAGGCCATCCATTCTGCTAGTGCCCTTCCCCTCGGGGAATAGGTTTTGCCAATAAATGTGTGTGAGTGTGGCGGAGTGACTGCCTTGCTGGAATGCCCCTCCCGGAGTCAGGGGTCCCAGGGGTCTTGGCTGGGCCAGGCAGACATGGGGTGTGTGGTGCGGAGCTGGTGCAGGGCTGCAGCCCTGGGTGCGAGGAGAGCCAGGCTGGGGCGGGGCCAGGCTGGTGGCCCCCCAAGCTTTAGGGGCTGAGAGGGCCACTCAGGACATCCTTCCTCTCCAGAATAAGCGAGAGCCACGGGGGCGGGGAGGGGGCTGTAAAGGGGCCTGGACCGTGGACCCCACATCCCTTTGAAGCAGATAGCCCCTTAGCTGGCCTCTTCATGCTGGGCGATCTCCGAGAGGGATCAGCAGAGAGGAAACGCAGTTGGCTGTCTGTCTCAGAGCAATAGCATCTCTTGACCAGCTTCCCACTAACCCCCACCCCCATTCCCCTGGAGACTCTGTCTCCCCGACCCCCCACCCGGCCCCCTGCCGCGTTCAGCAATTCTAAGGAGCTACTGGGTCGGGGTTCACCCAAGATGGAGAGGAAGATGCCAGGACCTGCTCCCCCTCTGCCTCCCAGCCTTCCAACCAGAGGTCGGCGCGGGCTGGCCCGCCTGGCTTCCTTCCCTGGATCTATATTTACTTGCTGCCTATCCCCAGCTGACCCCTCCCAGGCCGGCCAGCGCAGCAGCCAGAGGACTAGGCAGCTACAGGAGCCCCAGGCAACCCAGCCACCCACCTCCCACACCCACATCGCCATGTCCCACCGCACTGGCCCACCGTGAGCCAGGAAGACAGGTGAATCAATCAGGATCTGACTTCCTGCCTGGCCTGAGGCCTCATCCCCCTGCATTTCCTGCCCCTGCACAGAGGGCTGTGCGCCCCCACCCCCTGCATTTCCTTTCATGGAAATCCCCTCAAAGTGACCCCACTCCTGGTAAGGAAAGGGATCAGCAGAAGCCAAAAGCCAAAAGCTCTATAGACCTGAAGATATTCTTGGCAGGACTATCTGTGAAAGCAAAACACTAGAAAGAACCCCGATTCTCAGAAAGCCGAGACCGGTTTGGCTCAATGGATAGAGCGTCGGCTTGGGGACTGAGGGGTCCCGGGTTCGATTCCGGTTGGGGGCATGTACCTTGGTTGCGGGGTGTGCAAGAGGCAGCTGATCGATGACTCTCTCTCATTGATGTTTCTAACTCTATCTCTCTCCCTTCCTCTCTGTACAAAATCAATAAAATATATTTTAAAAAAAAAGAAAGAAAAGAAATAGGAGAGCAGACAGTACAATAAATGACCCTCCATTGATATGAAGGCGCCACAGGCAAGCCTTCCAAATAGTCACGAAGAAGCTGTTGGATCCGCTTGGTGCAGTCACATACTCCTGGGTGTCTGAGGCCAAGGGGATTGGAGCTCCAGCTTTGTGACTTAGGAGCCGGACAAAGAACCTCCTCTCGGAGCTCAGTTTCCCACATCTGTAAAGTGGAGATGATGAGATCACAGACCCAGAGGTCCCAGGCCGGGACTGGCGTTTGGTGAACAAAAAATCATTCCTGTTAAGCAAGGCACGGAGTGATTTAACTGCCCTGGTGACCGCTGTGCAGGGAAGTGTAGCGTGCACAGGAATGAAGAAGGAAGGGAGACAGTTAGACGGAAAGCATTAAGTGCCATGGTGGGAGAATTATAGGGGATATCATTTCCGCCCCTTCTTCTGGACTCCAGGTGCGGAGGGTTAAGTTAATCCTCCTCCCCATTAATGTTTCCTTCCTTCCTCCTTCTTTCCCTCCCTCCCTCCCTCCCTCCTTCCTTCTTTCCTTCCCCCTTCCTTTCTTCCCTCCTTCCTTCCTTCCTTCCCTCCTTCCTTTCTTCCTTCCTTCCTTCCCTCCCTTTTGTCCTCATTTCCTACTCCTATTTTCTTTCCCCTCCATAGACAATGACTCAAACATGTTTGATGTGAATCTTTTTTGGGTGAACATAGTCTTGAAAATATGTATCTTTGATATTTTTTTAATTTCTTTATTGATTATGGTGTTACATACGTGTCCTTATTCCCCCATTATCCTCCCTACACCCCCCCTCATGCCCTCACCCCCCTGTTGTCTGTGTCCACTTGTTAGGCTTATATACAAGGCATACAAGTCCTTTGGTTGATCTCTCCCCCTTAATCCAACCTCCCCTTCCTTCCCTCTGAGGTCTAAATCATTGATATTTTTAATTTATTATACTAGCCGATCAATATCTTATATTTTTTAATATAATAACCATTTATTATATTTTATTATATTAAAAGTTGTAATACATATACCAAATATAAACAATAGTACAACAAATTCCCATGTACTTGTCTCCTAAACTCAGTAATTATCAAGATTTTGCCTTGAAGTTTTGCTTAAATCTTTGTTTCATCTTTCTTATTTTTCCCTCCTCTAAACTAAACACTTTAAAGCTCATCCCGGACATCATGCCATTTCACCCCTATATTTTTTAGCTGTGCATCCCCTCCAACACTGAACATTTTCTTACCTGACTGCACACCCAACAAAACTAGCTGTAATATCTAATATCTAATTTATGATCAAATTTCTCAAAATGTCTCTTTGCACTTGGTTTGTGTGGGGTGTGTATGTGACTTTCTATATCTTGTCAGCATTGTGTTGTAGGCCTTGGTCCTCTTTTCACCTGGCTCTGTGCTTTTAACCAGCCGGCTGCTCTGGGAACGTGGAGTTGCTGTAACTGCTGTGTGGTGCATCCCCCCTTTAGCCTCTCCACTCCTCCAGGGCCCCCCACTGCACCCAACTCCCCTCCTGCAAAGGACGCTCAGCCTTACCCTCTTATGGGTCTTAGGGAGAATTTCTTTGGGTTGTGTATGTAGGAGCCAGGAGCAGAGTTACTAGGCCATAGGGTATAAATGTATTTGTCTCCATTTGACCAGATACAGCCATATTTTTCTCGAGGTCCGCGGCAGTTCGTGCTTCCACAGGCAGTGCAGGAGGCTCCTGTATTCCCAGGTGATGGACGTTGTCCAGGTGTCTGATTTTTGCTAATCTGACTGGAGTATCAATCTCATTATTGTTATATTTGCATTTCTCTGATCACTGAAGAGTTTGAGCATCTCTGAATGGCTGATTATTCCTCTTCTATAAATTGTCTTTTCATATCACTTGGTCATATTTCTTTCCTTTTTTAAATATATTTTATTGATTTTTTTTTACAGAGAGGAAGGGAAAGGGATAGAGAGTTAGAAACATCGATGAGAGGGAAACATCGATCAGCTGCCTCCTGCACACTCCCCACTGGGGATGTGCCCACAACTAAGGTACATGCCCTTGACTGAATCGAACATGGGACCCTCAGTTCACAGGCCCAGGCTGACGCTCTGTCCACTGAGCCAAACTGGTTAGGGCACTTGGCCATATTTCAATGGAATATTTTGGATGTGGATTTGCAAGAGATTCTGGAAGATTCTACTCTTCGTTTATTTTAGACCTTGTAAAAATAGTCTCACATCTTGTCATCTTGCTCTTAAAACTTTGTCCCCCTACTGAACAGTTAACTTTCCTTTTAGTGTAATTAAATATAATTGTATTTCTCAAAAATGTCTCTCTGCAGTTGTTTTGTGGTGTGTGTGTTTGTGTGTATGTGTGTGTGTGTGTCTATATATTATCTGCAGTGTATTGTAGGCTTTGCTCTGTTGGTCCAAATTCTTTGATTTTGCTCAGTAATTTCACCCACTTACCAGCCCTTGAAGGTTTCGACTTGATTCAGCAGGTTCACGAGGAAGTCATTGCAGGCTCTTGAACGGGGGAGCAGTATGAAGTGATTCACTTGGGAGCTATCTGCAGGCGGGATTGGCTGCAGGAGGCAGACTGGGAATCTGCATGTGGGTCAATAGCAGGCAGGGGACTGAGCCCCCATCCTCAGAGGAGCTCCAGACAGCATGGGAGCCAGGTGTTCAACAGCGGTGACGTGATGAGCATTCTGCAGGGAGTAGTGAGAACAGAAGGGGGGGAGGGTGAGGCAAGAGTTCCTGGAGACAGGCATTTGCTTCGGCTGCTAAGGGTAACGTAAGAGCTGGCCCAGCGAAGAGAGAGGGGGATGTCTTGAGGGAATAAGGGTTTAGAAAATGGAAAACATCCAAGAAATCTACTAAAGATAAAGTGGGTAAAATTGCTCAGCAAAGTCAAATGACATAGTGGAAAGCCTTATGGGTGGACAGGCCACAGGGTGAGCTCAGAGGTTGTTTCTTTCCCAGGCACCTGGGCCCACGGCCAGGTGACAGGCGGCGAGGAAGGAAGGGCTGGTAAGGAAGCAGACGCAGGAGGTGTGGACCACGGTCCGGGAGCTTGGCAAGGACAGCACAGACAGCGAGCGTCCAGCTGACCTTTTTCCAAGATGAACAAAAGAATGCTTTGCAGGCTGAGAGGAGACCTTCACAGGCATGCAACCATCTCTCTTCTTAAACATATCTTCATATGTCCAACTTTCAAAAGAGGATGCATGTATATTATAAAACAGGATTATGGAACTACTTAACACCGAGAATAAAAGCCTCCAATAACCATCCCCAGTAAGCACTGTTAATAATTTAGAGCAGCTGAAGCCGGTTTGGCTCAGTGGATAGAGCGCCAGCCTGCGGACTGAAAGGCCCCAGGTTCTATTCTAGTCGGGGGCATGTACCTTGGTTGCGGGCACATCCCCAGTGGGGGGTGTGCAGAAGGCATCTGATCAATGATTCTCTCTCATTGATGTTTCTAACTCTCTATCCCTCTCCCTCCCACTCTGTAAAAAATCAATAAAATATATTTAAAAATAATTTAGAGCATATTCCTCTAGATTTATTTCTATGTAACACTAATTTACATACTTTAAAAAATATTCTTACTGATTTCAGAGAGGAAGGGAGAGGGAGAGAGAAATAGAAACATCAATGATGGGAGAGAATCATTGATGGGCTGCCTCCTGCAAGCCTCACACTGGGGATCAAGCCCACAACCCAGGCATGTGCTCTAACTGGGAATCGAACCGTGACCTCCTGATTCACAAGTCAACCACTGAGCCACATCAGCCAGGCTACATATTCTATCTAATAAAGAGAGAATATGCTAATCAGTGCCCACAGCCAATAAGGAGGGAATATACTAATTGACTGTCACACCCTCAAAGATGGTGGTGCCCACAGCCACATTTTATTGATTTTTTTACAAAGAGGAAGAGAGAAGGATAGAGAGTTAGAAACATTGATGAAATAGAATCATCGATCAGCTGCCTCTTGCACACGCCCTACTGGGGATGTGCCAAGATACATGCCCTTGACCAAAATTGAACCTGGGACCCTTCAGTCTGCAGGCCAACACTCTACCCACTGAGCCAAACCGGTCAGGGCTCTACCTTAATTAAAAAAAACAAAAATAAATAAAGGACAGTAGCTCCCCCCCCCTCCCCAAAAAAGAAAGGAGACAGGGAGAAGTCTTTATGTCACTATCCTATATAATAAAGAGCTAATTTGCAAATAATCATCATGCCCTCAGGCCTCAGACACTCAATACTGGGGAGAGAGGAAGGGGGACCAGCTAAGCACAAATGAACTCATGAGAGAGGAATAGGGACCAGCCAGGCTGCGGCCTGGGAGAGGGACAAGCCTTCCACCCCAAGTCCCAAGTGTCTGCAACTAAGACCGGACAGGGGTGAAGCCTCCTTCCCATGATCCCTTGCAGCTGTAGCTGACCCCGGCAAAGTCGACCAGTGTCCTAGGTGCCTATGGGGGGCCAGAGGGAGGGAATCCTGGGTCCCGGGTGTGGGGTAATCAGGCCAGCAGGGGAGCAATTAGGGGCAATCAGGCCAGTAGGGGGAGCAGTTAGGGGCGATCAGGCAGAGATAGTTAGGGGTGATCCGGCAGGCAAGTGGTCAGGAGCTAGAGGTCCTGGATTGTGAGAGGCAGTCAGACATCCCCTGAGGGGTCCTGGATTGGAGAGGGTACAGGCTAGGCTGAGGGACCCTCCCTCCCTGCACAAATTTTGTGTACCGGGCCTCTAGTCTTAAATAAAAATTTAAAAACAGGACATTTCACCCTAGCTGGTTTGGCTCAATGGATAAAGCATCAGCCTGCAGACTGAGGGGTCCTGGGTTTCATTCCAGTCAAGGGTACATGCCTGGGTTGTGGGCTCGATCCCCAGTAGGGGGCATGCAGGAGGCAGCTGATCAATGATTCTCTCTCATCTTGATGTTTCTCTCTCTCTTTCCCTCTCCCTTCCTCTCTGAAATCAATTAAATATATATATATATATATATATATATATATATATATATATATACACGTTAAAAACAGGACATTTCCAAAACACATTAAAATATATAACTTTGGAAAAAATATGTTCACCTATACCCTATCTAAAATTACTCCGCGAACACACTAGGAACTCAAGTACCACATTTTGGTTAACGCTTTCCAGGCACACCGGGGGTTTTACATGAGCTGCTGCTGAAATACTGGCAGCCCGGGCAAAGGCTGGGGCCAAGCAGAGAGCTTGCAGTCAGGATTATGCCTTGTCACCAGCCTGGGCTGGGGCTGTGGAATGCGGAGGCTCCGCTCCAGGTCACAGGGCAGAAAGCTGGAAGGGAGGGATGGGTAAATTGGGAGAGGAGGCAAAGGCAAAGGACCAAGGGCAGATTCCCTCATGCTCTGGCCCAGAGCCCAAGTCCTAGCCTTCTGACCTCACCAAGGGACGGAATAGATGTAAAACAAGCCAGTCGGTTTCCAAGTGGGAAGAGTGCCAGCCATGATTTTTGCTGCCCAAGGAATGAAAAGTCAATAATAATCATTCTTGTGATTCACATTCATCCTGTTTTATTCCAAAGCACTTTACCGAAAGGTCCTTTCGCCCGGCCATTATGTTCAGGGCCAGGAGGCAGGGCACCTGGACTCCAGATCTGTGCATGGGAGACTTGGGAGTTCCTTGGGGTTTAAGTTTCTCCCACTGTTAATTGTGGCAAGTAACACTGTGAAGAATTTTACATATATCTTTTCGCTTGGCTCTCCAACCCTGGTGAGGAAAGCAGAGAATATAGGATTGTTATTCTAATTTTATTTTTTAAAATATATTTTATTGAGTTTTTTACAGAGAGGAAGGGAGAGAGATAGAGAATTAGAAACATCGATGAGAGAGAATCATTGATCAGCTGCCTCCTGCACACCCCCTACTGGGGATGTGCCCACGACCAAGGTACATGCCCTTGACCAGAATCAAACCTGGGACCCTTCAGTCTGCAGGCTGATGTTCTATCCACTGACCCAAACCGGTTTTGGCTCTAATTTTATAATAAGGAACATGGGATCAGGTGGCTGGGTCAGACTCACACTATTAACATGGTGGGGAAGCTGAGATGCTGGGAAGCTGGGACCACTTTTTCCAAATGCTTTGCTGTTTCCCAGTCAAAACAAGAAAGTCAGTTCCTGTGAGATGGCTTGATCCTACACAAAACGCCCTGTGTATGGTCCAAGGGCAGAACTGGATTTCTGTGGCTGACACTGTTTAAAAAAATTTTTTTTTTCTGGGCGGGGGTGAGGAGAGGTAACTCATTAACAAAAATATCAAATGATGCCCTAAATGGTTTGGCTCAGCAGACTCAAGGGTCCCAGGTTTGATTCCCGTCAAGGGCATGTACCTTGGCTGGGAGCACATCCGCAGTAGGGAGTGTGCGAGAGGCAGCTGATCGATGTTTCTCTCTCATTGATGTTTCTGTCTATCCCTCTCCCTTCCTCTCCGTAAAAAAAAATCAATAAAATATATTTTTTTAAAACATCGAATGATGAGTCAAAAATTAAGCACAGGGTCTTAGACAACCCTACAAACGAGGGGCCTGGAGACTCCAGCTGCGTTATCATTAAGGTAGAAGCACCCCTGTTCCAGGCCCTGCCCACTGAAAAATCTGGACACCCCAGATCCTGACAGGGCTTCCCTCCCTGTTTGTGAAACGTGGCAGACAAGGGCTGTGGAGTCCTGGGAAAGGAATCTCGTTTCTCCCAGGAGACAAGAGGAATTACAACAGCAGCGAGGCGGCTTTGTGAGGATGCAGCAGGCTGTGTGCCAGGGCCGCGTCCACAGGGGCTGGAGACCCGGCTGGCGGAGACGTGGGCCGGAGCCGAGTGGGTGCGGGAGACGGGCGGCCTGGGAGCAGGAGCCATGGCTGCCTGCAGAGCTGGGGCTCACGCCGCAGTCAGGCCTGTTGGAACCAGGCGTTCTCCCATCTTCTGGCTCCCCGCGTCCCCATAAACGTCCCTCCGAGGAGGAGGCGAGGCAGAGACAGACAACCGCGGCCGGCTGCAGGGGGAGGGCAGATCGCGGCCCCCGCCCAGGCTTCCCGATCTCCCGGCCGCGGGGTGCCGGAGCGCGGGAGGCCTGGCGCAGGCTGCCCGCCGCGGCTCGGCTCGGGCGGGGAGGCCCGGGCGCCAGGCTCCCCGCGGGGCTCCGGCCGCCGGCGGGGCAGAGGGAGAGGGCGGCCGTGGGGGCCGCGCCCGTGGCCTGCTTTCCCAGGGCTGGCCCAGGCTTTTTGACAAGCTGATTGCGTGGCGAGGATTGGCTGGCCCCGGCGTGACGCCGATTAACAACAAAGGTGGAGTTGGAAGAAATTAGATTAAAGGAGAGAGAGAGAGAAGAGAAAAAAAAAAAAAAGAAAAAAAAAATTTAAAGGGGGAGCTGGCAGGGGCCGGGAGGCAGAGGCCGGAGGGAGACGTGCGAAGCCTGGGCTCCTGGCTCCGAAGGGAAGAGCCTCCGAACACCCGCCGGGATTCTGCTCTCCGCCCCCCACCCTCCCCGGCCCAGCTAGCGCAGCCGGGGCGCAAGGAATGGCCACCGCTTCTAGAGAACCCCCCCAACTCCCACCCTGACACCCCTCGCTGTGGCTCAGGGGGAGAACTTTTCGCTCCTCGGACGCCTCGGATCCTCAGCCCGGCGGAGGTGAGGCGTATGGAGGACGACGAGA
The DNA here is from genome assembly GCF_964339955.1 of Pipistrellus hanaki. NCBI lineage: Eukaryota > Metazoa > Chordata > Mammalia > Chiroptera > Vespertilionidae > Pipistrellus > Pipistrellus hanaki. Next base: position 13,272,215 of record NC_140518.1, read on the forward strand.
GGCTCCACCGAAAACCCGGAAGGCTCCCGCGGGGCCCCGAGATCGGACGAGGCGGGGTGCTTGCTCCCCGGGTTTTTCCATGTGTTGGAAATCTAAGAGCTTCTTTCTTGCCTTTTTTTTTTTTCCCCCCCTTTTCTTTTCTTTTTTTTAATACCCCCCTCCCGTTGCTCTCCTCCTACCCCCCCTCCCCCCCGCTTTGGCTTTAGGGTTGCAAAAGCAAAGAGCAATAAAAAAAAAAAAAAAAAAAAAAAAAAAAAAAAAAGCCGCGCACACACTCAGACACACGCCAGTGGCGACAGGGGAGAGTTGGAAAGACGCAGGAGAGAGGCAGGAGGCAGGAGGCGGCCGGGAGGGAGCCATGGGAGCGGGAAGCTGGAAGGTTCCCTGGACGCAGATCCCCGTCCAGCCCCGCGCCGCCTCGTCGGCCCCGACCGACAGGGGAGCGAGGAGCCGGGCGAGCAGATGGAGGGCAGCTCGCTCCAGGCGGCGGGCTTGGCCGGAGCGCGGAGGAGCCGCCAGGCGCCCGGCTGATTGGAAGAGAAACGCAGAGCGATGGAGGCGGGGGTAGGAGGACGGTTCTCTGCGGGGACTGGCGGCGGCGTACACGCCCGGGTCGGGCGCTGCAGAGCTTGGCTGGCTTTCAACCCGCGCTCTCCGGCTCCAGCCCCGCGAGCCCCCACCCCCGGCCCTCCCGGCAGCCCCGCAGGTGAGTGCGAGCTGGGGGCCAGAGCCCCGAAAGTCCCCACACGCCCGCCCCGCCAAACAAAAAAAAAAGAAAAAGAAAAAAAGCATTTTTCTTTTTTTTATTTATTTTCGTGCAGCCCCCAGCGCGGTGGGAGGGAAAGGGTGAGGCTGAGCAGCCCGCCCGGAGGAGGCGGAGGGGCCAGGCGAGGCCTGGGTGGCCCGGGAGGCGGCGGCGCCGAGGCGGCTCTGACGGCCGAGCGCTCGGAGCGGCGCCGCGCTGCGCCGAGGCGGGCGGGCGGGCGGGCGGAGCGGGGCGGGCGGAGCGCGGCGCGTGGGGCTCGCCATTAGCCGTCGCTCCGCTTCGCCATCTCGGGCTTTGTCTGGCGACTCACCGCCCCGGCGTCGGCTGCGGCGGAGCTGCGGCTCGGCTCTCCGGCCCGCCGCGCCCCTCGGCGCCCCCGGCCCGCGCTCCCCTCCGCACGCCCGGTAAGTGAGCCCCGGCGCCGCGGATTCCGGGGAGAGAGCTGCCGGGGAGGCGGCGGCGCCGGGCTCCATGCGCCCGGCCAGGCCCGGGAGACATGCCGGGCTGGATTGAACCGGCTCCCCGAGAGGCTGCTCGGCCGGAGCCCGCCGCTCCCTCGCCCTTTCTGGGGTGTAAGAAGCAAAGGGCTTTTGTTTTTAAATTTACAGAAAAGGAATTTTGTAGGTTTGCTGTCTTTTTTTTTTTTTTAAATTTTACTTTCGTGTGTATTCCCTTCGGCAGCGAGGGAACCGCGAGGCAGGCGCCGAAGCCTGGCGCCGCGTACGACCAGCGTGCGCCCCGAGCCGGTGGCCACGCTCCGGGGATGAGGGTGGGAGCGGCCCGCCGGCTCCGGGTGGCGGGAGCGGGAGCGGGAACGGGCGTGGAAGCCCGAATCTGAGCCCAGAGGGCTTGGGGGAGAGCTCCGGAGCGGGGCTACGGGCGCCTCGAAGCCTCCCAGGCCGCCGGGGGGCCCGCCGGGCGCCCTCGCAGCCCGCGCCTCGAGCCCTCCCTCCCCGCGGCCGAGCATGCCAGTTCCCCCGCGGGTCTGGCGAGGTCGCTCTCGGCGCCCGCCCGTCCCGGCTCCGGGGCTCCGCCGCCATCCGGGCGGCTGCGTGTCTCCCTGCCCCGGCCCCCCCCCCTCCCCGGCAGCAGCAGCCGCCGCCGCCGCCGCCACCACCACACCGCCCCCCCTCCTCTCCTTCCTTCCCTCCGCCTCGGCCGCCCGGGTCCCCCCAGCTCCCGCCCCTCCTCCCCGCTGCCCCCCGCGGAGCCCGCCCGGGCAGGCTGTGGGAGGGAGCGGAGCCGGCGAGGCGGGCGGGCTGGCGCTCGCTCCCCGGGGGTCGGTGTGCGCTCCGCGGGGAAGGACGCGCTCGCTGCCCCGCTTCTCCCGCCCCCCTCCCGCTCCTCCTCCTCCCTTCTCCCTCCTCCTCCCCGCTCCGGCGGCGGAGGCTGCTGCGGCGGCGGGGGGTGTGCGAGCTGAGGCCGGGGCCGGCGGGCGGGCGGCGGCGGCGGGCGGGCTGCCTGCAGGCGGAGGGCGCTGTGCTTTGTGCTTTTCGCCGCGAGGAGCAGCAGGCGCAGCCACAGCCGCCGCCACAGCAGCAGCAGCAGCAGCCGCCGCCCCAGCGCTGCCGCCGCGCCCGGAGGAGGAGCTGCTGCCGCCGCGGGAGGGAGCTGCGGCTGTGCCCGGCCGAGCGGGGGAGGGCGCCGCCGCTCAGAGCCGGGGAGGGCGCCGCCGGAGCGGGAAGCCCGGAGGCCGCGCCGAGCCGGGTAACCGAAGCGGCTGGGGACGCATCCGCGGCCAGGACTGGGCGGCGGGGAGCGGACCGCGGGTGCGGTGGGCGCCCGGAGGGGTCCCGGGGCCACCTCCGGGCAGAACGCGGGGCGAGGGAGGACCGGGGCGCTGGAGAGGGCGCCGAGGACCGGGGGAGGGGAGGGAGGGCAGGAAGCGAGGACCCCGCCGAGCCCCGGCCGCGAGCGGAGGAGGCCGCGCTCCTGCGAGCCGGCGGGCGCAGTTCTCGGCGGCCGCCGGAGGGGGCGGCGGGGCCGGGGAGCGCGGCGCCCCCGCCTCCGGGCCGCCGTCCTCCCGCCCTCTCCTTGGCTCGGCTCCCCGGAGGCCGGGGCGGGGGCGCCGGCGGGGCTGGGCCGCCGGCTCGGGGGGAAGGCGGCGGGCGGCTCCCGCCGCGGTCGCGCCTCTGCGCCGGGCTCCTCCGTGCGCTCCGGGCGGCTGGGCGGTGGCGGCGCCGCTGGCCCGGGTGGGTGGCGCGGGGGTGGGGGCCGGCCGCTCCGTTCCGGCTGCTCGCCCACCCGCCCGGGCGGGCAGGGACGGCGTCGGGTGCCCGCGAGGGGGGGCGGCGGGAATCCGGATCCGGTCCCCGGGGGCGGTGCGGCCGCTGCTCTCCGGGGCCGGCGGCGGCTGCGTCGCGTCCGGGTCCCCGCCGGGCTGCGGAGGCGGGGGGAACCGGCGGGGGGAGGCGGGAGGAGGAGACTGCGGCGCGTGCCCGCTGCCGCCGCGGCCGCGCGCGCCCTTTACCCGCCCTTCCTCCTCCCCGCCCGGCAGCCGGGGCCTCCCCGGCGGGCGGAGGGAGGAGGAGCTCCGGCCGGGGTGGGGGAGGAGGGCGGGCGCTAGCTGCACGCGGGAGCTGGGAGCTGGAGCTGGAGCTGGAGCAGTGTCTCGCGTGGGCAGGGGAGGGCGCACGCCGCCGAGCCTGGCTGCAAGGGCCGGGGGTGGGGGTTAGGGGGGAGAGGCCCCTCGCACCCACCTACCCATTAAAAGCCTATAGGGTCCTGACAGGGTGTCTCTGAGCGGGGACGTTGGCCCCCCTCCCCTCCGGGGGAGGGAGGAATAGAAACTCCCTCTGCCCGCCTGAGTAGAGGCTGCTCTCTCTTCTGAAGGGTGAGGTGGCGTTGAACCCGGATCGCCCGGCCAGCGTGACCGAGGAGGAGGTGGCTGGAGGTGGCCGGACGGCTGGAGAATGAACGGAGAAGCAGACTGCCCCACAGACCTGGAAATGGCCGCCCCCAAAGGCCAAGGTAGGAGCCCGGTCCTTAGCCCTCTTTAACTTAAATCCCCTTTTCCACATGCTGTCTCCGCTCCCCTCCTCCAGGGCTTCTCCACGCCGCATTCTCCGCATGGGGATAAGGGCGAGGGTGTCTGTGAGGGTCACGCACCCCTCACACAGGGGGCTTGGCTCAGTCCAAGTGATTAAGCCTTGTCTTTTTCACACTCCATGTGCCCCCTCCCCCACACCGCCCTCCCCTGTGTCAGAGAGGAGGCGGCCCTGTAAGCCTTCCTTCTGGGGTTCCCAGTCAGCCCGGGATGTGTCCTGGAATGGGAGGAAGGAGGAGGAACGTGGAGGCAGGGGGAGAGGAGAGGGCTTGGGAAAGATTTTCAGGGTATTTTTTTTATTATTACTAAGAGGAAGAGTTTTTTTTTGGTGAGGTACTTGGAAAGGGTGTGTGGATGCTTTGAGACCCTAAACCAGGGGAGTTATTTTTATAACTAGAGCTTAACTCCAACCAGGAGGGATCCAGCGTGTATGGGGGCAGAGGAAGATGAGGCTGAGCATCTGGGCCACGGAGAGGAGAGGGGCCTGTGGGTTTATGTGACCTGCCTTACAGAAACCCAGGCCCGGGTCACCAGATGTCAATGCAAATGAGGAGCCTTGGGTAGCTGCTCTCCCAGGCGCTCTCTGGGGTAGGCCTCACTGCAGCTGCGTCTCAGTGACTGGCCCAGACCCCTTCTAGGCCTACACGGGAGTCAGGCTGAGAAGACAGCTCAGAGTCCTAGGGGTCCTCCGCCTGCCTTGCATTAAAGCTTTCCTTTATGGACACGAAATGACCATTTCCATTCAGGTTTTCTCACTTGCCCCAAATTCTCCTCAGACCTTCCTTCAGAGGCCGAGAGGTAGGGGGATGGTGGAATGCCCATTTCTCTAACGTTAGTTCCCAGCTGTGCTGGAGAGAAGCACCGCATTTCTTCTCCTTACTGCCCACAGCCCACCCTCAGTTGTTGAACTCTTAGGGCAGGGGTCCTCAAACTTTTTAAAGTGGGGGCCAGATCACGGTCCCTCAGAGAGCTGGAGGGCCGGACTATAGGAACTACTAATTCCTACTGTAACACCTCGGCTGCGCTCACTGCCCAAAAAAACCTGGCGGGCCGGATCAGACTCCTCTGCGGGCCGCATGTGGCCCGCGGGCCGTAGTTTGAAGACCCCTGTTAGGGTATCTGCCTAGAATTTGGACTTGAACTTGGCGGCACATTTAGAAATGGTGCCTCTTGCTTCCCTCCCCTCTCTGATAAGCTGTTTTCCCAATGGGCCTCAATCACAGTAGCTCCGTTTCCTCCTTCCCTACAATAAACAGTACCTTGTGGCGCTCGGGCCTGGCTTTCCAGGTATGACACTGTCTGGACAGGCGTCGCTGCTCTAATTCATACGGCCACCGTTCCTCCTCAGGGGTCAGGGCTAGGCCATGTTTGTGTCTCCAGAGGGGAGGGAACGAGGGACTGGGGCATTGATGAGGGGAGAGCACGAGCCAGTCATGACCACCTTTCTTACCCCTCTCCAGACCGCTGGTCTCAGGAAGACATGCTGACTTTGCTAGAATGCATGAAGAACAACCTTCCATCCAACGACAGTTCCAAGTTCAAAACCACTGAGTCACATATGGATTGGGAAAAAGTAGCATTCAAAGACTTTTCTGGAGACATGTGCAAGCTCAAATGGGTGGAGATTTCTAACGAGGTAACTGATGACACCCGCCCTCCCCCCTTCCTGACACACAGGAGCACACACATCTGTACAGACCCCTGCCTTAACCTTCCTGGTGCGGGAGATGAAACAGAAATCTGTGAACAGGAAGGAAGAGACCGTGTGCATTTTGGGAGGTGGTACAGTCGACAGCACTGGCCTAGCGTTCTCCGTTCTACCAGTGTCTCTGGCTTTGTGGCCTTGGAGCTTCTGTTTCCTGAGCTCTCCTGGGGGCTGAATGGGGTGCCGGCATAGACAGCCACACTGAGGTCAGGTGGTCCCCGTGCCCTTTGGCGTGTCTGACTGCCTGCGCCTCTGCAGCAGGCCCGAGCCAGTGCCCAGGCGTCTTGCTCTGATGTCAGCAGCCACCTGGGTTGTGTGCTGTCGGCCTCTGCCCCTCCTCTTTTGCTAAGTTTAGTCTAATGGGAGGTAGAGGAAGACGGGAGTATGCTCCTGGGTGGTGCCCCCTCTTCGGAACTTCCCCTTCCACTCACCTCCCTCCTCCCTCCAGGTGAGAAAGTTCCGTACATTGACAGAACTGATCCTCGATGCTCAGGAACACGTTAAAAACCCTTACAAAGGCAAAAAGCTCAAGGTGAGTTTCCAGGAGGAGGAGGAGGAGGAGCACGGGGGGTCGGAGCGGAATGGCCCGAAGAACGGACGGTGTCTGACCTTCCCTGTGTCCTTGTCCCTCGTTCCAGAAACACCCCGACTTCCCAAAGAAGCCCCTGACCCCTTATTTCCGCTTCTTCATGGAGAAGCGGGCCAAGTACGCCAAGCTTCACCCCGAGATGAGCAACCTGGACCTGACCAAGATCCTGTCCAAGAAATACAAGGAGCTGCCCGAGAAGAAGAAGGTGGGGGGAGGGGGGCCGAGGCGGCCGGGAGGGAAAGGGCTGGGAGCAGCTGGTGTTGTGCGGGTCAGCTGCTGGGGTCAGGGGGTGGGACTCAGACAAAGGGACTTGGTGTCGGGGGTGTGGGTGGGTCCAGACAAAGGGACTCGGTGTCAGGGATGTGGGTGGGTCCGCAGAGCAGCGTAGGGTCTGGGGCAGCCACGCCTGACCACCCACTTCCCGGCCCACACACCGTAAATTGCGGGCACTGTCACAGGAGTCACCCAGGCTGAGCTAGGTGCTGGGACCAAACGCCGTCCACGGCGTTGGTTGCTTTACACAGCTCTGCTCCCAGGCGCACATCCTCACTGTGAGGCCCGCACAGCAGTTCTTCCCCCTCTGACATGTCCCGACGCGTTCTCCCTTGACGCTGGCCGTGTCCTCGTAAAGGCAACCCCGGAAGAACAGGTTACCCGATTCTGTGAGCAGGGACCGGGGTGCTGGAGGGCGTCCCAGGTCACAGAGCTAACGACGCTGGAGCCGGGCTCGCGTTTAGTGCTCTAGACTCCCTGCCTCGTGCTCCTCTCATTGCCACGTCCGTGTGTGAGGTGGGTTTCCTTCCCATGCACACGTTTGCCCACGGATACACATGGTCTCTGGTGGCCTCCTGCCATGCTGGACCATTGGAGGCTGTCCACCTTGAGCAGAGGTCGCCCTCGCCTCTCAGGCAGAGAGAGCAATAGTCCCTCAGAGAGAGGCAGCGAAGCCCTGGGGGACCCTGCAGCTGGGACGTGAGTGAGATGGGGCAGGGAGAGAGGGATTCAAAGAAGAGATGCTAGACGGCCAGATGGAGCCAGAGAGGGGATGAGGGGCATCAGAGTTGTCTACAACCAGTTCGGGAGGTGGCACTGGCCACTGCCTTGTGAGTAGCCCTTTGCCCGGTGTATGCACCCTGGCTGCGGGCTCTCATGCCCTTGGCTTTCGGCTCCACAAAGGAGCGGATCTGGCTGGGCGAACCCAGCTGTCTTCCCCTGCTGCCTGAGGCTAGCAGGAGCCTGAATTGCTGGAGCTGTTGACCCTTTGAGGGGATGTCGAAGAGCTCACGGTACAAGCGACACCCAGTCACTCACGGGATGGGAGGGAGAGAGGGTGTGAGGACCGGGGCGGGAAGGAGGAACTGATAGAGTGGATAGTGCGCTGGCCTAGGGAACGTGAGGCTCGGACCGGTTCTGGCTCCCGCTGACCTGCTGTGTGTGCCCTTCGGTAAGTCACGTCACTTCTCCAGTCCTGGTCTCACTGGCAGGTGTGGAGGCTGCGGTGCCACCAGCTCGCCAAGCTGCTGTTGTGTGAGGCGGGCTGGGAGTGGGGTCAAGCGGGCTGGGCTCTGCTCCCAGTTTTCTGTGGGAGCCCGAGGAGAGCGGGGCTTCCCGCATCCGGTGTCTCTTCGGTGAGAGGCAGGGGTTGGACTCAAACACTGAGCCCCGGGCCTCTTCCAGGGCTAATGATTGTGAATCTAGGCAAGCAGGCGGGGGAGAGGGAGGTGAACACTGACTGGAGCCGTGACCGAAGGTGGATCAGGAAGGAAAAGACGTTGGGAAGGAAGGAGAGAGGAGTGTGGAGAAGTAGGGATGATGGTTGGGAAGGAGGACCAGGCTGATGGAAGGGGGGTGGGGGGGGTGAAGGAGAAAATGGGGACGCCAAGTGGCAGAGGAGAAGGCAATGGCTGAGGAGGAAAGGAGGATGGTATCCGAACTGTGATCCAGAGGTGGTGGAGGGGGAAATATCCCAATTTAGGACATCTATTAGGATGTGACTTGCATTGTGAGAATTCACTCTGGCTTCCCTTCAACACACTCCTCTCCCGCCTTGGAAGCAGGACTACCTCTGAGGGGCTAGACCAGTGGTCGGCAAACTGTGGCTCTTTTGGCCCCTTGAGTTTTTAGCAAAGGCCAGCTTTAGGAGTGCCCTCATTGAGTTAATAACAATGTACCTAGCTATCTAGTTTAAGTTTAAAAAATTTGGCTCTCAAAAGAAATTTAAGTCGTTCTACTGTTGATATTTGGCTCTGTTGACTAGTGAGTTTGCCGACCACTGGGCTAGACCAGTATCAGTTGCCACAGGCATGGGAGGAGGGCGTGATAGAGGCGGGTCCTACACCTCCTGACAGCTCATTGTGGGAGTTTTGAGGTGCTGGGGAAGGTGGGGGGCTAGGTTTGGGGGGAGTCCCAGCCCTGTCACTGTTCACTGTTTGCCTGGGTGTCATAAACAAAAGGAATAGGGTGTGTTCTGGGAGACCCCTGTAAGCTCTCCCTAATCTGGGGTCTGCCCGCGCATGCCATCTTCTATTCGCCCGTGTCACAAGCTGGGAGGCAAAACAGCTAGCAAGGACGACCCTGGCTTTGGTAGCTCAGGCCTTGGGTTGTGGATGACCCCGTCCCCTCCTCCCCCCAGATGAAGTATATTCAGGACTTCCAGAGGGAGAAACAGGAGTTCGAGCGAAACCTGGCCCGATTCAGGTAAGGCAGTGGAGCCCAGAGAAGGGCCACAGGGCACTGGGTGCGACAGGACAGGGTGACACTGACCAGAACCTCAAGCTTGCCACCCGTGAGGCATGGGAGATGATGGGTCACGTGCAAACCCTAGTGGGTCCTGCTCACGGGCAGGGACAGGCAGGCAGCCGCTGTCCCACTAGTCCCCCATCGGCAGTCCTAGGAGCCTCGGCGGGCGGGGCAGCTAGCGGGTCAGCCCTGGCAGGGTCTCCCTCCAAACGGCTGATTGTTGCTCCCCGTGCCCCGGCTAGGGAGGATCACCCTGACTTAATCCAGAATGCCAAGAAGTCGGACATCCCCGAGAAGCCCAAAACCCCCCAGCAGCTGTGGTACACCCACGAGAAGAAAGTGTATCTCAAGGTTCGGCCAGATGTGAGTGTCCGGCCGAGGGGCGGGGGCAGAGGGCACGTGGCGGTGGCAAGGGGGGGAGCCGCGCCAGGTCGGCCGGGCATGGAGCAGGAGAGGAGGCCCCTCCCCAGGGGTGGGCTGCATGGACAGGGCCTGGGCCAGCTGGCGTGCAAGCGTGTGCGTGCGCGTGTGAGTGAGCCTGTCCCCTTGCACCCAGGCGGGACCCCCCGCCTCTCCGCCTTCTCCTCCTGGCCTGTGGGGGACACTCCTGTGACCTCCTGTGGCCCGAGGGGGCGGGGCCTCTGTGCCCCCCACCCCCCTCCCTTCCCCCCGCCCCTGGCTGCCTGCGTGTGTCTGACGGCTTTTGGTTTGCAGGCCACTACGAAGGAGGTGAAGGACTCCCTGGGGAAGCAGTGGTCTCAGCTCTCGGACAAAAAGAGGCTGAAATGGATTCATAAGGCCCTGGAGCAGCGGAAGGAGTACGAGGTTAGGCTTCCGCTGCGCTCCTCCCCATCCGGCTCTTCATGAGCCTCTGCCCTCGACTCGGTGGCCCCCGCACTCCGCGGGAGGCGGTCACTCCCGTCCCTCCGTTGAGGGAGGGGCCTTCTGGCCCCTCACCTCTGCCCCTACCTTCCCCACACCCCCCTCCCCATGAGATCTCAGGCTAGGGCAGGGCAGGGCACCATTTGTGTGGCACAGCACACACACACACACGGCCACCCCCCAGCTTTGCTCCCTGCCCCCCCTTCCCAGCGGCTCTCCCCCCCTCCTTCCTGGCCCCCCGCTAACCCCGCACCCCGTCGCCCTCCGTCCTCCCTCCTCGCTCTGCAGGAGATTATGCGTGACTATATCCAGAAGCACCCTGAGCTGAACATCAGTGAGGAGGGCATCACCAAGTCCACCCTCACCAAGGCTGAGCGCCAGCTCAAGGACAAATTCGATGGGCGACCTACCAAGCCGCCTCCGTGAGCACTGCCCCCGGGGTGGGGGGGCGAGCGGGCACCTGGGCAGGCGGAGGGCTGCCTGGTGAAGGCCCCGGGCCCAGGCCCTGCGGCCCCGGGCCGCCCCGTGGCTCACAGGGACGCTCCTCCCTCGCTTTGGTCCTGGCAGGAACAGCTACTCGCTGTACTGCGCGGAGCTGATGGCCAACATGAAGGACGTGCCCAGCACGGAGCGCATGGTGCTATGCAGCCAGCAGTGGAAGCTGCTCTCGCAGAAGGAGAAGGATGCCTACCACAAGAAGTGCGACCAGGTGAGCTGCGGCCGAGCACCCTGCAGAGGGAGGGTTCCCGGAGAGCCTGGAGAGCCTTGAAGCGTGAGGTCTGACCCCTCAGGCACCTGCTTCAGAGTTGGTGCGCTGGGTTTAGCACCCGGACAGACCAACAGATAACGTTGGGCCTTACGCTCACACCTGTGGAGGGTTCCCAGTGAGCCTGCCCCACCCAGACTGACCCTGGCTCCCCTTCCTTCCCCAGAAAAAGAAAGATTACGAGGTGGAACTGCTCCGTTTTCTGGAGGTGAGTGGGTGAGGCAGGGTGCAAGACCCGCTGGGCCATTTGGGAGCGGGCTGGGGCCGGGGCACACAACCCCATGCTGCCTCTTCTCCCCGCACCAGAGCCTGCCGGAGGAGGAGCAGCAGCGGGTGCTGGGGGAAGAGAAGATGCTGAGCATCAACAAGAAGCAAGCCACCAGCCCGGCCTCCAAGAAGCCCTCCCAGGAAGGGGGCAAGGTGGGCAGGGAGCACCACCGCGCTGGGGGAGTGGGGAAGGCAGGCTCCCTGTCAACACTCCATTGACTGACCCTCTTTGCACACACACAGGGCAGCTCCGAGAAGCCCAAGAGGCCGGTGTCGGCCATGTTCATCTTCTCCGAGGAGAAGCGGCGGCAGCTGCAGGAGGAGCGGCCGGAGCTCTCGGAGAGCGAGCTGACCCGCCTGCTGGCCCGCATGTGGAACGACTTATCGGAGAAGAAGAAGGTCAGGCCGGCCAGACCAGAGGGGCTGCCTGGCATCTGGATGTGGGCTGCTTCTCCTCTGGGGCCTGGCTGCACTGCCTCGCCCCTGCCCTGTGCCAGCCACACTTGTGCCCGGGCTCAGATGCCAGGGCTGGGCGCCCAGCGAGAGCCGGAAGGCGGGAAGCTGTCAGCTGAGGGCTGTTGGCTCCCTGGGGAGCAGCGTGGTGGGCGGGGCTGAGCCCGGGGCTGGAGACTCTGCACTGGCCCAGCCGCTGCTGGTCCCGCCCTGGCTGCGGTGGGAACCTTCCAACAGCTGGATGGGGAACGAGCGCCCTCTGGGGGTGGCTGAGAGGCTGACGCCTGGTGCCATCCCTCTGCAGGCCAAATACAAGGCCCGAGAAGCAGCGCTGAAGGCCCAGTCGGAGAGGAAGCCGCCTGGGGAGCGCGAGGAGAGGGGCAAACTGCCCGAGTCACCCAAGAGAGCAGAGGAGATCTGGCAGCAGAGCGTCATCGGTGACTACCTGGCCCGCTTCAAGGTAGGAAAGGGGCGCAGAAAGGTGGTTCTGCAGCCTGCCCACCCAGGCCTCCCCCAGTCCCGGGGGACCCCTCCCACCGCTGACACCCCTGTCTGTCCCCAGAATGACCGGGTGAAGGCCTTGAAAGCCATGGAGATGACCTGGAACAACATGGAGAAGAAGGAGAAGCTGATGTGGATTAAGAAGGCGGCCGAAGACCAGAAGCGCTATGAGGTGGGAAGGGGCTGCTGGTTAGAGTTGTGCCATGGGGTGGGGTGGGATGGAGCCGGGGCCACCACGCTCCGCTTAAAATGTGGGGGTCCCCTTTCTGGCTTGCAGCTTTCTTCACCGCTTGGGGCTCCGTGCCCCAAATCCCAGCCTTGGTTGTGTGACCCAGAACAAGTCTCTCAGCTTCCTTCTCTGAGCCTCAGTCACATGTCAGTTAAACGGAGCTGACAGTGGAAGTCACACGAGTGCAATTACGGCAGCACGTTCAGACCACAGTGCCCACCGCAGCTGTGAATTATTAGGAAGTTGCTCCCTGGCTGTGCCTCAGTTTCTCCTCCTTCCTGGTACACAAAAGGAGTCAGTGGAGACACTCATGGCATGGGACAAGAGATGGAAATATGTTGGGGGGGGGGTTGGGGATGGGATGCCTGTAACCTTTCTGCGTATCCCCGCAGAGAGAGCTGAGTGAGATGAGGGCACCCCCGGCTGCTGCAAACTCATCCAAGAAGATGAAGTTCCAGGGAGAACCCAAGAAACCTCCCATGTGAGTCTGGAGCCCCCCCTGGAGGCGAGGAGGGTCAGAGCTCCTGGGATGGTATGCTGACCCTCCCCGCACCACGCCCGCTCCTCAGGAACGGTTACCAGAAGTTCTCCCAGGAGCTGCTGTCCAACGGGGAGCTGAACCACCTGCCCCTGAAGGAGCGCATGGTGGAGATCGGCAGCCGCTGGCAGCGCATCTCCCAGGGCCAGAAGGAGCACTACAAGAAGCTGGCCGAGGAGCAGCAGAAGCAGTACAAAGTGCACCTGGACCTCTGGGTCAAGGTGAGAGGGCGGGGGACCCTGGGAAGAGGGAGGCATCGCGCTGGCTGGTCTGCATTCATGATTTTACTTGGTGTCCCACAAGGTAATGATTACCATCAAAGATAAGAAAACCAGTGTTCAGAGAGGTTAGGTAACTTACCCAAGACCACACAGCTAGCTAGGAAGAAAAATCTAAGTCAGACTGCCTTTTCCTTCCCGTTTGGAACCAGGGGGCCTCTCCCAGAGCCTAGCGTGGCCCCTCTCAGGGCCTTGGTTCAGCAGTCAGGTCTGGAGAGTGTGCGTCACTCGGGTCCTCCCCGGTCACTCAGGCAGGCTGGCCAGGGACCCAGGGAAATAGCAGGGTTCGGGTATTCAGGAAGTTTGATGAGCCCCAGGCTGCCTTGTTGGTGGCTCCAGGTGTGAGTGGGGTGCCAGGCTCTGGGGGAAGGGAGTTACCATGGGGGACTTCTGAATTGAGGAAGGCCCCAACTCTGGAGCTTTCGTTTGAAGGGACATGAAAAACAACAGTCTTAGGACAGGGTGGCTCGAAAAGGACTCGAGGCATCGTAAGCAGAAATCCTGGCACGTGGTTCTCAGATCCCAGGGGTTCTCTGCAGAGACCCAAGGTTAGGGAGGCCGGGAAGAGGAATGGTGGTTCGTAGTAAGTGCTTGGCCCCACAAGGTGGTGTTCCAACGCTTACCTCCTCCTCCTCCTCCGTCTCTCCCAGAGTCTCTCCCCCCAAGACCGGGCCGCATACAAAGAGTACATCTCCAACGTAAGTCCGGGAGCAGGGTGGCTCCGGGGTCAGGAGAGATCGGGGGTGCTGGGGCTCACAGCCACTCCCTCTGTCTGTATCTCCGTCCTCTCCCACAGAAACGCAAGAGCATGACCAAGCTGCGAGGCCCGAACCCCAAGTCCAGCCGGACTGCACTACAGTCCAAATCCGTAAGGAGTCCCGCTGGCGGGGGCGGGGGGCTCAGCACCTGGAGCGCTGAGGCAGAGACCAGACGCCGCTCTGTCCCTCTTAGGAGTCTGAGGAGGACGAGGATGACGAGGAGGACGAGGAGGACGAGGATGACGAGGAGGATGATGATGAGAATGGGGACTCCTCTGAGGATGGCGGGGACTCCTCCGAGTCCAGCAGCGAGGACGAGAGCGAGGACGGGGATGAGGTGGGGTGGACGGGCGTGGTGCGGAGGGAGGCGGGGCCCTGCCAGGAGGGCCACCTGCTGACGGCATGCTTCTTGCCCCCAGAACGAGGAGGACGATGAGGATGAGGATGATGATGAGGATGACGACGAGGATGAAGACAACGAGTCTGAGGGTAGCAGCTCCAGCTCTTCCTCCTCAGGGGACTCTTCGGACTCTGACTCCAACTGAGGCTCAGCCCCAACCCGGGGCGCCCCTCTCCGACTGACCGCCTTTGTTTTCCCCCCTTGTTCTGTCCCCTGCCCCTGGCCTCCCCCACTCTCTTTCTTTCTTTCTTTTTTAAACAAAATATGGTGGGGGAAGGGGCTGGAGGCGCCCAGGCCAGGACTCTGCAGCCTCAGAGACATCAGCCCTGGGGACTCTCCAGGGAGGGCAACCATCAGACTGAGCCACCACTGGACTGGACCGGCCCACCACTCTTCTGCACTTGCGGTTCCGGCATGGACAATGGACCTGGGAGTGGGGGGGCGGGGCGGTCCCCTAAAGAGTTCAGTGAGGACCTCTATACCTGCAGCCCAACTTAAGTGGGGGGGATGGAAGCTTGGGAAGGACCCCTCCCTTCCCAGAGGGGCTTGCTGCCTGGACCCCCTACGTTGGAACTAGAGGCAGGGAATGTGGAGAGGAGGGCACGTGCCTGTGAGAACACAGGCCCTGCCCCATGGCCCTCTCCCCTGCCCCCTGCAGGAAGGAGCTACCTGGACCCACTCTTGGGGAGGGAGGGGGCAGAGGTGTTTTTTATATATGTGTATATATTTTTTTTTAAGCTCTGAGCTGTCAACGAGACGTTTCCTACCGATCTCGGCTGCCGTCTCTGTTGTCATTTCTCCGGGAGGGAGGGTTTAGGGGGGTAAGTTTGGGAATTTTTAAAACTTGATACGAATGGAAAAGTGAGTGAGTGTGTGTGTGTGTGTGTCCTGTACATAGCATGGGTGTACCTGTGGATGTGTGCAAAGGCACGTTTGTGTGTGTGTGTGTGTGTGTGTGTGTGTGTGTGTAAGCGGGGGAGCCCACATCAGACCATGAATCTGGTAGAAGGGTTGACAAAGGCCAGGGTGACGTTGATCCTGGTGGGGACAGGCTGGGGCGGCCTCTTTCTCTACACCCTCTGCTTTGCCTAATCTCTGATTCAGTTAAAGCGGGCGTACTGAAGCCACTCTCCGATGCTTCCTAGCAGCTTCCCTCTGCCAGGGCCGTAGGACTCTGAGCTGCCGCTGGTCTCCAGCAGGATGGCAGGGAGGGAGGCAGGCCAGCTGAAAATTAAAGCTTGTCTCTGGTGGGAAGAGCCTCAAGCCCATCCCAGGCGCAGGACCTGGGCTTCAAGAGGTGTGTCGCAAGCTCTTATCCTCCTGCCTTCATATCCTCCAGCTCCCCTGCCCCATTTCCTTTGATTTCTCAGGTCTGCTCCATTCCTGTCCCCCCACCCCACCCTGGCCCAAACCCACAGCTGGGGAAGAGGTCTATAAAAGCTGCTTTTGCAGCTGTCCCTCTAACCCTTCCCAGCTATCCCCAAAATTTTGGAACATTGATTCCTAGATCCTTAATAAGCCAAGCCACCTTGTCTCTAGGTTTAAATTTTTTTTTTTTTTAATTTTGGCTTTTTTCTTTTTTTTTTTTTTCAATCATGTCAGTGAGCTATTTAATTGGGTCTCTGTGCTTTTCAACCTTACCCCCCCCCCCCCCCAATGGAAGCCAAGAAATAGGGGGAGAGTGGGAACGCCACCTCGGAGGTGAGATGGGAAACGTGGATCCTGCTCCCAAAGGAAGGCAGTCTTCGCCTTGGACGTGGTGCTGGGGTCGGGGGAGCTAAGGGAGGGACACTCCCCACTCCCACGCCCCTTCCTCTGTCCCTCTCCCGGAGTTGGGCACAGGGCCTCACAGGTTCTATTTCTTACCAAGAGCCCCTGCAGAGAATCCCAGCCCCTGTGTGAGTGCCCCTGTGCTGTTGTGTTTTAGTGGAATGTGTTTTCATTTAAAAACAACTTTGGGGCGCTTTTTATTTCCCGTTTTAAAAAATTGAAAAATTCTTACAGTGCAAACAGGGCTGTGGGGGTGGGGGTGTTGGTGCTGTAAGAGGTCACTGAGTGCATTTTGGCACTGGGATGGGATGCTGGAGCGGGAGGGCCCCCACATCCCCCCTCCCCTTTTTTTTCTAATATTTAAGGAGTGTTTTTGTAGGTTTCAACAACAACCACAACTTGAATTTGTATCATGGGAGGGGGAGGGAGTGGCTTAGAGGTGTCTGCCTAAGCTAAAGGCCAACTGTGGAAGTTTTGTTTTCCCTTTTTTTGTACAATAAAGTGGAAAGAAAAAAAAAAGTGGTTTGACTGCCGTGTGATCACTGGGATCCATGAGAGTGGGAGGCAGGGTCCAATGTGGGAAGACCCTTGAAGCCAACTTGTTTGCCCCTTTTTCTAGAACCACCTTCCTCTTTCCTGAAAATTCCATAGGCAACCTACCTTCACCTTGTTTTGTGCTGCTGGTTCTTGTACTTTCTCATTTCAGTTGGTTCACCTTGGGTGGTCAGACCACTAAGGGCTGAGAAGAAAAGTGACATCATTTCCTCCCAGAGTGCACTGCCTTGGGAAACGGGGGGGTCAGGGTTTCACCCAGGTCACCTAAGGGCTTATCACTGGCAGTTGGGGCAACCTTGCCACCTGGAGTCCTCGGCCTCACCCAAGGTTAGGAGTGACTTTGCTAACCCCACCCAGACCTCTGATGGGAAGTGGGCTGGGCCTTGATGACTCGCTCTCTGCTGTGCAGGAAGGCGGCCTTCCCTGCACAGGCCTAGTCAGGGTTCCCGGAATCACCGAGGCCTGTAAACCAGGCCCCGTCCAAGAGCTCTTGTCTCATCCCCACACCCGTCTTACTCTTGGCAAAGCTGAAAAGCTCATTGCCCCTCGTGGTCTCCTATGTCCTCACCTCCCACTCAGCACTCCCGTGGAGTCACTAAGTTTGTTACCTCCGGCGGGTACTTGTCTATCTCCTGACTTTGTCTACTCTGCTGGTATCAGTTCTCCTCATTCTATCCCAATGTCACTCAGTGAACCTCCAAATATCACCCATAGGTAAGCATTCCAAAAAGCAGTATCTACAGAAAACATTCTCCCACGCTACAGACCTGTACAGACTTATTTGTATCCTCTGGGATATCTGGGGAAGTGGGGGTCCTCAAGATAACCCCATCTCACACCTCAAGACGTAAAATGATCACCAACCATCTAGTTATTCAATCTAGAAACCACGGTCCTAGCCTTGATTCCTCTTTCCCTTTCATTTTCACATTTATTCCTTTTGCCCAGACCTGCCCATTCTACTTCCTGTATCTCTCTGAAATCTATTTACCCTTCTCCACTGCTGCCATACTATATTATTCAAGACCACACCATTGCTCAACTTCTGCCGAGACCTTCTTAAGTTGGTTTTCCTGCCTGCACTCTTCCCTTCTACAGTCCATTCTGCACACAGCAACCCAAGTTGTCTTTTAAAAACACCTGGCCTAGCTGGTGTGGCTCAGTGGTTGAGCATCGACCTATGAACCAGGAGGTCACAGTTGGATTCCTGGTCAGGGCACATGCCTAGGTTGCTAGCTCAGTCCCCAGTAGGAGGCATGCAGTAGGCAGCCGATCAATGATTATCTCTTATCATTGATGTTTCTATCTTCCTCTCTGAAACCAATAAAAATATTTTTAAATAAATCTAATCCTAGATGGTGGCTAGAACGTCTCCTCAGACTGAAGGGCCATGGGTTGGATTCCAGTCAAGGGCATGTACCTCGGTTGCAGGCTCAATCCCAGGCCCTGGTTGGGCGGGTGCAGGAAGCAACATATATATTATATCTTCTGGTGAGGATTAACCAAATATATATATATATATATATATATATATATATATATATATATATATATAAATCTGATTATTTCTGTACTTAATAATTTACCATGCCTTACTTACCATGACCATACAAGGTCTGGGCCTGCTTTCCTTCTTTCACCCTCCTCCTAACCACTTGCAATTATCCAGCCAAGTAATCTCTTTTGTTCCTCAAATATGCCTACCATAGGGCCTTTGCATTTGTTCTCTGCCCAAAATGCTATGCCTCCAACTCTACAAATAGCTAGTTTTCTCGTTTTTCAGGCCTCAGCTCAACTGTCACCTCACAAACAGGTCTTCCCTGACCACCCTCTCTAGAGAGGCCTTGTCCTACAGCTCCTTGTTTATGTATTTGTTTATTTTCTATCTCCCCGAGTAGAAGATACTCTTCATCTGCTTGTTCATTACAGTAGTCCACACCTTTGCTCAACTTCTGCCAAGTAAAATTGCCTCGCACACATGTGACACTCAGGAAAGATTTGTTGAATCGTGAATAAGTATGGCTTACATGGCCCAGGGGGAGCTGCTGTCCCTGCTGGCCTCTCTGCCCCGATTCAGCCACACCAGCCATCCATACCACACATACCACTCTCTTCCCGGGCCGGTACACATTCTGCCTATCCACATAACAGTTCCCTCTGCATCCTTCCACTGAGGTTAACTCAGGGCTCCATTTATTGTATTTTTTTTTAAAACAAGAGGCCTGGAGCACAAAATTTATGCACTTGGAGGGTCCCTCTGCCCGGCCTGCACAGTCTGGGAGCCCTCGCAGTCCGGGACCCTTCAGGAATGTCTGACTGATGGTGCGGGGAGCGGGCCTAAGTCAGTTGGACATCCTCAGCGCTGCTGCGGAAGTGGGAGAGGTTCCTGCCATCGCTGCTGCACTAACAGCCGTGAGCCAGCTTTTGGTTGAGTAGTACTTCCCCTGTGAGAACGCACTGACCACCAGGGGGCAGCTCCTGCATTGAGCATCTGCTCCCTGGTGGTCAGTGTGCATTTTAGCAACCGGTCATTCAGCCTTAGGTCGATTTGCATATTAGCCTTTTATTATATAGAATTATTTTTTTAAAATATTTTTAAAATTGATTTTAGAAAGAAAGGGAGAGGAAGAGATATAGATACATCAACAAGCCTCCTGCAAGTCCCTACTGGGGACCGAGCCTGAAACCCAAGCATGCGCCCTGACCAGGAATTGAACTGGTGACCTCTTGGTGCATGAGTCGAGCCTCAACCACTGAGCCACACCAGCTGGGCAGGACTCCATTTAAAAGACCATTCCCTCCAGGGAAGACTTCTCCCCAAAAAATCTCCATGACATTTGTTTCTTCAGCAACCTGGATGCCATCACACTCAATTTTATTTCTTCCACATCAGGCTTTTGCTAGGCTGTAAATTCTATTAGGACAAGTATGTCTCTCTTTAACCCAGGGCCTTACCCAAAGCAGTCCTTAGTGTTTATTGACTGGTGCTAACTGTGGAGACTGGGCATGTGCCCAAAGAGGTCACCACCACAGAGCTGCCCAGGCCAAGTGCTGAATGAATGGTACCATCCAGTTGTAAAGGAATTTGGTCTGAGGATGGCCACAGGTGGGTAAGTGATGAAGGATTCAGGCAAATGGAGGAGACAGGAAGGCTTCCTGGGTAGGTGTAAATTCCTCAGGGCAGGATATACTAGGTGTTTTTAGAGAAGAAGCCACATCATGGGAGTGGATTCACACTGTGGAGGTCCCTGGCCTGGCCTCACTCCTTGACTCTGCACCCAAGTTCAACCACCTCTGAGAGTCTCCACCAGCTGATTTCACAGCAAGTCCAATATATCCCAGAATGAACTTTGTCATTCTTCTGTACCCTCACGTCTCCTCCTCAGAGTTATCCCATCTTGGTGAAAGGGGTTTTCAGGGTCTCTCCCCTTTATTCCAACACCTCAATTGATAATAAAAACCTACTGCTTCTAAGGTTGTATCTATTGTAGACTCCACATTCCTGAGTGATGGACTTGGAATGCAAGTCTGTTCAAAGGATTCCCCTTGAAGACGCCTCATGGCGTATAGCGTTCAAGCCCACAGACTCCTCAGCACACCCGTAGTCCTGTGTGATCTGACCTCCTCACCCCCTGCTGCTTCCCCACCAATTCCTATGTTCCAGTTTGTCTCCAGATTGAGCCATACTTCTGAAGCGTGGCTTACCTTGACTTGGTTCGTTTCCTACTACGAGCAGCCTTTCCCGACCCACCATTTCTCTTACATCACTTGAACCCTCATTCTGGTCACCTGTTTCCTATGTATATCCCTCTCGGTTTTTATCACGTGGTTTAGTGATTATTTCCCTACAAGACTGTCTACACTACAAATTTTGACTTGGGGGAGTATAATTGTTATATTTCATGTTTGCATCCCAGCATGGGTAAGAATTCTTACAGAGCGCCATAAGAGTAACAGTTAAGACGTACCAGGCACTTACACTGAGCTAACCTTGTCACTGTACTGGTGTGTCAACCCTCACAACTTAAATCCAGTGACAATAGAGGAAACTGAGGCAACAGAGTCCATTTGCCTAAGCTCATTTGTCAAACCCACAGATTGAAATTCAGATCTGATTTCTAAAAAAAAAACCACAAAAAAAAACCCTCAAATCTGATTTCTGGTCTTAATCACTTACTACAGTCTTCTCTAATATATGTTTGCTAAAAACTAAAGAGCCAATGATGGTCCCCAAGTCCATGATTTAAGTCTTTCCTCGTTTAATCTCATCTTCGGAGGGGAGAGGGCTGTCAAACCCCCGTTCCAGGACTGCAGACACCAAGAGTGACCGAGAAGGGAGCGCCCGTCTAAACGCCCACTGCGGCCGGAGGCTGGGAAGGCCAGAAGGTAGAGCGGGCTGTGGGAGCGGGCGGATGCGGGCACACCCGGAGACCAGCGCTGGATCGGGGGAGGGTCTGGCTGGTGCCAGGCAGTCTACGCGGTGGGGGTGGGGTCCAGCGTGGGCTCCGGAAGCAGGAAAAGCGAGCAGGTGTGGGATCTATATTAGGATGAGGGCGGGGAGGACGCTCTGCCCAGAGCCGCGGAGACCGGCCTCCGCCCTCTCCGGAGGACCCTCCTCTCAGGTGTTTTGGGGTTCGCAGGCCTGGAGGAAGCTGAGACATACATCCAGAAACAGGGGGGACGGAGGTTCAGACGAGCCCCTTCAGCGCCACGGCTTCGTTGGCCCCGAGGTGCCAACCGCGCCCCGCTTTCACTCCGGCCTCTCCGCAGAAGTGGCTGCACGCTTAGGCGTCGACGCCGGGTTTGGGGGCGCGAGCCAGGAGCCCCGAGGGGAGGGCGGGGGAGCCGGGCCGGAAGGCGTCCCGGGCCCGGCCGGGAGCCGGCGCTCTCTTTAGACGCCACCCGCTGCCCCCGCCCCGGAGCCGCCGGGACGGCACCAAGTTCCGCCCCCGACGCACCGCGCACCTCACCTTGAACGCCGCCCCACTCACCGCCAACCTATTGGGCCGGCCCGGCCGAGGCGAGGCGGCGATTGGCCGAGCCGACTCCGGCAGGCCCCGCCCCCGGCCCCGCCCCCGCGCTCGTCCGCCGGTACTTTGGCCGGCGGCGTGGCGCCCCTCCTCCCCGCCCGTCCCCGCCCCCCGGAGCAAATGCTGCCGAGCGGCGGCCGCGGGGCAGATGCACGCGCTCGGGCCCTCGTAGCAGGCGCGAGCCATCGCTGGGCGCGCGAAAGCGAAAGGAGGAAGAGGAAGGGAGGGCGGGGGCGGGGTGTTGAGGAGGGGCGGGAGGAGGAAGAGGAGGAGGTTGGAGCGCGCTCACGCCTGGCCTCGGGCCCGCGCGGAGGGAGGGAGGGAGGGGGAGAGGGGCGCGCGCGCGCACGCTCGCGCTCTCGCCCGCTCCATCCATCCATCCTCCGGCCGCGGCACGCGCGCGCGCTCCGGGCCCGCGCCGCACCCCCCGCCCGGGAGAGGCGGGCTGGAGTGGGGGGCGGGGGGAGGGCCGCGCGGACGGCGCGCGGAGTGCGCGCGGGCGGGGTGAGGTGAGGAGGAGGAGGAGGAGGCGGCGACGGGACGAGAAGGGAGGGGAAGGGGCCATGGCCGCCCGGTGAGGCGGCGAGGCGGGGGGGCGGCCCGACCCTCCGGCCCCGGGCCCTGGGCCCCGGGGAGAGGCGAGGACGGACCGACGGACATGGGGCTCCGGAGCAGCCGCCGCCGCCGCCGTCGCCGGAGGACGCGGCCCTGAGAGGCCGCCGGGCCCCGGCGCGGCCCCCCGGGCGGGGTAAGTACGGGACGGAGACGGACGGGGGAGGGGCCTGCGGGAGGCGGGGGGCGGGGTCCGAGGCGGGGCTTGGGCCCCCTCCCCCCCCAGGTCTGGGTCAGCGCCCCTTCCCCTCCCCCCGGGCCGACGCGGAAACGCCCGGCTTCCCCCGGCGTCCCGGCCCGGCCGGGGGCCCCTGCTCTCCCCCTGGCTGGGTCCCCCTTGGGCGGGGCGGGGCAGGGCCGGCCGGGGAGGGGGCGCGGGGCCTTTGTTAGGAAGCCAGGCCCCAGCCCCCGGGACAATAGAGACACCCTCCCGGATCCTCTCCCCGGCCGGCCGGGGCTGCCGGCGGCTGGGAGCCGAGAGGGGCCGGGAGGCGCCCCGCTCGGTCCGCTCGCGGAGGGTCGGGCTGTCCCGGGCCGGCGCCGGCCCTCCGGCGGCGCGGCTCTCCTCCCCCAGCCGGTATGATGCAGCAGCAGTGCCGCAGGGACGGGGGACGAGCCGAGGCCCGGCCCCCGACCCTCCCAAGTGCCCCCGGCTCGTTTGTCAGTCCCCACCCCGCTCCAGGCCGGCTGCTCCTTCCACTCGCACCCACCGTTCCGAGGGGCCCCGCACTGTGGGCACTGTTTCTGAATCCTTTGGTGGGAATTCCTGGACTTTGGGGCTGTTGGAGAGACTTCCGGGCAGATCCTGAGGGCGGGAGGGTGGTTATCTAAAAGAAGAACAGGTAAGGGGAGTGCCCACTCCTGGCATGTCATCCCACCGGGCTCTGCCCCCTCTTGCTCACGGTGACTAGAAATGCCCCTTTTAGCTCTAGGGCTCGGTGGACTTGCTTCCCTCCTACAGTGGAAGGCTTATTTCAAGGGAAGTCATTGGGGTGAAGGTTGTAGGGTCTTAGGGCCATTCCTACTTCTGGTAGCAGTACCCCCCCAAGTGGACATCCTGGCTGAAAGCAGAGGTGACTCTTAAGGAGAGCCTGGGGGGGGGGGGGGTGTATTTAGGAGTCTGTGCAGTTCTTTGCCACACCCTATGGGGCCTTAGAGTTCCTTCTCCTCCCCCTGCTGCATTGCACCATGGGTATCAAAGAGGGTTTTGAGTTTTGGGGACCTGGGGTGAGCTGCTGCCTCCTATAGACCCAGACTCTGATTAGCAGCAGAGCCAGGGCCTGAGTTAAGGCCTGGGAAGGACTAGGCCTTATTTGGGTTTCAGGCCTTGAAGAACCATCCAGACTTAGCCTAGGCCTTCGGGAGGGTATATCCTGATGCCAGAATTAGGCTCTGGGCATCGAGGTATGGAGGGGAGGTGGCAGTGTTCAGAGGTGCCTTGGACTCATACCAACACCCCCACTCCCATGTGTGCAGCCGTGTTGCCGCCCGCTGTGCTATGAGCAGTCAGAGCGCCGTCTCCACAAGAGTTTACAAATGAAAATGGAGGAAATGTCTTTGTCTGGCCTGGATAACAGCAAACTAGAGGTGAGGGCTCCCCCACGTGTGCCTCTGGTTCTTTCTCTCGATGTCTCCACGTTGTAATATCTGACATCCAAACCAAAGAGGAATTTGGGTAGCCAGCCTTGTTCCTTAAATGGAATAGGGCCAGCTGAAAAGGCCCAAGGATCCAGAAGAAAGAAGGCAAAGTCAAGAAGGGAGAAATGGCAAAGAAAGCATGATTTTTGGCCAGGCCCAGCTGGCAGGAGATTTGGTTGGTGAGAGTTGCTTTCAGTCCACGGGGCCGTGACTCCCGTGATTGTGGATGTTCTCCCCTACACCCAGGCCATCGCTCAGGAGATATACGCCGACCTGGTCGAGGATTCTTGTTTGGGATTCTGCTTTGAGGTACACCGGGCTGTCAAGTGTGGCTACTTCTTCCTGGACGACACGGATCCTGATAGCATGAAGGATTTTGGTGAGCTTCGGGGTTGAAGAGAGCGGTCCTGGTAGTGCTCGGAGGTTCCTCTGGAGACCATGTCACACGTAGAGCCTGGAGCTCCTGTGAGCTCAGGCAGGGAGTCGGAAGAGGCCACGGGTGGGAATGCCCACCCTGATCGCCCCGCCTCTCCTGTCCCCAGAGATCGTGGACCAGCCGGGGTTGGACATCTTTGGACAGGTTTTCAACCAGTGGAAGAGCAAGGAGTGCGTTTGCCCCAATTGCAGCCGCAGCATCGCCGCTTCCCGCTTTGCCCCCCATCTGGAGAAGTGCCTGGGAATGGGTCGGAACAGCAGCCGAATCGCCAACCGCCGGTGAGGGCTCCTCCTCCGGGTAAAACCGGAGCTGCTCATCATTTGCAGCTTATCACATGGTGTAGTCTCTTGGGGGCCTTTGTAGGGTACAGAGGGTGGGTGGGTCATGCTTGGCCCCAGATGTTCCGCTCTAGGGGGGTAAGAGAGAGGTGGCAGCCTTGGCCTTTCTCTGTCTGCCTTTGTCAGGATTGCCAATAGCAACAGCATGAACAAGTCTGAGAGTGACCAAGAGGATAACGATGACATCAATGACAACGACTGGTCCTATGGCTCAGAGAAAAAAGGTGTTTGGGGATCTGGGGAAACTTGGAGGGCATTGGGGGTAAGGCATAAGGGGGAATTGGGTAACAAAACTACATTTTGTTATTGTGAATGAGGGCAGAGAACGTAGTTTTGTACTTTTCTTTCGGTGCCCTTAGATTGGGAACTTAAAGTGACCCTGCCCTTTATCCTTTTGTCCTACACAGCCAAGAAGAGAAAATCAGACAAGGTGAGAGCCGGGGCAAGCATGAGGGAAATTTGGGCAAAGGACAGATACCCTCCCCTTTGGGCAGGGAGCCCTCGGGTATCTTGACTCGAGTCTGAGGTCATTGGGTACCTCTGGGTTCTGGGCTGAGGGTGTCTGGTGGGCAGGAGGGCACAGAGGCTTTGGGAGGATGGGTTTGTGGGAATGGGTAGAAAGAGTAGAAATTTGAGGATGTTTCTTTGTCAAATCTTTTTTCCTTCCCTGGGTTCTCGGCTCCCCCTTATCGTTACCCTTTCCCCAAAGCTATGGTATCTCCCATTCCAGAACCCCAATTCCCCTCGAAGATCCAAGTCTTTAAAACACAAAAATGGTAAGTGGGGCTGTAGTAACTTTAGCGATTCTAGCTGTGTTTTCTGGGATTCATTGCTGGGGGCTGGGAGGTGGGAGGCTTGGGGGACAGGGGTATCGAGGGAGGGCCTGTGATCCTTCTATCACCCCCACTTCCTCTCTGGTTATTTTCAGGGTTCTCTGTCTGTACCTCTGCATCAAACACCCTTCCCCTTCTTTTTTCTTCTTCAGGGGAACTTAGCAATTCGGATCCTTTTAAGGTGAGTGAGTAGGGGCTGCCCCTCTTAGGTTCCCTCTCATTTTCCTTGTTGTGGGTTGGGTGGGATTTAGACAAGTGGGGATCAGAATGCTGACAGCCAGAAGCACTCAATGGGGTATTTAGATCTTGCATGTTTATGTTCTTTCTGGGCCCCGGCCCCTCACCATGTGCAGGTGGGATGGAAGGAATCATTGAGGAAAAGCTGCTGGGAAGTCTTAAGCCCTCCTTACTTAGAAAAGGTTGAGAGGGACTGGTCTGCACCCCATCCCCACTCTCTTTTCTTCGGCTGCTGCTTCTCTAACCTGTACCTCTGGTTCTCCCCAGTATAACAGCTCAACTGGGATCAGCTATGAGACCTTGGGACCGGAGGAGCTGCGTAGCCTGCTCACCACGGTGAGGAACCAGGGAAGGGGAGGCCGTTGGGAGTGGGCTGAGGCCCCAGGCAGTGGTCAGGGCCCTGGAGAAAGCTGGCGACATAGCAATCAGGGCCAGTAGTTCTTTCTCAGGAATTAGGTTTCCTGGCCAATGGTGGTCTGGGACCGTCTGCTCTGGCCACCTTGGGGCCATTTCTGCATGTGCTGTCTAGCATTTATACCGAAGAAAACATCTAGTGTCTAGAGTAGGTTCTCCTCCATCCCTCCTTTCAGCTTATATTCCTCTTCCAGCAATGTGGGGTGATTTCTGAACACACCAAGAAGATGTGCACAAGGTGAGCTCGGAGCCTAGAAAGGGGGCCAGGGGCCCTCCTGCACTCACCCCGGGCATGGGCTGGGAGTACCCCTGGACTTGAGCAAAGGGGTTCCCACCCTTCTCCTCCCCTCCTCTAATGAGCAGGCCTTAGGCCACAATCTGGGGGCTCTCCTTTCATCCCTCCCCTATTGTCCATCCCTCCCACCTCTGCTGAGGGGAGGGGCCTCACTTAGGCCCTTCCTGCCTGGTCAGGGTCTGATCATTCTCTCCCCACCAGGTCCCTGCGCTGCCCCCAGCACACCGATGAGCAGCGGCGAGCCGTGCGGATTTACTTCCTTGGACCCTCCGCGTAAGTGACCCTCCGAGAGGGGTTGTGGGTTTTGAAAGGTTAGGATGATAATTGGTATCTGTAAAGCTCTTCTCTGGCCCATCCCCTTTCCAGTGTCCTTCCAGAGGTCGAGAGTTCTCTGGATAATGACAGCTTTGACATGACTGACAGCCAGGCCCTGATCAGCCGGCTTCAGTGGGATGGCTCCTCGGATCTCTCACCCTCTGATTCAGGCTCCTCCAAGACGAGTGAGAATCAGGGATGGGGTCTAGGTAGGTGATCCCGCTGGGTCCAAACAAAGGAGTGGGGGCATCTTGTGTCCTGCCACAACCTTGCCCTCATTCCTTGTGCCTCTTTTTCTCCAGGTACCAACAGCTCTGAGTCACGGAAAACCAAGAAAAAGAAATCCCACCTGAGCCTGGTAGGGACTGCCTCCGGCCTGGGCTCTAACAAGAAGAAAAAGCCAAAGCCACCGGCGCCCCCAACGCCCAGCATCTACGATGACATCAACTGACTTGGGTGCAAGGGATAGCCTTTGGCTGAGCAGAGCCCTCTCTCCCGACCCCCACCCAGGTGGCATAGCCTGGCACATGGACGGCTGTTGGGGGTCTGGGCTTGGGAAGCTTGGTGGGCCAGGCAGGCAGAGGATCCAGTTATGCGCCCCTGGGGGGTGTCGGGATCCTCTGCGAGGAGTACGGCCCCTCGGCATGCAGGACTCGGACCTGGACATACTATGCCTTGGACATAAGTTTGGTGGGGCGGCGGTTTTCATATTTATTCTGTGAGTTACTGGATGTCCAGCTAGGCCAGGGGCCTGACCTGGGCACTCTGCCAGGGCACTGCCTGCCCCCCAACCCAGGAACTGGACTAAGCCCTGCCGAGGAGCATTGTGGCTACCTGGGAGGCTGTGGGTTAGAAGCTGAGCCTGGAGGGGGCCGCCCCCAGCTGCCCTCAGCAATGTGAATGGGTCCGGTGCTTGGAGCTGAGGGGCAGGGCTGGGCATGTCCTGTCTGTGTGCAGAATCCTACCAAATGCCCCAAACCCCAGGGGTAGGCAGGCACAGTGAGCTGTCTGCTGAGGTAGGCGTCCAGAACTGCCGCTGCCTTCCCTGCCCCTCACAGGGGCAGCCCTTCCCCTCAGTCCCCGTGGGCCTCCTCAGCAGCAGGAGCTGTCCTTTTGTTGTTGGGTGCCAGGAAAGGGCCTCCAGCCTCTACAGCTTCAAAGACTGGGCCAGGGGAGGGAGGGGGAGGGAGTTGTGTATCAAAATGACTCCCCCTGCCTTCTCTCCCTGACCCAGGGCTGGTGAGGAGTGGGGCCCCAAGGTGAGAGGGAACGGTGCTGCTTTATTTGAAATGTTTTCTTACCTCATTCCCTGCCCCAGGAAGGGGCTCAGCCTCACCCTCCTGGGGTGGCCCCATGTTCCTCCTGCCTACCCTGCCCCATTGGCCTTCCAGGGCAGCCCATGTTCCCAACTGCTGCTTGCTACCCCCTCTCTTTCACCTTGACCAGCTTCAGTTCCTCTCTCCATGCTCCTGCCTCCAAAGCCTGCCCTGTCTCCCCTTCCTTAGCCGCTTTTAAGTTATTTATTCTGTACTTGTGGTTTGGGGCTCTGAGGAAAATCCTGATCTTTACCTCTTCCCCTTTGCTAGGAGTGGGGTGGGAAGAGGGTAATCTCTGTGCTCTGGGTTATCAGTAGAGGGGAAGGGATATCATGTCTAGGCATTGCCCTTCTGTGGACTGTCATGCCGGTGTGCCCACCTGCCTGGTCTACATCCTAAAGAGATGTGCAATCCCACCTCCATGCGGGCACCTTCACTCCCGGGAGCCGAGTTGGAGGAATGAGACTGGGCTGGGAGCAGAGCTGACTGACACGGGTGGAGTTGACCCTAAGCCAAGTTCTCTGGCATTTGCTGGATGTGTCCCCTGCCCTCCTCCCAGGAGGAGTTATCCCACATTGGGTAGCTCGTACCCAGGACTTGTTGGACTGATTTGGGTTAGGGATCCTAGAGGGTTAAGGGAGCAACATAGATGGGGTTGCAGTACCCTGTCTGGAACCCCAACCTCCCCCTGGGATGGTTCTACTTGTGGCAGATGCCTGGTTGCAAATTTGTTTTTAACCCAAGAATTGTGATTATTTTTCAAGAAGCCAAACAAATTTTGTCAGGAGTTAGAATAAATTCTGGGGCCTGGGCTCCTCTGTTCTTGACACCCTCCCGCCCTCCCCCATTTCCCGCCCCCAGTCTTCTCCCTCGAAGGGGAAGCCAGAGGTAAAGGAGGATTTCAGCCAGCCTCCAGCCTGCTTCCAAATGACGTCCTGGAAGTAGGTTGAAGGTGAAGGGAGGAAGGCCAGGGGCCATTCTCCCTTCTGAGAGGCAGCTGCAGTTCAGGCCCTAATATACCCTTTCCCCTCTGGCCTCTCCCATTCTCCCCTTCTGGTTGGAGGAGAGAGAAGTGGGAAGTAGTTTGGGAACGGGTTTGTCCACATCCACTTCCTTTTGTTCCTCAGGCCACCCTCAGGGCAGAGCCCCCTGCCCAAGCTGGGTAAGAGATGGGCTTGGTCCGACGGGGACCCCGAGAGAACAAATCCCCATCCCTTCCTTCCCAGGAGAGTATGCCCCCCTACCATGTAGTTGAACAGGGGCTAAGAGCTCCCCAGTCCCCTCCCTCTAACAGCAGGCTGTGTGGGTTTCAATTCCCATCCTTCCCACCCTGGCTAGGTGTCGTCCACCCTGTATCCTATCATGTGTCTGAGTGTGTGTGGGGGGTTCTGTACTAATTTCCATGGCCGGTGGCTTTTCCTTCCATGCATCACTCCCCCCCGCATGCCCAGGGGCCACCCGCCTGGCATTACCGCATGCTGGGGTCATTGGGGGAGGGGGGAGGGGGCTCACGCTGTCCTGTGGTCTTGAGATTTTTATTTTTGCATATGTAATCCATCTTGTACAGGTAGCTAACTTTGTAAACGCTGTGTATTTCCCCTGCCCCTCATGGCTGCTGGTGTAAATAAACTGCATCTCCCGTTGGTAGCTGGGCCTACCCACCCTCATTACCATGTTGCTGGAGGCAGAGCAAAGCCATTCTCTTAATGTCACAGAAGGAAGCTCCATAGCCACAAAATGGAACTTTATTCAGTCACAGACACTGGCCCTCCATCCAACAGCCCCAGACAAGGGCCTGGGGCACAGTGCTCCATACCCAGAGCTCCTTGGAGCTGGGCAGTGCTGGTCACTGGCTGAGAGCCAGAGCCGTTTCTTGCTTACAGCCTTAGGCCTAAGGTAGCAGCAGCTGTGGCCTGGCCTCTCCCAATGCTGGGGGCTTGGCTTTGTGCCCCAATCCCCTTCCTGACAGAGCTCTATAAAGGACTATTAAAAAAAAAAAGAATGCAAGCAAAGTGCTTTGAAAAAAAGAACACTGGAAACTGTCCAGAACATGGAGAACACTCTATTCCTGCTACAGGGGTAGAGGGAGAAGGGAGAGGGCAGCTAGGTGCCTATAGGACAAGCTACAACCTTCATTCCTGCCTGTGTGATTTCAGTCAAAAGATGGCTATTCCACTAAGGAATTGAAAGATGCTCCAGGCTCCCTACAGGATTATGCTGGGGCCATGCTACACTGCCCTGGCAGGCGCCTGAATGCCGAGGAGCAACCATGCAGGACAATGGGAAGAGCTAGGGTCCCAGGAGGAAATCCTCAGAGCCCAGGCTCCCCACTGAGCTGGGCCACCAGGGTGGCTCTGAACTTCAGGGCCCTAAAGAGAAGGAAGATGACACCCTCGTTTCTCCTGAGTTGTGCTTGCACAGAGGGATGTCTATACCCTCGTAGACACGAAGGGGAGGCCCCACACCGGCCTCCTTTGTCCTAAGGAAGAGAGCCCACCATATCCTTTCCATCCCTCCCTCCCAGGCACTGGGCCCAGCTCTGGCCAGGAAAGGGGGAGGCTATGAGGAGGAAGACCGTGCCTTTCATTTTCTCCCTATGTCCTCATCGTCCGTACATCCCAAATACTAGGAAGCTGAAGAAGACAGTGACCCCAACCAGGGAGACAGTGGCAGGTGCTGTGAAGAACTGGCGGTAATTGATACGGAAGTACCAGACCACACCCAACAGCACCACAAACACGGGCACCATGAGGCTGCCCACATTGACGCTGAGGCTGGGGGGCTCGGTGACTGAGGAGGCCAGGGCGGCTGAGGGGCCTGGAACAGCTGACCCTGGAGGTGAGTGGTGGCAGTGAATCACACAGTTGTCGGTAATGTTCAGGGAACGCAGTGTGCGGCCTGGGTCCTGCAGGAGGCGGCCCTGGTAGATGAGTTTCATCTGGCTCTCTTGTCCAGGGAAGTATTTACTGTTAAGGTGAAAGAGAAGGAAAGAAGCAAGAATGAGAAGACAAAACAGGTGTGAACCAACAAAGCAGGGCAAATGGGGGGAAATTGGGGACGTGGCTTATTAAGTCTCCCACTTTCAGCTCACTCACCTCTTTAGTGTGCCCACAGTATCTTCTGGTCTGGCCACAGCCAGCTCCTCCGTGTCATTGAGGAATTTGAGCCGCACATTGATGAGGCCAGGGCTGGGAGGCAGGCAGGTGCTATCCTCAGATCTCAGAGGGGCTTCTGGGCCGCTGCTCTCTGGGTCCACTTGTCTTTTGGGCAGGCCTCGGATGTCAAGGAGATGCTCAAGGCTGGGCTCAATGCCACCTCCAGCTCCAGAATCCCCTGCAGAGTCTCTGCCACCTTCTCCAGCCTCTTCAGCCTTCTCATCATTACCATCTGATGGATGGGGGAGTTCATTTGGCTCTGGGGTGCCTTGGCCCGCCACGAGATGGTCCACGTGCCCCAGGTGGAGGACGGATGTGTCGCCAGCTGACACAATAGTGCTTAAGAGCTGGTTGCTACTGCTGTCTGCTACGTAGGTAGAAAGCCAAGCTAGGACCAAGGCTAGAATCAGCACCACCACACCTGCCACGACAGTCACCTCATTACCCACACCTTCAATAAGGGTGACATCAGAGAGTCCCATGGCCTGGCTGCTGACAGGGTCCACACTGCAGGAACAAAGAGGGATAACATCAGCAGGGCCTATGGGGTTGCAGCCAGGTTTCTTTTTATTTTTTAAAATCCTCATCCAAGGATATTTTTCCACTGATTTTAAAAAATATATATTTTGTTGATTTTCCACAGAGAGGAAGAGAGAGGGAGAGCTAG
This sequence comes from Pipistrellus hanaki, assembly GCF_964339955.1. Taxonomy (NCBI): domain Eukaryota; kingdom Metazoa; phylum Chordata; class Mammalia; order Chiroptera; family Vespertilionidae; genus Pipistrellus; species Pipistrellus hanaki. Next base: position 13,303,743 of record NC_140518.1, read on the forward strand.
AAACATCAATGAGAGAAACATCGACCAGCTGCCTCCTGCACACCCCCTACCGGGGATGTGCCCGCAACCGGAATTGAACCTGGGACCTTTCAGTCCACAGGCCATCGCTCTATCCACTGAGCCAAACCGGTATCGGCTCCACTAATTTTTAGAGCGAGTTGATGACAGGGAAAGAAACATCGATTCGCGAGAAACATGAATTGGTTACCTCCTGCATGTGCCCGAATCAGGCCCCAGGCCAGGGAGGAGCCTACAACTAACGTACGAGCCCTTGACTGGAATCGAACTCGGGACCCTTTGGTCCGCAGGCTGACACTATCCACAGCCAAACTGGCTAGTGGGTAATCTGGTTTCTAGTTTAGCTTCAAAATGGAGTTCATTGTCCTGCAGAAGGGGAAAACCTTCCTAACTCTGAATTCCCAACCTAAAGCTAAGGACTTACCCTTTATCTCTATTGTGAAACTCGAATTCCATACCCTTCCTCTCTCACAATCCAACCACCCAATGAACATGGATCATAAGGAAAAGCTTACAGCTGTGTTGCTGTTGCAATTGCTTGTTGCTTTTTTGGCAGCTGGGGAAAACACTTGCTTCTTTGAGCCCTGAGTTTCTCTAAGACGTCTATCATTTAGTCAAGCAACTGCCTCTTTGAAGAGCCTCCAAGGTGACCCCAGAGAGATCAAATAGCCTGTATTTTATTTTGGAGCCCCTTTGGAGGCATACTGCAACCACTCTTGCCAGACTGTCTCATTTAATACCCCACCTCAAAAAAAAAGGAAGGAAAAGAACCTAGCTCATGGTCTAGAGGTGAAGAGCCAAAGAAAATCAATTTATCATCAAAAGCAGATTCAGCCCAACCAATATGGCTCAGTGGCTGAGTGTCAACCCAGGAATCAGGTGGTGGGGTCAGGACACATGTCCAGGTTTTGGGCTCGATACCCAGTAAGAGTATGTAGGAGGCAGCAGATGGATGATTCTCTCATCATTGATGTTTCTCTCTCTCTCTCTCTCCCTTCCTCCATAGATCTCCCCAAGGGACAAGAAAGTCAGAAAACCCCGTTGGCCCTATAAAGGTTATCAGCAAACACTATACAGCAGGCATTGTGTATGCGTCTATGAAGCTTTTCTGGCAAGCTCTGTGGAGCAAAGTAGGACAGACATCAGACATACCACCCTATTGGATCACTATAGGCTCACAACTTAAAAAACCACTACCAGAGTAGATCAGATTTGGAAAACTCCCAAAATAGCTGTCACAATCCATACCTCCATCTCTCTTCATATTGTCTGGTTCTCCCTCAGCAGTTTCTTGGAAAGGCAAAGATCACGACTTGCTCCTTGGAGTACCTACTCTTTCCCTTGGACTGCTTTCACCGTGGTCCCTGGGCAAACCCAGCCTAATGACTATCATTACCAGACTATGCTCGCAGCAACTATAAAACTCATATGCATCTACCTGTCCACTCTCTCGGCTAGACTCCTGCACGACAAGGATCACATGTATTTGTCCATGTGCTGTAGTGCCCAGCATGTCATAGGAGTTGCTCAAAAAATATGTGTGGAATGTATCAACATCTGCCCAGTTACCACATTCTTATTTATATATAAGCTCTGGATTCTGGGGAAAAGACCACTAATTTATAATCCTCGTCTTGCCCCCTACTAGCTACGTAATTTCAGATAATTTTCTCAGAACGTCAGCTTTCTCGTAAGTAAAATGGGATTAAAAACAGTACCTACCTGCCCTGGCTGGGTGGCTCAGTTGGTTGGAGCGTTGTCCCTTACACCAAAAAGTTGTGGGTTCGATTCCCGGTCAGGGCACATAACTAGGTTGCCGGTTCGATCTCTGGTTGGGGCGCATAGGGGAGGCAACCCATCGATGTTCCTCTCGATGTTTCTTTCTCTTTCCCTTCCTCTCTCTCTAAAAATCAATAAAAATATATCCTCAGGTGAGGGTTATTTTAAAAAACTTGATCCCATTATTGCCCTGCTAAAAACTGTACCTACCTCATAAAGTTGTTTTAAAGATGACGGGAAAATATCAAAGCAAAATACTTAGCAGAGTGCCTGGCGCATTGCAATTGTTCAATAAATAAATGGTGGTAATTATCACAAGACTAACCCCTGATGGTGAGAAGATTAATGTCATTAACACCGATTTACAGAAAAGGAAACTGGCGAGGAGGCTAAAAAGACAGGCACTGACACAGGAAACTTTCATGGGCAGGGGGCCGGGCAAGACCCCAGGGCTTCTGCCTCAGAGGCCTTCTCTCTCCTCAGCCTGGGGGCGACCCTGGCGGGGCGGAGGGGGCGTCCCTGCCTTTCCTGGAAGCGAAGGCTCCGCGTTTGGGCGGTCGTGTTCTCACAGGAGAGGGTTCCGTGGGCCGAAAGGTCTGCTGGCCCCAGCCGCCGAGCCCGAGCCCACGTCTCCCAGCCGGTGAGGGGTAAAGTCGGGTGAGTGGGTCACAAACCTTCCACACCCCTCAAACTCCGGGGCGGGGCCGGGGGGCTGGGGGCGGGGCTTGTGTACGCGGGGAGTCATGGGAAATTAAGAAGGGATCGGACCGGTACTATGCCCGGATAGGGAAAGAGGACCTCACCTGAAACGGCCAGACCAAGTATTTCGACTTCTCTAGGACGGCCGATGGACTCACCTTTCCGTAGGGGCCGGGGAAGGGACTGGCTACCCCGATTCTGTCCAGGGTCCAGTCTCTTCCGGCTTCTCCCGGAAGCTGTTAGAACCAGAGACAGGAAGTCCCGCCTCCTCGCCTTGCACTGATGACGCAAACGCTACGTAAGGCGGGCTGGCATAAGCGTATTCTTTAAAAGGGACGGGTTTCTCAGCGGAAGGAGAGGCGGAGTCATTGTTAGCGGGATCTCGGCCCTCCCAGTGGGCGGGGCCCGAGGAGCCCTGAGCTGAGGGGTGGGGTCAGGAGGAAGTTGGGGGCGGTGCTTGTAGGGGGCGTGGTTCCGGGTCTGGAAGGTTGAGCTGGCTGGCACCGTTGGGCGGAACTTCCCTCTTCCCAATCTTGCTCTTCCGGCCCTGCTCCTAGGCTCCCTGTCTGATAGGATTTATTACTGTTCCGGGTTAGTTAGCGGGATCAGTAAGGTCTGGTCTCTCCGAGCTCCAAGAATTCAGGGCTAGTCGGGAGACAAACTGGGAGACTAGTTACTATCCGGAGCTCCGAGAAAGCGGCCTTAGGTAGCGTGGAACTTGGGTAAATTATGCAAGAAAGCATTTCAAAGAAGACACAGATTCAGGGGCGGTTTAGGACATAAGAAATGCAGGAGCCAAGAAAAGGTTCAGCTTCCAAGAACTTACCCAGATTTTTGCAAATAAGTTTTTTTCTAAAGACGTGCTGGGTTGTTTTCTGGTAAACAATTTATTTATGTTATAAATAATGCAAACGGCAAACTCATAAGCGAAGAGCTCAGATAATTTTCGCCAACTGAACACACCGGTGGAACTGGCATTTGGATCAAGAAATAAATAAAAACATAATTTTTAAAAATATCCCCGCCATTAAAAAAATTTCCCCCAACCTAGTGGAATATCATATTACTGTTTTTTTAAATAAATATATTTTATTGATATTTTACAGAGAGGAAGGGAGAGGGATAGTTAGAAACATCGATGAGAGAGAATCATCGATTAGCTGCCTCTTGCACATCCCCTACCGGGGATGTGCCTGCAACCAAGGTACATGACCTTGACCGGAATCGAACCTGGGACCCTTCAGTCCACAGGCCAACGCTCTACCCACTGTTTCTGCTCTCCCTTCTCTATAAAAAAAATCAATAAAATATATTTAATTTTAAAAATTCAAAATAAAACAGTAATATGGCTGAAACCAGTTTGGCTCAGTGGATAGAGCGTTGGCCTGCGGACTGAAAGGTCCTGGGTTCGATTCTGGTCAAGGGCATGTACCTTGGTTGTGGGCACATCCCCAGTAGGGGATGTGCAAGAGGCGACTGATCAATGACTCTCTCTCATCGATGTTTCTGATTCTCTATCACTCTCTCTGTAAAAAAACAATAATATATATATATATATATATATATATATATATATATATATATATATATAAAGAAGGGAGAGGGATAGAAAGTTAGAAACATGGATGATGAGAGAGAAACATCCATCAGCTGCCTCCTGCACACCGCCCACCGGGGATGTGCCCACAACCAAGGTATATGCCCTTGACTGGAATCGAACCTGGGACCCTTTATTCCGCAGGCTGATGCTCTAGCCACTGAGCCAAACCGGTTTCAGCCATATTACTGTTTTAATATACACTGTAGAGAAACCAAATCAACACTGGTAATAAAAACGGATGTTATTCTTTCACAGATCAGGAGAATAAAATCTTTTAGCTGCAGTACATTTTCCAATATTTTGCCTTTTAGTTGTTTGTATGACTTGGTGTTTTCATTAAGCTTTTTCTGTATCCATATCTATTAATGTTTTTTGTGCTTTTGCCCTACCCCCAAATAATATACATCTTCACAGGTATCTTTCGTTTTATTTAAACAGATACCTTGTAGTTGTAGCTGGGAGAGGATGGACAGTTCAGCATCCTCTCCTGAGAAGGAGGCCCCCAGCGTGGGCCCAGGACTGAAGAGGATTTCATCCTCTCCTCTTGGGCCTTTGGCTCTGTGAAATTAAAGTGAAAATGTCAAGAAAGGAAAGAATGTTGCTCCACATAAGGAGGTAAACAGATCCATCTCCCCCAGAGTGCAGGATGGATCTGCTCTGTGTTAGTCAAAGGGCATCTCTGCAGGTACAACTCCACATAGGAGAGGAGCCTGGGCGACAGCTGAGGAAGCCAGCTCCAGGACTCCTGACGTGTTTAGCACATGACTGCAAACGGGAATGGCTAGGGATCCCAGGGTCCCTCCTCAAGTTCCCTCCCACAGTGGGTACTTTAGGCTCAGGGGCTGGGATGAGATCTTGTTGCTATCACAAGAGTGACAGCTGCTCAGTGCAGGAAATTTGGGAACCATGGAAGAGGACAAAGTGGGGGAAATAAACATGGAGTGATAGGTATCTCTGTCTCATTTCAACCCAACCACATTCACACGTTGGTACTGTGCACAAATCATTTATTTGCTTTCATAAAAACTAGCGAGGCTTGAAAAGCTTCCTCTTAAAGATGAATGGTCACAACCAAAAAAAAAGAAGATGAATGGTCACAACCAAAAAAAAAAGAAGATGCATTTGACTCTGGAACCAGAAGAGGAAATGAAGGGGGCAGGTAACAGCTGGTGGCTGGTCCTCTTGTCACAGACCCTCAGAGATCACAAGTGTGGTGGCCACTGTTTCAGACACCATGCATCACTGGGGTGTGGGGGGGAGCACAATGCAACCATAAATGGGTCCCAGGCATCATGTAGCTATTCCTCCAACAACCATTGACCAAAATATCTGTTCAAGCCTAGTTGAGAAGACAGGCTCTTGAATAGATATGATACCACCAGCCAGTGTGGTTCCGTGGGTGAGCATCCACCTATGAACCAGGAGGTCATGGTTTGATTCCCAGTCAGGGGATATGCCTGGGTCACGGGCTTGATCCCCATTGTGGGGCGTGCAGGAGGCAGTCGATCAATGATTCTCTCTTATCATTGATGTTTCTCTCACTCTCTTCCTTTCTGAAATCAATAAAATGTTTTAAATAGATATCATACCAAGGAAGGCTACCTGCTAGGTTGATCAAATGGAGCTGTCTTGAGGATATCAGCTTCAATCAGGGAAAGAAAAAGAACGTGGGGAGGGTGTGTCAAGGAGGGGGAACACCTGGGAACAAAGGGATTCAAGAGCATGGGTTTTAAGACCAGGCAGTGAGGTTTTCCCTTCAAATAACAATGACAAGTTGGGCAGAGGCAGTACAGCTAGAGGCAGAGCCTGTCACTCTTTATAGAATTAAGACATATGGCCGAGACCGGTTTGGCTCAATGGATAGAGCATCGGCTTGGGGACTGAAGGGTCCTGGGTTCGATTCCGGTCAAGGGCATGTACCTTGGTTGCGGGCATATCCCCAGTATGGGGTGTGCAAGAGGCAGCTGATCGATGACTCTCTCTCATCGATGTTTCTAACTCTCTATCTCTCTCCCTTCCTCTCTGTACAAAATCAATAAAATATATTTAAAAAAAAAAAAAAAAAAGACATATGGGCAGCAGAAGATGAAGGGTTACAGCAATAATAATCACCTCCTGGCATCATCCACTTAGGCAAAGGTGAGATGGGTGAGGTCTGAGTCTGCAGACATTTCCATCAGAGATGAGCTGAAGCTCAGGTAAGGCTGGCCAGCAGTTGTCTCAAGGAGTCAGTGGAGAGACAGGGAGTATAAACAGAGGCCCAGGGTCTGGCTGTCCAGGGTGGGGTGGGAGGGAGTAAGGTGGATGGAGAAAGCAGGACACGCTGTGGGAGCAGCCCGGCAGGGTGCTCACTGGATGCGCCCCTCCACACGCAGCAGCAGGTAGTCCCTGAGTTGCTGGGGCAGCGGGAGGCGGTCAGCAGCCTGGCGGCAGCGGTTCCCCAACCAGGCACGCACAGCCAGCCGGGCCAGGTGCTGCAGCCGCCGGGGCTGGTTCACCATCGCCAGGGCCGAGCTGTAGAAGGCTTCATGCTCCTAGGCCGTGAGTGGCACAGGGTCAGATGGCCCAGGACCCTTAATTCTGCCCTTCCAACTGGGGCTACCTAGCGGTAGGGCTCCAGGATGTTGCAACATGTAAAATTTGATGCATCCTGACAGACTCAGGTTCAGAGCCAGAGAGGCCCAGCAGGGATCATGGGTGTTGGGACCACACTGCAGAGCCCTGTCTCCACCATCTCTGCACCCATCCCCACTCCTAAGATGCCGGCACAGTGCACACGGAGTCAGAGATGCCTAAGAAATGCCAGGCCAGCGTGGCTCAGTGGATAGAGCGTCAGCCTGCGGACTGAAGGATATCATGTTTGATTCCGGTCAAGGGCACATGCAAGCTTGATCCCCAGTGTGAGGTCTGTGGGAGGCAGCCGATGAATAATTTTCTCTCATCATTGATGTTTCTCTCTCTCTCTCTCTCTCTCTCTCTCTCTCTCTCTCTCTCTCTCTCTCCCTTCTTCTCTGAAATTAATAAAAATATTTTCTAGTAAAAGAAAAAGAAATGTCTGCGCAGATGCAGGTAAGAGAGCCGGGAGAGGGTGTGGAATTAGAGGTTGTTCTGAGCTGCCAGGGGGTAGAGGGAACCTAGAATTCGGGGTTTCCCTCTGCCTGTCCTCCTCCAGCCCAATCTGGAGGGATACGCCTGGGGCCCAACCTTCCTTTCCATCTCGCCCAGAGCCCGGGCTGGACCTGTGCCCCTGGATGGACATACCTGCCACAGCTCCGGGGGGACTGCCTCCACCCAGGTGTCGCAGGATGGAACACAGGGGTAGGCGTTAAGTAGGACTTCCAGGGCCCGAGGGAGTTTGGCACAGAGTTTCAGCATCTAGAATCCAAAGAGGGTCTTGGGCACCATGCCTCTTCCCAACCAGGGGCAGGTCCAAACCAGAGACCGTGGTCTGAGCCTCTCCTACTTCCCATGCTCAGTTCACCATGACCTCCTGGCCCCAGCTAGCTTCCTTGGAACCCCTTTTCTCCTTTGCATCTCTCCCCCCATAGCCCCCAGCAGTCTTTCCCAAGATGGGGTCAGACCTCGGCCACAAAAGGTGGGCTTACAGGGCCAGGCTTTTGGCCCCGGCTCTCCCCCGCGGGGGGGCAATCCCACAGGCACAATCCCCCCACCCACCTGGGCCCCCCTTCCACAGGCTCCCCCTACGCACCTCAGGGTGCACTGGCTGGGCCCCATAGTCCAGCAGCGCCCGGAAGAGGACCTCGGGCTCCCCGCCGGGGGCGTCCTGGGCGGCCTGCAGCGCGCAGTCCATGGGCGTGTGGCCCGCCGCGTTGGAGACCCCGGCGCAGGCCCCGTGGCGCAGCAGCAGCTCGGCCAGGGCGCCGCGGCCGTTGGCACAGGCGTTGTGCAGGGGCGTGTGGCGCTTGCGGCCGGCCGCCCGGGCATCGGCCCCGGCCTCCAGCAGCTGGCGCACCACCGCCTGGTGCTCCCGGCCGTCGCTGGGGCCCTCGGCGCCGGCGCAGGCCGCGTTGAGCGCAGTCTCGCCCTGGCTGGTGCGCAGCCCCACGCGGGCCCCGTGCGCCAGGTACAGCGCCACGTGCCCCCGCAGGCCGCGCGCCGCCGCCACGTGCAGGGCTGTCACCTCGCTGTCCCCCGCCGCCGCGTCCACGGCGGCTCCCGCCTCCAGCAGCAGCTTGGCGCACCTGGGGGCCGGGCGCAAGGGACCCAGGCAAGTCTTGAGGGACCAAGGCCTGGCCGGAGAGCACCCCTGTCTTCCCTCACCCCCTCTCCCCACCCCCTGCACCCGAGGGCGAGCCTGGTGTCCGCCATCAGGCTCACAGGAGGCCCCCTGGGGAAGGCCCATGGAAGTCACCAGGAGCATCTTCACTTTCCACGTGAAAAACCAGCCCAGTTAGTTAGAGCCCTAACCGGTTTGGCTCAGTGGATAGAGCGTCGGCCTGCAGACGGAAGGGTCCCAGGTTTGATTTCGGTCACCGGCATGTACCTTGGTTTGGGGCACATCCCCAGTAGGGGGTGTGCAGGAGGCAGCTGATCTTGGACAAGTCACTAAGCCTTTTTGAGGTTTTCTCATCTGTAGAATGAGACCTGTCTCCAGGCTGTGAGCTTCACATACACACACCCACCCCCTCCCCAAATCACATCAAGCCCTGAGCACCTACTGTAAGGACTCGGGCGCTGTGCAGAGGTGCAGGGGAGCTGTGCCTTCCTCAGACAGCACGTTGGCTCTGGCGCCGAAGGCCAGCAGCAGCCGCACGCAGTCGGAGTGGGCCTGGGCACAGGCCTCGTGCAGGGCAGCCCGGCCCCCAACCCGGGCATCCAGCTCGGCTCCCTGGCGGATGAGGTGGCGGGCACAGTCGGTGTAGCCTCGGGCCGCAGCAATGGTGAGGGGCAGGGTCTGCTTGGTCTTGGGGGTCAGTATCCAGAGCCCTGTGGAGAGCAGACAGTTTGGGGGGTGGGGGTGAGACGCGGAAGCAGGGCAGGCTGTGGTGAACAGCTGATGCTGGTCTTCCTTCTGTGCCCCTGGCTGAGCACACACTCCCTAACAGGTTGTACCTGTGGAGAGGAGCTCACTCAAGCCCTGGTTTGGGAGTAAATCGGAACAGCCTTTTAGAACAGTGTGTCAGTCTGTGACAACGCATAGTATGTGTGTCGGAGAAAAAAATTAATTGCTCTTTAAAACCATAAGGGCAACTGCTCTAGCCGGTTTGGCTCAGTGGATAGAGCGTCAGCCTTCGAACTGAAAGGTCCCAGGTTCGATTCTGGTCAAGGGCACATGCCCGGGTTACGGGCTCGATCCTCAGTGTGGGGCTTGAGGGAGGCAGCCGATCAATGATTCTCTTTCATCACGGATGTTTCTATCTCTCTCTCCCTCTCTCTTCCTCTCTGAAATCAATAAAACAGATTTTTTTAAAAAGGAACTGGTTCTCTCCAACCTATTTGGGGGCTAGTTATATAAATCATGGTATACCCATACAGGAGAACTTACGCCCCTATATAAAATATGATGTTGACTTATGGTTATTGACATGTTTTAACATGAAAAAAAATCAGGTTAAAAAATAGCATGTGGATTATAATTTCATTCTGTGGAAGAAAAAATATCCATGTGTGAATATATATTCATAAAAATTTGCATAAGAATATACTTGTATTCTTATGTCATTAATGTGTTCACATAACGTTAATTCTGAAAAAAACATATAAACCACTTACCATGCCTCACCGCTGTTTAGCAGGGAACTGGGACGGGCAGTGGGAAAGGAGAGCATGGTTTATGGACTGCAGGGAGTGTTTGGGGCTCTCCCCCTCTCCCCTCCCCCTCTCCCCACCCCCTCTTCCCTCTTCCTCCTCTTCTGCCCACACCTGCTGCTCCCTACCCTGTTCCGGCGACCAGGCCAGCTGGTTGCTCACTGTCTCCACGATCATGTTGGCGGCATCCTCGTCTTGGAACAGGGCTTGGACCTGCTGCAGGTCGCCGGAGAGCAGGGCGCTGTGGACCGCTGGGTCCCGGCAGGAGCGGTGGGGCCTCGCCAGGCGGGCCGGAGAACCTGGGGGGCACCTCTGGCTCTGGCAGAGCTGGGCTGCTGCCCTGCGCCTGTCCTCCCACTCCAGCCACTCCCGCTGCAGGCGGAGAGCGCGCAGCCTGGCGGAGGGGGCGGGGAGGGTCTCTTCTGCCATGGGAAGGGGTCTGGTGGCGGCCGGTGGGCAGAGCCAGCGACTACCACCCTTGTTGTGAGGAGCCACCCTGCCCCCTCCCCGTGGCCCGGAGAGAGCAGCAGCTGAGACTATAAATAGGCCCTGGGATCTCCGGTGAACACGTTCGCCCAGAGTCCTGATCCCGGTGCAGAGGTGTTGGGCCAGTCCCTGGCCCTGGCCCTGCCCCTGCCCCTGCTGATACCCATCCCTGAACCCAGGGCCCACATCCTCCCATCTCTTAGGAGTGAGCACCTTGGGTTGGCAAGGTCTGAGGTGAGAGCCAAGACAGCTGTGAGCCCCCCCCCACCCTCCTAGCAGGGACACCATGGGCTACAGAAACTACCTTCAGTGAGTCCCCTCACCCCACCCCAGCTCCTAAAAGTAAGGTGACCAGACGTCCCGTTTTTAAAAATCGGGACTGCCCCGCCAAAAAACGGGACGTCTGGTCACCTTACCTAAAAGGGCTCACATGGCCAAAATTGGTTTGGCTCAGTGGGAAGAGCGTCGGCCTGCGGACTGAAGGGTCCCAGGTTCGATTCCGGTCAAGGGCATGTACCTTGGTTGCGGGCACATCCCCAGTAGGAGGCATGCAAGAGGCAGCTGATCTATGACTCTCTCTCATCGATGTTTCTAACTCTCTATCCCTCTTCTTTCCTCTCTGTAAAAAATCAATAAAATATATATATTTTAAAAATAAATCAAAGGGCTCACATGCCTGCCTGAGGGCCAAGGGCTTGACCTTTCAACTCTGGGCATTCGGACCAATGAGACCTTTAGAGCCAGGAACCTATTCCCTCTCAGGAGAAAGCGGCTGTGCTTCCAGGAGCCTCTAGGGGGAGGAATGAGGCCGTGAAATGACATTAGCGGGTGAGGTGGCAAAGCCAGGCGAGGGGAGGCAGGGAGGGGTGCCGGTCCCTGCATCAGCAGCTCTCCTCTGTCTTCCTCAGTGCTGTAGGCTCCTGGCTCCCAGGCCCCTGCACTGCCCCCCCCTCCCTGGTTCTGCAGCAGCCCTCGCTCAGTTATCTCTGACTTCTTCCCCTCCCTGGTCCCCTCGCCCGGAGAGGCCCCAGCTCCCGGCCTCCCATTTTCAGTCCCCATCTCAATGTCTTTAACCGGGGCCGGCCCAGCCCCCTGCTTCCTCCTCTGACCACCACCCCTCAGCTTCGCCGCCTCCATGGAATGACCTAACTAAAATGGTTAATTCCTCGCTTGAAGTCTTCTGCCGACTTCTAACACTGCCCCTCTCCAACTAAGCCCCTGATCCTTGGTTTGGCCTCACATCATGTCGCATTCTCATCCTGGCTCCTCACCCTTCCCTGCCATTCCCTCTTCTTGGAATTCTCTTCTGATGCTTCCCTTCAAGTCCACCTCAAAGTCCACCTGCTCTGGGGGACACCGCTGCAGCAGCCCCGGGTCCCCCACTCCCAGTCCGTGCACTTTGTGAGCCTGGGTCTCTGTAGAGGGGCATCTGCCGTGCTGGGCGTGGGCTCCGGAGGAGGCTCTGAATGTATTCAGTTAGGTTTCTGGTCCCAGCAGGGCCTGGCACACAGTAGGTCTTGACATGGTGTTTAGGGCACTTGGCACAGAGCAGGCTGGCCTCTCGTGTGTGAGCATTCACTGAGGGCCCTGTCCTCTGCCAGGGCAAACACTCATCAGCCTGCCACGTGGGCGGCGGCAGCCGCGGCTGTTTCCGGAGCTGCCTCTCTCCTGCTGTTCACCCACTCTGGCCCTAGCCTCTTGGTGCTATTCCAGGGTGAGGGATCCCAGAGGAGGAATGAGATCATGCACAGGAGGGCTTAGCAATCCTCAGAGAAAGGCGCCTCTATAAACACAGCGGTGATTAACCCTGTTGGAACCCATTCAGTGTTTTAATTGCCCCACCAACGGCCGGACTGAGCACCCACAGCTGGGTTCCCAGGGTTGGGAGTTGGCGAGGCCAGGTGGGGCCAAGAGGGGCCAAGGTGGGGTGGGCGTCCCCTCCCTCGTGAGGTGCACAGCAGTCATGGCATGGGGGCCCATGATCGTGCTGGCCTTCCAGCCTCTCTGTGACCTTCTCATCACAGGCCTGGAGGCGCTCTGGCTACAGCTCAGTCCCCGGGGACACCAGGCATTCTGTCCCCTGTCCCTTGCCTTAACTTCCCAAGACCTATACTTCAACCCACACAGGAGCTCACAGGGAGCCCAGTTCCACTGGCAAGGAGCCATGCCAGGTGACTGGACACCCAGCTGCCTTCTGGGAGCTCAGAACCTGTGGGGAAAAGCAGCACACCAAGAGAAACCAGGACCTCAGCCAGGACTGCGAGCGGCAGGGGGCTGAATGGGGAAGGGCACTGCAGCCAGGGGCAGGGGGTAGTTTAGGTAACAGATCTCAGCTACAAAGGCAGAGCTGGGGAGTTAGCAGTGGGCAGAAGAGCAAGAGGGCAGGTAGGAGGACCAAATGGGAGTGCGAAGGGGCAAGGGTGCTGGAGGATTAGTCCTTTCTTGCTCCTGGGCTTAGCACACAAAAGCCTTCCAGGGCCTGATTGCAACCAGCAGCTAACCGGGCATGGGGTTCTTAAAGTACTCGTTCACTTCAGTCCTGATGTGGGACCCCTGGGATCAGCCTCTCTTTGGGAAAAGGGAGGTTCACACCTTCCCCAGAACAGCACCCGCCCAGGAGAGGTCCCTGACTCACAGCTGCCTAGTGAAGACAGGTGGAAACCGGGAGGCTGGTGGTCAAACTGAGGTGTTTGTTTTTTTTATTATATATTTTTATTGATTTCAGAGAGGGCGATAGAAACATCAATGGTAAGACAGAATCATTGATTGGCTGCCTCCTGCACACCCCCTACTGGGGATCGAGTCCACAACCTGGGCATGAGCCCTGACCAAAATCGAACTATGACCACCTGGTTCAAAGGTTGATGGTCAACCACTGAACCACACTGGCTGGGCCAAATTGGGATCTTTAATCCACACCCCCTCACCCATGAATTGAGAGAAAAATCCTTTCTTCCCTTTATTCCAGGAAAGGAAAACAAAGTTGGCAACTTGGTACCATTAGGCCTTTTACACCGCACCCATGTCCCTATGCGGCTCTGGTCTAAAAGGTGGCATAGAGAAGCTACAGTGACCAAGAGTTGCTTGACAAAATAAAGTAGTATTAGGTTATAACCCAAAGCTTAGAATAAATACCCATGAGCCCATACTGATATAAATGAATGAATAAAAAATGAGGGATAGGTCATTTCAAAGAGAGCTTATGGGACCAAAGCAGGAGCTCTTAACGCTATGACCTAAGATTGAAGTTCTCCACAGGATGTACCAGATCCTCAACAGTGCTCTTTTCCTGAGGAGACATAAAATTTAGCTCCTCATATCAATGAGTACTGATGTGGGAAAGTAAATAGAGGTCTTCCAAGTTTAAAAGAAGGGAGAATATCTATGTGAATATTCTTCCCTTCCGGAGGCAAGTGTAACTCCTCATGCCTTGTGTGGACTGCACAGTGACTTCCTCCCGAGAAGGACAGTACGGAGAGGGAGAAGGAAGAAGGTAACTTTACGGTGGACAAACCTGACAAACCCCACCTCAGCCAGGTGGCCAAGGCCAACATCAACCCTAGTCATGATGTGAATAGCACATCACCTCTGTGGTCTTCCTCCGAAAACACAGAACCCCAGTCTAGTCATGAAAAAAAAATCAGGCAAATGCATGTAGGGGGACACCCTGTAACATGCCCGAGCTGCTCTCCTCAAAGCTGCCAAGGCCATGAAACAAGGAAAGTCCAAGACACAGCCACTGCCAAGAAGAGCCTAAAGCAGGTGGTGGGGACCTTTCTTCTGCCAAGGGCCATTTGGATGTTTGTAACAGCATTCCCGAGCTAGTTGGTCCGAAGGTTGTGGGTTATTGTTAAGCTGATTAACATTCCCGAGCCATACAAAATTATCAACTTAAAAATTAGCCGATGGCCCACACTGGTTTGGCTCAGTGGCAGTGTCAGCCTTCAGACCAAAGGGTCCCAGGTTCGATTCCAGTCAAGGGCACATGCCCAGGATTGTGGGCTCCATCCCTAGTACGAGGCATGCAGGAGGCAGCCAATCAATGATTCACTCTAATCATTGATGTTTCTATCTCTCTCCCTCTCCTTTCCTCTCTGAAATAAAAACATACTTTTAAAAAATTAGCCTATGTTTGGTCAAACATTTAATTAACTCACCCCTAATGCCTTGGCAGGGCCAGACCCAATGATTTCGAGGGCCTCAGGGCCAGAAGTTCCCCACCTCAGACCTAAAGAGACATGATGACTAAATGTAATGTGGGATCCTGTCCAGAGTCAGGACATCAGGAGAAAGTTAGTAAATCTGAATACAGTATGGAGTTCAGTTAATAATAATATGTCAGTACTGGTTCTTTGTGACAAAGCTACCATACTGTCTGATGATAATAATACGGGAAACTGGGTGTGGGGTATTATGGGAACTCTCTGTAATATCTTTGCAATGATTCTATAAATCTAAAACTGTCTAAAAGAAAAAGTTTATTAAAAAAAAAAAAAAAAAAGAGAGAGAGAAAATGAGTAGCCTAGCTCTGCTTGATCAAAGCACCACTGGCAGAGCGAACAGGGCAAGGAGCAGTGAGGATGGCAGGGAGAGAGGCCGGTGAAGCAGGCAGCTGCTTTATTTCAGAACAAGATACCACAGCCACACCCCTTCCCCCCGCACCTGTGAACCTTGGACACAGGTAAGCTGGGCAGCTCTAGGCCTCCAGAGACAAAGCGGAGGGAAGTCTGAGTGTGTTCCTTCCCTGTCCACAGGGACAGATGGCCACTGCTGTGGTGTGGCTCCTCTGAGCTCCTCAGCTGTACAGAGTAACGAGTAAAGGGACCAAGCAGGTCCAACGTCCTGCACAGTCAAGATGAGGAGGGAGGACAACACACCTTCGCTGTGGGCAGGACAACGGTGCGCCAGGGCCTGGAAGACAGCGGGGCAGGAGAGCCGGTCTTGGGCCGAGTTCTGTTCGCCAACGAAGACCAAAGTGACGACAGTGCAGATTCCAAGGGACAAGGGTGTTCTTAGGGAAGGCACCCAGGGTGGGAGCGGCCACGGAAGTCCCGACCTTTGCCAACCTCCTTTCGTGCAGGTCTTCCTCCCCCTGTGATGATCAGACACAGCCAGAGCCTCGCCTGGTGCTCAGAGCTGCCTGCTCATGGTGGGTGCCCTGCCTTCGGGCACCAGGTGCTGGTTCCACAGAAGAAGTCCTCGGGGAGCTCACTCAGGAGTCCATCCAGGTCATCTGCAGGGAGTGGGGGGTGGAGAGGATGAGAAGACTGACAAGTCCAAGGTTCTTCCATTTAGGAGGGCCTGGGCCTGGCACTTGGGTGATGCTGCCTCCTAATGAGCAAGCTGGTCTCCCCTAAGACATCTGTGTTTGAACCTCACAGCTCTGTATCCTGATCCCACCCTAATCCCATGGATGTGTGACTCCTCATCACTGCCTGGAGAGCCCTCAGTCAGTCAGGATGGGGAAACCTGCCTCTGTGGTCTGGCCATCAGCCCACAGGAGACTCAGGTGACCCAAGGATGTGCCAGTCCGCCTCCCCCTGGTGGCTAACAGTGCATGGCCTGGAAATGGGGGTGACCGGAGGATGGCACTCTATTTGCTGTATGTGGCCCCCATCACACTGTTACTTATTTTGTGGCCTCCAGGTTTGCCAGAGCAGGCACCATATCTGATTTCTGTAAGATTCCATAAGAGCCAATGATGAACGGGAGGAACCAGATGCAGCCAGAAGAATCCGGCTGAGCAATTCAAGAGGAACTGGAGCATTTCTTCTGCTCCGGGCAGGCTGATTGTCTTACCTGCTTCTGGGAGCACTTCTCGCGGGAATGGCCCCGCCTCTGGATTCTGTGCTGGTCCGAGGTCTTTCCCAGGCTTTGCAGGCTCATGCTGGAGGCTGCCATGGAAGCTACCTGGATCCTGGGGACACAGGATCTGGTTACCAATGCCGGTGCCCCTGAAGCCTCTCTGGTTAGTACTATCTCCACGCAGACAACCTCAAAGGAATAGGTGGGGCTCGGGAAAGACGGGACGAAGGAGTGAGGCAAGGGCCAGTCAACCATGCCCATGCTAAAACACCAGACATCCAAAACAGCAGATAATAAAAACATAGAACAGAACAAAAACCTTTCTGGCCGATTTTCTTTCCTAATTCCATTTTTATCTGATGTTTCAGGGAATCTATATAACTGGAGCAGAAAATAAAGGGGTCATTCAGAAATATGTTGAACAGTTAGCTTGGGATTAAGAATTAGCTGTTAATCCCCAAATTAGCTAATATATGGACAGGTAATTAAAACTTGTAACTAAATCATTAACTATGGTTAGCTCTGGGGAATGGGAGTGGAGAGATTAAGTTTCATGATTTGCTTTATTCTGTACCATTTTAATTTTTTTCAGTAAGTATGAATGACTCTACATTTAAAAGAAAAATAAAGATTTATTTGAAGTGAGGTGGAAGGTTAAACAGAAAAATGAGGGAAATGGAAGTTGCAAGTTAGAACTACGGGTGTAACTTGACTAGAAGCCACTGACTCTAACACACTCGTTTACAGATGAAGCAACGGCAGGGGAGAAGACCGGATTTGCCAAGGTCACATCACACATTACCAGCAGAGTGGGGACATGACCCAGGTCTCCTGACCGCTAGGCCAGGCCATGGCACCAGCCCAGGATCCCAGGGAGGATGGGAGTGGCCACAGGAGATGCTGTGTGCCAATCAAGGCCAGGCTCCGTGCTCACACCCTGGAGTAGAGTGTCTGGAAGCCCAGTCCCCCTCAGTTCCCAAAGGGGTGTCCCCACCTGATTGTGTGGGTATCCCCACACTTAGCAAAGGGAAGAAGCAGAGCAAGTGCTGGCTCACCGGACAGGCCGCTTGCAGCTCACTGTTCTCTGCACGGCCACCTATAGCAGATCTGTTCCTCAGTCACTTACCGAGGGCCGCCTTCCCTCCCCGCTCCCCTGCCCGCCCATGGACCCTCAACTTGTTAGTTCTCAAGTGACTCCAGCCTCTCCAATGTTCAATCTGCCATGAGTCTCTCAGGGATCTCTAAGAAGCCAGCTATTCTTCTAGGTCCTGTGACGGTGCCACCTGGCAGGCGCTGGACCAGGGACAGGGAGAGACGGCCCTGGCCCCAGAGCCATCTCTGTAGCTCCGGGGGAGGAAGGGAAGAAGCCAGAAGACGCACGCAGAGAGCGGCTCTATCAGGCCCCACTGCATCCGCTGCTCTTACCTCGGGGAGGGGCTGAGATGCCCTGAGGAAGTTCCCGTCCCCGGAGTCCGGGCTATAAATGTGGACCAGGTTGTTGGGCGTCACATTGAGGTAGTGGTTTCGGAGCGAAGGAGAAAACACTCCAATCTGGAGTCAAGGAAGAGGAGGGTCAGTCCCTGATGAAGCACCAATGCTGCCAGCCAGCCACCAGTCCCATGTGTCTCTCCCTTGGTAGTTAAGTCTTTGCACCAGGATCACACACATCCTCCAGCCCCAGCCCTGGGGTCAAAGGAGAACCACCTACCACACCCTCCTCCCAACAGCAGGAACGCATCCCATCCGCCCCCTAAGAATGGGGTTGTGTCTTTACTCAGGCCCAGTAAGCCCGGGTCAGCACCAGCCCAACAACTCCTCGCCTAGGTCCTGGGGGGGAGAGAGCCACACAGCCAGTGTGGGGGGCCTCCTCCCAGCAGGAGGGGTGAGAGCCGCTCCCATACCTGCTTCAGCAGCAGCACCGAGCCGGGCTTCAGCTCATTCTGGCGCGTCTCAAGCAGCAACCTATGCATGGTGCCCTGCATCTCTCCTGCAAATGCACGGCCATCAGTCTCAGGGTCAAGGGCAGCACAGAGACCGGCTGGGCCCTGGCTGGGGAGTGGGCTGCTCACTATTTCAGTTTTCTCATCTACACATGGAGACACTCCCAGGACCTAACTCCTCACCCGTGGGGTCCTTGAAAACCACGCTGGCGTCCATCGTGCTCCGAGTCAGGGACTTGATCATCACGGCCATGCTGGGGACCTTGTTCCTGGGAAGCTGCTTCAGGGCGGCCTGGGTGCAAGGAGAGGCATTTGCTGAGCCAGCCACGTCCCACTTGTAAGATTCCCAAGGGTGCCAGGGCAAACTGGAGGGTGGCGGGGGAGGGGACAGAATACAGGGGTGCTGATGACCTTCCCTTGTGGAGGGCAAAGCAGCAGTTCAAAGGGCTCATCTCATCTCCCTCTGGCAGGCTTTCATTTCTCTCCCCGCCTCCTTTTCTCATGTCTATGTATATATGTAGAGCTCTATCATGGTAGGCCATGGGCAAGGATATGTTAGCACACGTACTAACATGTGTCTGCATGTGACCCTTGACCTCTGGGGAGCAGGGTGCTTATCCCTTCCCCCCAGTCCAGGGCCTGACTGTGCAGAGACATGCTCCTGATGCACTCTCTCCTTCTGCTTGTGCCCAATACTGTGATGAGAATGGGAAGGTAGGTGAACGAAAGATAACACTAAAGGGACTTCATGCTGCCGTTCAGGAAAAGGCCTGGGGTAAGAGGAGCAGACAGAAGCCCCTTTGTAAGGTGGGGCAGGGCAGAGGTCGGAGAAAAAGACGAGATGGTCTTCCTTTCGTGTCTCAGCACCCGGGCCCTTACCTTCCGCAGCACCATGACGATGCTGTAGGTACACAGGAAGCAGCTGGGGTCTCTCTCATCCAGGCCCAGAGCAGTTTTCATGGCCAGCCAGGGCCCTCGCTGGAAATCCTCTTCCGCTGATGTCTGGGAACTGGGAACAACCTGGCACCACAAAGCAGAGGGGGGCTGCATGAATGGATCCGCCTTGCTACAGACCTCAGCTGAGACAGGAGGGAGGAAAGGAAGAGAAAGGCGGCCACAATGTCTTCTTTTGTGAATCTGCCGGTCAGATAACGGCGTGGAAATATTGTGTATATCACAATATCATACTTGGCAGCGACAGCAGAGGCACTCTTCCTTTTCTTTTATATTACATCAGGTCCTGATTTTTTAAAAATATTTTATTGATTTTTTACAGAGAGGAAGGGAGAGGGATAGAAAGTTAAAAACATCAATGATGAGAGAGAAACATTGATCAGCTGCCTTCTGCATACCCCCCACTGGGGATGTGCCTGCAACCAAGGTACATGCCTTTGACTGGAATCGAACCTGGGACCTTCTAGTCCGCAGGCCGATGCTCTATCCACTGAGCCAAACCAGTTTCGGCCAGGTCCTGATTTTAATTCATCGAAGCAAAAGGCTGTCCATGCCTGTCTCTTATATTAGACTTGAAAAGTCTCAGGGCTAGAGAACCCCACATACATTTATAGGCTTGCAGAGCGCCCTAGCACATTTTATTGGGGTGCCTCTGGCTTTAACAATTAGCCTTCGTAATGAAATTCTTTGATTCTCAACTCCTCAAAGTGCAGGGATGCCCCACCTCTTAAAGGATGCCCAAGAAGTTAACGTCTGCACAGAACCAGTTACCTCTGTCCGGAATTTAGCCAGAGCACCGTGAGTCGGAGTCTGGGGCGTGGAAACCATGATCTCCTCCAGGTTTCTCCCGCTGTACTACAAGGGGAGAGAGAAGAAGGTGAAAGCAAGCTCAGCAGCTGTTATTTACAAGCGGAGCTTCTTGTCTGGGTTACATAATGAGTTCAGGAAACTATCAGGGACAATTAACACATATTACATCTCTCCTGACAAAGTCTCAGGAGCCTCATTGGCAGCTCAAAAAAGACGCGCTGGGGATCGTTTTGGGGATGCGAGGAGATGGAGCTGGCCCAGGAGCAAAACCCAGAGCTTCCTGAAGGGGGCGCTGGCCTGAATAGAGAGGCCCGTGATCTGCAGAAGGACAGCTTTCCCCAACTCCCTTCTCAGGGACCTAATCCTTCCCTGCAGAGACCACCCCAGGAGGAATGGACATGGCCTCCTTGGATTTCTCTTAAAGTGCTATGAAGGAGAAACTATTAATAGCAGGTAGAAACTGTCTTAAATGCCTTTCAAATGCCAGGAAAGGGGTGCACCCACCATGACCAGACCAGATGCTCATGGTCTAGGGTCTGATTCAAGACTAGTCTGATGGGTCCTGTCCCCCCACCACCGCTGAAACCCAAACCCTCAGCACAGCCCAGCTTCCCCGAGTGGACCCCACACGCCGGTCACAATGAACTGTTCCATGGCTTCCCGAGAGCATCTGCTCTCATGCCTCTGGACCTCTGCACATGCTCTTCCTGTCTCTCTTCCCACTGACATATTCTCCAGAGCCCAGCCTTCTGGCACCACTCCCCCACCCCCACCCCGTTAACCTACTGTCCACCCAAAGCCCATTCAGAAAGCCCAAGGAACCAGTCTCTCTTAGTACCCAGAGAAAGCCCTCTGTTCACACTGTGCAGTCTATGTACAATTGTTTGTTTGCATTTCTTTCTTCCCCTAGAACTGTGGTCGGCAAACTGCGGCTCGCGAGCCACATGCGGCTCTTTGGCCCCTTGAGTGTGGCTCTTCCACAAAATATCATGGCCTGGGCGGGTCTATTTTGAAGAAGTGGCGTTAGAAGAAGTTTAAGTTTAAAAAAATCTGGCTCTCAAAAGAAATTTCAATCGTTGTACTGTTGATATTTGGCTCTGTGGACTAATGAGTTTGCCGACCACTGTGCTAGAAGAAGCTCCTCAGGACAGGAACCACTGCTATCTTAATCTGTATTCTGAGTTCCAAGCAAATTGCCCAACTTAGCAAATATAAGTGAGTGAATATTCCTTTCTCAGTGCTAGCAAACGGTAGTTACTCAACAAACGTATGAAAACTGTGAAGTTCTCACCCAGTTGGCGTGGCTCAGTGGCCCACCTATTAACCAGGAGGTCATGGCTCAATTCCTGGTCAGGGCATATTCGGGGTTGTGAGCTCAATCCGTGTGGAGCATGCAGGAGGCAATCAATGATTCTCTCTCATCACTGATGCTTCTCTCTCTCCCTCTCCCTTCCTCTTGGAAATCAATAAAAATATTTTAAAAAAGAAAACCGTGAAGTTCTCAGAGCCTTATGCATTCCTATCATGTGTGGTTTATCAAGCATTCAATCCTTCCTTCCCACTTCTTTGGGATTCTGCCACAGATTTGATGTTTCTGTCTCCCCCTATGTCCTACCTCCCTCTTTCTCCCCCCAGGAGTGAAGACATTCTGGGACTGGACCGTGCTGCAACTCTGCTTCTTCTTTCCTTCGCTCTCCTTCTCCCAACATCCTGGGGGGCCCTGACTCCAGCCAGAGAAGCTGTCACTCACCTGGTGAGGCAGGATCCCGGCTGGGCCAGGGAAGCGGCGTGCTTTGGCCCGGGTGGCCGTGCGCGGGGGCTGCTGGGGTGTCCGGTTGGCAGCAGTGACCAGCTGTACCAGGTGGTTGGTCACTATGGGTGTCTGCAGAGCTGCTTGGGGGCCCCTGGGGGTGCTGACAGGAGACTCAATTGAAGACAGTGGAGCTCGGGGTTGTAAGGGTCCCCGAGGGAAAAATCCAGAGCCGGTCCTTGAGAGAGTAGAACAGCTTGAGTTGGGAGTTCGTAGAAAATTAGGTTTGCCACTTACGTGGGCATTTGGAGATTGGAATGGCTGACTGGGGACACGATGTTGAGGGCTGCTCTGAACAGGCCTCCCAGTGGCTTGGAGAGGCTGGGGTCCTCGAACTGGAGGAGCTTTGGGGCGGACTTCCCAGTGGGTTTGCTGAGCGGGAAGTGTGGAGGCAGTGGGGACACGCAGGTTACCCACGGCACCAGTCCTCAAGTGGGGCTGCGGCGTCCTGCAGTCGACCACAGGCTCTGGAGGCTGACCCTGGGCTGATGTGATACCAGTCACGTGGGTGGTGGGCATGGGGCCCTTTTGGCAAGATCTGCTCAGCTCAGCTACCCGAGCCTGTTTAGTCAGTGCTGAGTCTCCCTGCTGCCCGGGGGGCAGGCTTCCCGTTGCCTCACTGGTAGTTCCAAGTCCCAACTCCACGCCAGGCCCCTCCAGCTCCATACTTGCCAGGACCTCGTCAAACTCATCCTGCTCAGGTCCCTCGAAGCCGCCGATCGCCTGCTGTTTGCTCTCAAAGGGAAGCAGGGGGCGGGCGGCCGAGGACTGCGGTCTTGCTGGTTCTTTGAGCACTTCTGTCAGTGGCTCTCGTCTCTGATTGCTAGTCCAGCTGCTGGAAGTGGAGACAGGCCTCAGGCAGGCGGTTCCTGTGGCAGCTGGACCCCTGCTGGAGGTAGGAAGGCGGAGTCCCAGGGCCGGTAGGTCCACAGCCTCTGAGGAAGCAGGAGGGTATGATGGCAGCTGCCCAGAAGGCCGTGCCTGCACAGTGTCTGGCCTGGAAGAGACAGGTCTGAGGCACCCGGCATTCATAGGCCCTGAGCCAGCAAATTGGTTCTCTGCATCTTCCACAGCAGACAAGAAATCCTACGAAGAAGCAGACAGTGAGAAATCAAGAAACACTCTGCTTTTACTGTCTCAGGCACAAGGTGTGTATACATGTGCAGAGACGCAAAAGCAAGAAACCAAAGCGTCATCTTGCCATGAGCGCCCTACCTCCAGGCTTCTACCAGAAACACTCACAGGCTAAGTCTTCAGGAGCTTTACTCTCGTTAGTCAGTCTTGAGTGGGGTGGGCAGTGGTGGCAGCTGGGGGAGCAGCAGCAGAAGTAAATATACTCGGGCACCAACAGGTCAAACCAATCCCCCAGGTCACAAGGGGTCTAGCTTTCTGCCGTTCAGCCTCAGAAACAGGGATGTGTCCAGCTGGTCACGCTGCTTGTCCTTACCACCCCCTTCCCCCGCCACACACACACACACACACACACACACACACGGCCTGCAGTAAGCCAGAGAGGCCTCATAGGCAGCAGTTAAATATAGCTTTACAGGCAAGTTAAATTAAGTATGGGTTCCAGTTGGGAAGCAAGGTGAGATTGACATCTTCAAGAGCAACAGACCTGTTCCGAGGGTGTTTTTGAGTCAGAACTGCTGATTTAACTGACAGCAAGGTCCCCACCGCCCCCGCCCCCTGCCGCCGCGCTGGATTGTCTGGGCTAGAGAGAGGATTTTTCCTGCTTTGTGTATCACCAGGAGAGTAGCATTCTCCAACACCACTACCTTGGGACTTAGCAATAATATTAATAACTTTAGAGTCACTGTAGCAGTAAAATACTGATGACCTCAGGGGTTGATGGACCTCTTTTCCCAGGAAGACCTCACTTTCAGGTGTGATGTTATCTGCCTTGGGAAGGGGAAAAGGATCTGGTCATGGAGTTGTCAGAGTTCTTCACTCTTAATTTCACGACCAGCCTGGCAGTCCTACCATCTCCCGGTAAGACTCAATTTAACAAAGGGTCAATTTAACAGCCACCTTTTCAGCCTGTGATCACACATCTCTAAATCGAAAAGACAAAGGACGCATCTTCTTGACAAAGCTGGAAGTTTTTAACTATTTGTAAAAATAACTGTCAAGTCCCCAAGTTGCCGGAACCGGTTTGGCTCAGTGGATAGAGCGTCGACCTTCGGACTGGAAGGTCCCAGGTTCGATTCTGGTCAAGGGCATGTACATTGGTTGCGGGCACATCCCCAGTGGGGGCTGTGCAGGAGGCAGCTGATTGATGTTTCTAGCTCTCTATCCTTCTCCCTTCCTCTCTGTAAAAAAATCAATAAAATATATTTAAAAAAAAAAAAAAAAGTCCCCAAGTGATAATAAAAACATCTAACATTTGAAACTTCACTAGGTGTCAGGTACCATGTAAATATTTTACCAGAATTTTCTCAGTGAATTCTCACATGGGCCCTATGAATAGGTACTGTTATTATTCCTGGTTTTTGGATGTAGAAACTAAGACTCAGAGGGGTTAAGTTACTTCACAGAACCACAAACTAGAACCTATTTGTGTCCTTGTCACTATGTCTTAGGGCCTCAATGAATGATCTTTTTAATTTTTTTTTTTTTTTAAAGAGGGAGAAAGAGATAGAAACATGGATTGGTTGCCTCCTGCACACCCTCAGCTGGGGATCTAGTCCAAAACCCAGGCTTGTGTCCTGAACAGGAATTGAACAGGTCATCTCTTGGTGCCTGAGAAGGCTCAATCCACTAAGCCACACTAGCCAGGCTGGACTGATTTTTATGAGGTCCGACAAAGCTTATTCTCTCCTTCAAATCTCATGTCCCAAAAGCCTCTGAGGAACGAGTGTGGTGTTGGACTGCCAGAAAAGTTCCTGGTGCAGCATTCACTATCCTACTCAGCACAAATTTGGCATCTGGACAAATTCTAAGTGTGATTTTTAAAGCAAAGTGCTGGGACACAAAAAGTAGGTTTGAATGGCTTGTCACCGATAAAATAGAATCATTTTATTCTATAAACATAGTTTAGTAACTTCCATGTATGTTAAGACTTGAGTCAGGGCCAAGACCGCATCCTGGCTTTTGGTGCTTTATTCTCAAGCAGGTTAATTTACCTTTTTGGACTTTACTCACTCGAGTCCTACTTCTTGGTGAAAAGGATTTGAAATAGAAATTTTGGGCCTCCCAAATGAAACTATATCCTTCGGATCTTAGTGGGAAAGGGCTATGGGGCCCACTAGTTCAGTAGTCTCTGGCTGTACCCGGAGGGTAGAAATACCCCTGCCTGGGTCCATCCCAGGAAATTCTGATTTAATTGGTGTGTAACAGGGGTGATTCTAATGTGCCAGCTTCAGATCTAGTCTAATCCATCATCTTCTGAGGAGAGAGGGGTGGAAGGAACACGTGAGGCAGAATGCCTCACATGTTGCAGAAGAGAAAATGGAAGGCCAGAGAGTGACACCAGGCCTCCTGCTGTCCAATAGCCGTGCTGTGTCTGCCTCTCCACAAGCTTTCTTCCCGCTTCAAGCACGTCATCAAGCTGGATCAGCCCTGGCCATTTGACCCAGTGGGTTGGAGCGTTGTCCTGCGCACCAAAGGTGTGCACTGTGTTGGATTCCCAGTCAGGGCACATACTCAAGGTTTCGGGTGCAATTGTCAGTCCAGAAGTGAACAGGAGGCAACTGATTGATGTTTCTCTCTCTCTCTCCCTCTCCCTTCCTCTTCCTCTAAAATCAACAGAAAAGCATGTCCTTTGATGAGGATTGAAAAAAAAAGAAAGCAAATCAAGTCATCTACAGACACAGCTTCCAGTCAGGGCCCTTATACTTAAAAGTATGACAATCAGCCGGAACTGGTTTGGCTCAGTGGATAGAGCGTTGGCCTGTGGACTGAAGAGTTCCAGGTTCGATTCCGGTTAAGGGCATGTACCTTAGTTGCGGGCACATCCCCGGTGGGGGGTGTGCGGGAGGCAGGCTGATCGATGATTCTCTCATCGATGTTTCTATCTCTTTATCCCTCTCCCTTCCTCTCTGTAAGAAATCAATAAAATATATAAGTAATTAAAAAAAAAAGTATGACAATCAGGGAGCTCATCTCTCTGGCATTTACTTATTTCTAAAACAGTTAAATAAATTGTTTATATTTCTCATTATTCTTCATCTTTCACAGACAAAAATCAATGTATATATCAAGTAAAAAGAGACGGAAGGGTATTGGGTGGGGGGGCATTGCTTCAAAATGTTCTGAGCCTGGTGTTGACATCTTTATTTTTTTTAATCCTTATTGTTGAAAGTATTACATATATCCCTGGGTATTTACATCTGTTCACCAACATTTCCTTACCTCATCTTCAAACTCCTCTTCCACAGCAAATAGCTTCTGCAGACTGCATGCCTGAAAGGAAAACAAAGCAATTGAGGTTGGAGGAGAAACACCATGTACAAGAACACTCTGTTCTCACTCTGCTTCTTCCCGATTCTAATAAGACCATCAGGTGCACAGTTTTTGGCGTGTTTGTTTTGCTGGTGCTGGGGGAGGAGTAAGGGATGAGAAGAGATGGGATTTACTTAAGAGACTTGGATGATTTAACCCTTTGCACTCCGAACCATTCTGGACATTGGCTACCAGCTACTCGACGCTACTTTGCGGCGGAAACGTGCGTTGAAATAACTCAATTCCCCGTAATCACTAATAAACTGCAATGTCCCCTGAGAGGGGACAGCGGAGTGCAAAGGGTTCAAATCCTCTCTCCATAAAACAACCCACGCGGGTCCCTCTGCGTTAATCTTGGAAGGGGCAGAGGCCACGGAAAGGCTGCCAAAGGAAGCATGGGTCACTCTTTAGACACATGGGCATGAGGATTTTGCAACATCCCAAAGGTCTGGCCTGAGCAACCTTTGTCACACAGAAGACACAACCGTGAACCCAAACATGCCAGGCCAGTGGTTTCCTTCTATTCTAATCCCATGTCCAATGGCCAGCGTCCCAGGAAGGTGGGATGCCCCAGGCCACAGGTCCTTCTTTCTGGGCAGCAGGGCTGCCGTGGCCAGCTCTGAGATGCGTGTCCAACTCAGAGCCAAGGGCTGTGCCTAACCCCAGAGGCTCCAGCAGCAAGAGCTTTAGCTAGGGACTCAGAGCCCAGGGCTGTGCCTGCCCCCAAGTGTCCAAGGACCAGAGTGGACGGGTTGTGGGGAGAGGGTCAGGCTCAGGAGGCGTGACATTTGAGCGCATCGGGCAGGATGAACAGAAGAGTTCGCCAAGAAGAGACGGAAGGCCACAGGAGGGAAACTGAGGCCCAGAGGGAGAGGAGGGGAGAGAGAGCCTTCCCAGGGTCTCCGGGCGCGTCCATGCCAAACCCAGGCGTCCCGACCCCACCTAACTCTCACCCAACCCTAAACCCGCCCTGCAGCTCCCCCAGGAGAGGGGCTGTTGGGCCCCAGACCCAGACCCAGAGGCCAGGAGCCCCGGGCACGGCATTACCATGGCGACGGCGGGTGCGCTTCCGCCAGAGGGTGAGCCGGGTAGGCCCCAGTTCAAGGGGTCGCCGGGGCCGCGGACTTGTCCCGGGGCGAGAGGGTCGGAGTCTGGGTGACAGTATCTCTGGGGCGAGATCGGAGAGGGAGGTCCCTGCGACCCGGGCCGGTGCCGAGACTGGGTCGCCGGGAAGGTGAAGGCCAAGCCCTGAATCGCATTCGAAGCCGCCGCCACTCCGGCGTCTCCGCCCTCTTAAAGGGGCGGGCCTATTTTATCCCGCCGACACAAAGGCACTACTTCCGCCAGTCTTCCGCCCCCGCCTTAAAGGGGAACTGGCGGGCTCTCGGGCGCCCTCCAGCGGCCACTCCGGCTGGGTCAGCTGGTTCAATAAGTGTTCTGATGAGAGCAAGGTTGGCAATTTGGGCGCCTTATGCCCCATCCTGCCCGTCCTCCTCTATTGTGTTAAGCACACTAGGGAGTGGGTGCTTGAGCGTGATTTATTCACACCAGAAGGCACCCCGTTGGTTTGTCTATTCATCTTTCCATCCGTCTATCTTTGCAAAACATTTATTAAGTTAAAGATGTTCTCCGTCTGGCTCTTTCCTATCCTTCCGTGTTTCAGCGGAGATTTCAGATCTTCCCTGTCACCTACTCTCTCACGTAGCAACCCTCCCCACCCCACCCCCTCACTATTTTCTTCTCAGCACTTTTCATAGTTTATAATTATCTTGGTTCACATCTCTGTTATGTGTATTTCTCACTAGAATATGAGGTCCCTGAAGGCAGGGACCTTGTCTGGCTTGTTCAAGTTTGTATCCCCAGCACTTAGCACAATGCACAATAGAGTTATTGAATAGCACAATGGCTACTATGTACTGAGCGCCACGCTTGATCCTGGGGATAGAGGGAAGAATGGCTGCTTGTGCCCTCAAGTTCACACACCAGTCAGGGAGACACAGGTCCAAAAGAGTCCAGGAGATGTGTGTAGACGGATGGACAGGGGCCTAGGGAGCTGAGAAGGCCAGGTTTTGTCACTAAACCTGCTGTGGTTAATGACCCTTACTCGGAACTCAGTCTCTCTTATGCTTGATATCACAGGGCTAGTCAGAACGACAGCGAGGGCTGCATGGTGTTGAGGATTCAAAAGGCAGAAGGAAGGTCTCTGACTTGAGTTCTTAACCATCTGATCTGAGCCAGTCCTGAATCTTTCCTAGGCTTGTCTCACCTGGCCTCCCCTCTGACAGCCTATGGCTTCTTTCTTTCTTTTTTCATTTTTTTTTAATATATTTTATTGATTTTGTACAGAGAGGGAGGGAGAGAGACAGAGAGCTAGAAACATCGATGAGAGAGAGTCATCGATCAGCTGCCTCTTGCACACCCCCTACTGGGGATATGCCCGCAACCAAGGTACATGCCCTTGACCGGAATCGAACCCGGGACCCTTCAGTCCCCAAGCCGACGCTCTATCCATTGAGCCAAACCGGTTTCAGCTCTTTTTTCATTTTTTTATTAAGGTATTATATGTGTACATATCTTACCAATTCCCCCCCCCCATACATGCCCTCCCTCCCCAGAGTTTTGGGTCCATTGGCCTACGGCTTCTTTTATAACTTCATGCGGACCAGTTTTCTTGTCACATGTCAGAATGGAGGCCAGAATGGCACTGGGAAAGGGGACCTGGACCCCTGACTTTCATCCAAGTCAGCCATCCTCTCAAGGCCTCTGTGCTTCTGGTCTGGGGGACAAAATCCCAGCCCTCCCGTTTACAGGCTTCTCTCCTCACAGGAATCCGGCTACCACTCATCCCGCACACTGCGGGTGGTCCCGGAGGCCCCGTTAGAGGGCGCCCTGTGGCTCTGACCTCGGCCAGCTCAGGTTGACAGGAGATCACAGAGCCCCAAAGGCCAAGAGGAATAATGATGGCTTTTATCCACACCGAACTCTGCAGCTTCCAGTTTTAACCAAGACCTCATTGTGTGTCACAGACATCCTGTACAGAGTGAGGGGCGGGTATTACTTTAAAGATTAGGAAACTGAGGCCCAGAGTGGGAAGGGATTCTCTCAGGATCACACAGCCACCCAGTGGTATATCTTCTGGTTGGAAATCTTATGCTTTTCCTCCATCACCTTTCTCAGCTAAATACACTTAGCATCTGTCGCCGCCACTTCCTGTGAGAACCTAGGGGGGGATGGGAGCCAATGGAAAATGTGGACCTAGGGGAGGGCCTGCCAAGACACAATATGGAGGTTGCCTGTGATTTAAAAATTGGTCAGGTAGGGGGGGCAATGGAAAGATATGTACACATATAATACCTTAATTAAATATATAATATAAATATATATAAATATATATAAATATATAATATAAATATATAATATATATATATATATATATATATTGTAATATAAATTGGTCGGATAGCTCAGTTGGTTAGAGCATTGTCCTAATACCAAGGTTTCAGGCTCAGTCCCCAGTCTTCAGGTTCAGTGCCACTGACAGGGCACATACAAGAGGCAACCAACATATGCGTAAATAAGAGGAACAACAAATTGATCTCTATCGCTCCCTACCTCTCTCATAAATCAGTTAACAAAAACATATAAAAGTATTTTTAAAAAATTCTTCAGCTCTAGCCAGTTTGGCTGAGTGGATAGAGTGTTGGCCCACAGACTGAAGGGTCTCAGATTCGGGGAGGAAGGGGAAATGGTATATGTACAAAGATAATAATTTAATTAAAAAAAAATTTTTTAATAATTAAAAAAAAAAAAGGGTCTCAGATTCGATTCCGGTCAAGGGCACGTACCTCAGTTGCAGGCTCCACCCCTGTCCCAGGCTGGGTGTGTGTGGGAGGCGATTACTCGCTGTCTCTCACGTTGCTGTTTCTCTCTGTGTCTCTCCCCCTCCCTCCCACTTCTCTCTAAAAATCAATGGAAAGGGAGGGGGCGGAGGATGGGGTGGGAACCTGGTGGAAGGGAGAAGAAATGAGGAACCTTTGTAATAATATGAACAATAAAGATTGATTTAAAAAATAAAAATAAAAAAATAAAAAAATAAAAATCAATGGAAAAAATGAAAATTCTTCAATCCCTCCCTGTCACACCAGAGGTGACATATAAGATGCCCAGGGTCTACAATGCCCTGGCATCTGCTTCACGGCCCTAGCTTGCCTTCAACCAGCCTCCCAGTCACTATCACCCCCTCTTCACCCGCTCACTTTTCATGCCCGAGGTCCCAGGCTGCCTCCGCTAAGAAGCCTTCCTTAAGTGCCCCGGGCAGACTGTCCTTCTCCTTGAAGGATGTGCAGGAGGGAGCTGATCAATGATTCTCTCTCATCATTGATGTTTCTTTCTCTCTCTCTCTCCCTTCCCCCTCCCCCGTTCCACTTTGAAATTAAAAAAAAATTAATGCATTGAAATGGCCAACTCCATGGCTCATTGGCACGGGCTCAACCATGTGGGATCCTTTCCCCCTGCTTGAGTGCGCAAACATGTGCTGAGATTCGTTATGGGAACCACATGCTTTGAGTTTCTCTGTTTCGGCATACTTGCCATTGCATTTGTCCTAATTTGGACTTTTATCATATGCACAGTTGTATGCCAGTCCGTGTGCGGATGGATGTCTTTATGTGTTTCCATTGACATTCCCCTTGGTATGGAAAGTGGCATTCACCGGCGTGGTTGTACACGCGCTGAGGGTCTTGCATGGCTGTGTTGGTGGGGGATGCATGTTGAGCGCGTGTGTAACATGCGTGTGGAAAAAAATGTGTGCTGTGTGCTGCCTCTGAGGGTGGGGATCTGAGTGTATGGAGCTGGGGAAGGGCTGATGGCTCTGTGTGTATGAAGGCTGTGTAGACCAGCGAGCGGGGTAGAACTCTCTGTGTTTATGGAAATATTTTCTGTTTGCGCTGTTCCATGGAGCAGCCACTAGCCACATGTAACTACTGATCTCTGGAAACGTGGCTAGAGCAACAGGAGAACCAAGTTTTAATTTGTATTTAATTTTAATTAATTTGAATGGAAATCGTCCCAGGTAAGACTCCAGACAGAAACCTCCAACGTGTTCTGCACAGGCCCGTGGTGTGCATCCTCCTTCCCCTTCGCAGGGAAACCCAGCTAACGCGTCCCGACCCTCCGCAGATCTGTGGGCCCCTGAGCCCCGCCCGCGGACGCACGTGTGCGCGCGTGGGATGCACAGAGGGGCCCCTCCGCCTCCCTCCCTCCTCCCCAGTCCCCAGGCGAGCAGTGAATCAGCCTGACAATGAAGTGAGTCATTCATGAACTGCTCCCGCGACCCGGCAGGCGGGAAGCAAACGTCAGCGAGCCGCCCGGCCCTCCCTCCAGCCCCCGGCGGGATCGCTCAGCCCCACGCACTGCAGATGTGGAGGAAATTGAGCGAGCGAATCCAGGCCCCAGAGCTCAGCCCCTCAGCCCCTCCCTCTGCTGTGCAATCCATTCACCGCCAGCCCCTGTCTCCCCTCCGTGGCTGTGAGTCATCTCAGGATCTGAACCCCCCAAAGCAGCCCCCGCCGCCCTCAGCATCCCCGAGCTGGTCTCCCTCCAAGGCTGGGGGCGGGAGGCGGGGGCGGGAGGACAGGCGGGGAGGCTGAGCCCCGGTGGGGTGCCGCGCTGGGTCTTCGGGAGCCAGGCTGACCTGCTCAGGGCTGCGGTGTGGGCGGGGCTCGGGGCTGGTGCAGCTGGTGGATCTCCGGAGCTGGCACCCAGCTTGCTTGGAGGAGCATCAAGACAAACACGGGGGCAGCGGGGGAAGGAGTCGCTGGAGCTGCTGCCTGGAGCACCTGTGGCTGGTGGGGAGGAGGGGATTTGGAGAGGGCAGGAATAATCCTGTGTGTGTATTTTTTCAGGGAAGTCGCACACAGTGTCTCCCCAGTACCTGATAATCTTCAGAGCCGGTAGCTTCTCTCCTCCGCACTCCTTCACCTGCTCCCCACAACCTGTACCCAGCTACTCCCCATCAATCAGCCTTCTTCTCTCGGACTGAGCCTTAGTTGAGGATTTGGGTCCCCTTACTAGGTCAGAAAGAGATCGTCACCAGCCCCGGCTGGGTGGCTCAGTTGTTGGGTGTCCTCCCCATGGTCCGGGGGGATTTCAGATTCAAACCCTGGTCAGGGCGCATACAAGAATCAACCAATGAATGCATACATAAGTGGAACAACAAATCGATGTTTCTCTCTCTCTCTCTCTCTCTCTCTCTCTCTCTCTCTCTCTCTCTCCCTCTCTCCAATAAAAAATATTCCTGGTGGGTGTGGCTAGGTTGGGTGGGCATAGTCCTGTGCACCAAAAGGTTGCTAGTTCAGCCAATTGATTCTTCGCTCTCACATGGATTTCTCTCTCTTTCTCACTCTCCCTCTCCCTTCCTCTCTTTAAAAAACAATTTAAAGAAAGTCTTTTTTTTAAAAAAACTAATGAAAAATAATAATAAAATCAAGTAAAAATATCTTTAAAAGCCTTAAAAATTGTGTAAACTTTTAGATAAAACAGCTCCACTTCTAAGGCTTTATTCTAAGAAAATAATTTATATATGCAGCAAGTTAGCTACAAGAATGTGCATCACAGCATTATTTAAAATGGTAAAAAATTGGAAAGAATCCAAATGTCCATCGGAAGGGGACTGAACAGAGAAACCGTAGTAGAACAGCACAGTGGAATACAAGGCCACCAAAGAAACTGATGTGGAAGAAGATTTAATACCATGGAGGTATTTTCTTTCTTTTCTTTTTTTTTTCATTTTAAGTTTTTAATGAAAGTTGTATATAAGGCCGAAACCGGTTTGGTTCAGTGGTAGAGCGTCGGTCTGCGGACTGAAAGGTCCCAGGTTCGATTCCAGTCAAGGGCATGTACATTGGTTGCGGGCACATCCCAGGTAGGGGGTGTGCAAGAGGCAGCTGGTCGATGTTTCTCTCTCATCGACGTTTCTAGCTCTCTATCCCTCTCTCCTCCTCTCTGAAAAAATCAATAAAATATATTAAAAAAAAAAAAAAGAAAGTTGTATATATAAGATTACTTTATTCCTGCATATTCTCAATTGTTTCTTCCTGGTATTTTTCCTTTTCCTTTCCTGCTTGGCGAGATTTGGCTTTACATTCAAGAGTCTTTTTTTTTTTTTTAAATATATTTTATTGATTTTTTACAGAGAGGAAGGGAGAGATATAGAGAGTTAGAAACATCGATGAGAGAGAAACATCAACCAGCTGCCTCTTGCACACCCCCTACTGGGGATGTGCCCGCAACTCAGGTACATGCCCTTGACCGGATTCAAACCTGGGACCTTTCAGTCCACAGGCCGATGCTCTATCCACTGAGCCAAACCGGTTTCAGCACGTTCAAGGATCTTTTTGCAGCCTTTGTCCAATTTTAATCTAGTGACCAACACTGTGCTGGAGTGAATGCCCACATGATTTAAAAAAAAAAAAAAAAAAAAAGATTGCAAACATTGAGCCTAACTGCAGATCTAAGAGAATGCCGGCTATTAAGAGATGCAAGCATTTTGAACTGGGAGGAGATAAGAAAAGAAAGGGTCAAGTGATCCAGTTCTAAGGTTCATATTTTGTTTTATCATATGACAATAAAATCTTGATATGTTCACTTCAAAAAAAAAAAGTTATGAATTCTTAATATAAGTACTCTACACAATTATTATTTATCTGAAACTCAAATTTAACGGGGCACCCTGTGTTTTCATTTGCTAACTCGCAACTCTAGTCTGGAGTCCTTGCTCTTGCCCCATCGCATCCCTGGGGCAGGGAAACATCTGGGGATGGCCCTGGTGCTTACCTCCTCCCAGGGCGATTACAGAGCCTGGAGAAGAAGGGGCGCTCAGGAGCTGGAAACTGCAGCCAGAGGGGGCGGGGGTGTGCCCATTTCTAGTGTGGCCTGGGCTTCTCCGCAGGAAGCCAGGGACCGCGTACAGTCCAGCTCCGGGTTCCAGGAGGAAGGTGGGGAAGAGAACAGGTTTCCTTTTCAGTCATCCCCGGACCTCCTGCTCCTTTCTCTGTTAGAGGGGTCAGAAGGCTCCCTGTGGGCCACTCCATGTCCAAGGATGAGAAGCCTTGTCCGAGGGTCCCACCTCTGTCCCAGGCCTTCCGGTCACCTGCGTCCTGTGGCTGCTGTGCGAGCTCTTGGCGGATGTGGGACTAGAGACCAGGGGACTGTAGCTCTTCTCCTCTCTTCTCTCTCTCTCTCTCTCTCTCTCTCTCTCTCTCTAATGCACCATGGAAAACGATGATAACTGCATTCAGAAGTCTTCAGCCACAGCTTGTTTCAGGAGCTGGCTTCCCCAGGCTGGGTCCTCGCTGAGTGTACAGCCAGTGGCCTTCTCCCAGTCTGTCCCAGCAAGGCGGGAGCGAGGAGGCCTGGGAAGGGACAAGTGAGGCTCTCAAGTGAGGAATGACTGAGGTTCTGTCTCCGATCAGGCCCTCCTTCTCCCCCCACCCCCTTTTTTTTTTCTCTTTAGCCACAACTCTGGAATTGTTAGCTATCAGAGCTAGAAAAATCCTCAGGAGTCCTCCATCCAATCAGAACATTTTACAGATGAGGAAAATGAAGCCCAGAGAGGCAAAGGCTTGCCTAGGAACCTGTCAGTGGCTCTTCCTCAAGAAAAGCGGGGGGGAGGGGGGGGGGCCGGGGGGAGGAACAGTTTTGCCATCCTTCCTTTTCAACTTCATCCATGGTACCATCAGAACTGTCTCTACGTCGGCCTGTGGACTGAAGGGACCTGGGTTCGATTCCGGTCAAGGGCACGTACCTTGGTTGCAGGCACAACCCTAGTAGGGGGTGTGCAAGAGGCAGCTGATGGATGATTCTCTCTTATCAATGTTTCTAACTCTCTATCCCTCTCTCTTCTTCTCTGTAAAAAAAAAAAAAAAAAAAAAAAATCAATAAAGTATATATTTTTAAAAACAAAAACTGTCTTTAGCTGGAAGGAAGGGAATCTAGTCCAACCACCTCATACTACAAAAGGCCCAGAGAGAGGAAGGGACTTGTACACTGTCACACAGGGAGAGCCGGGCCAAACTCAGGTATCCTGAATTCCACTCGCATAACTCAGTCCTCAAAGACCCCGCCTTTGCTTCGTGCCCTGAGCATGTGAATTGTTTTTCCCTAAAATAAATTCTCTTCCGGATCTTCAGTATCCTGTAAAAAGCCTGTTGACAGCCCTGGACCTTAAAGCATGCAAAAAGCAGGAAGGTCCAGCTTCAACATGGAAACCTCAACCATGGAGCTCCATCCACGGGGTGAGCTCGCTGCACAGTGCTGGGTGTGACCACATCTGCCATCACATCGAAGAGGGAATCCACGAGTGTCAGAACCGAAAGGGACCTTAGAGAAGAGAAGTTCTGTTTCCCAGATAAGGCCACGAAGGTCCAAAGGGGAAATGACTCATCCAACGGCTCACAGGGATGGAGCTGGCCCTGGGACCCAGGTTTTCTCACCTCTTGTCTTGTTTGATTATCTGTAGTCTCCACAGTACCTAGCATTGTGCTGGCCACATACATTTTCTTTCTTTTTTTTTTTTTTCTGTAGCAATACTAATGACCGTGTATTACTATGCCTGGTTTTGTGCTAAGCTTTTGTGTATGTGTGTGTGTGTGTGTGTACTTTGTCACCACAGACTTATAAGGGAGGTACCATTCTCCAGGTGCACAAACTGAGGTGCCTGAGATAACATAATGTGACAAAAGCACACAGATAAGACGTGGCACAATCAGGCTCCCGCTTACAGTACTGCGCTTTACCCATACCGAAAAAGACTCAGAACCCAGAGGCTCTCCCCCCGCCCCGCCTCCCCCCCCCACCCCCCCGTCCTTCCCCCACCCCCCGCGCCCAACAAAGGCGCCACAATCCCCACCACCCACCAACCCTGCCCCTGAGTCCATATAGATGTCAGACACCTGCAGACCCAGACCGCTGACCTGCCCTCAGAGATCAGGGATCGTGGAGATGTCCTCAGTAGAGGCATCGCTAGCATGGAGCCCCAACCCCTGGTGACGCCATAACTGTCAGTATGCTCAATACATTCCTGCTGAATGGAATAGGAACACAGTGCCTTATGTACCGATTGCCCTCGGTAAATGTAAAAGCTTTACAGAATGCATCTTTTCTTTCACAGAGATCATAGTGAATTGCTTGGGTTTATCAGCTCAGCTCTTCCTTGTTCTATATTATTTTCTGCCTGAGGCTGCATTGAGGCAGAACTAGACTGTTTCCACCCCAGACACCCACTGGAGGCCGTCAGGGCCGCTTAAGTATTGTCCCACCAGAGGACAATGTGAGCTAGACCACTCTGGGCGGAGAATCCCAGGGCCTCTGGAATCCTGCCCGTGGATCTGAGGGTTTCCACCGCAGGAGAAATTCTGGGTGAGAGTTTGAAGGTGAGGGAGGGCACCGCGGAACTGGGTATCCTGTCTGTTCCCCGAACAATACTAACTCCAGAGGGCACAGACCCTGGGGGAGGGGGCGGGCGTTAGCTGCCAGTACAGCAGTGTCCACCAAGCAGGGGGGAACGTTGCTCTCTCTCCTGCTCCAAGTCCTGGCCGGGCCTCTTCCCATGATTCCAGGCACGAGTAGCAATTCCCAGAGCCCCTAGCGGTGTTGCTTAACGCTCCTCATTCCCCTCCCCAGCCCCGACGCCTTCTTCTCAAAGTCCAATAGTGCTTCCAACCTGCTAGGTTGACTGCCTGGCTCTCCTCCAAGACAGATTTTCTTCTACCAAGAAGCCAAACTCACCGTTGGGTCCCAGGGTCAGAAGTTCTACGTTGGGACACGGAGGGCGTGGTTAACAGGACAGCCAGCCCCGGACACCTGTTTCCATGGTAAACGGCCCTCGCAAGGGCCTACCCTGGTTACTCATAACAAAAGACACTTTGTTCTCTGTGCGGAACTCCAAGTTCCTTAAAGACGGATTCATTTCTATATTCCTAGCACCTACTACAGGCACTGAAGAAACACGTAGAATGAGTGCAGAATTACTTAACACACACTTAGCTGGAAAAAGGGGAAATATGAGGGTGAGTCAGGGCCCCATACGGTGAATTATATTAACTTCTAGGACATTTGATCACTGGGGACCACGGTGACAGTGTCAGGGACCTCCAGAAAAGGGGGCTGGAGTGCTGGGCTTGGGAGATCAGCTGCCCCCGACCCTGTTCCCTGTGTGTAGGGGACAGACAGACAGACCTAGGTTTGAATCCCTGTTCTCGCTTGCATGCACTCAGTGATCTGGGGCAAGTTATTTATTTCTCTCACCTACGGAATCAGAAGTGCCTAGCAGGTGTCCCATAAGACAGTCCTTGACATATGTCATGCCAGATGGGGGATTCTGTCTTCCCGTTCTGAGATCTCAAGAGGAGAAATTCCAGCCTTCAGGATCCCAGAGTCTTTACAGAGTACCTGCTCTGTGCAAGGTGATGTAATAGGTGCTGGGAAGGCAACAAGAAATATGATCTTACCCTTTTCCTCAAGTGGCTCATGCTCGTTTGGGGAGGCAAAGGTAAGGACGGAGAAAGCAAAATGCCAGCCCAACCCAACAGGAGACCACACAGGCTGAATAGAAGTACCAGCAAATGGGTGGCACCATCCATGCAAAACAGAGGCAGGAGGACCCCTGTCTTGGAGTGACATGGGGTAACTTGGTGGGCCAGGCTTTCTGCTCAGAGTCCATTGTCCAGTCAAAAAAATGCTCACCCTGGCTTAACCTTTTAGTACTCCTTCATTTCATTTAATAAATAGTCATTAAAAAAATTTTTTTTTTTTGTTCCAAGCACCGCTGGATGGAAATGTGTGGATTCTGCACACAAGAAGCTTACAGAGCTGGACATTGCACCAATAATGCCATACATAGATATATATATTTACAAATGGTTATCAGAGTCAATGAAAGCATATATAAAATTAGTTCTGGAGATGGTTCAGAAATTAGCATTTTTGAACAAACTTCTCACTTACTCTGTAAGAACCCTAAAGTTTAAAAACCACTTTTCTGGGCCAGCTACAGATTTCAGTGAGGAGATCAGAAAGGTTTTGAACCCTCTCTTTGATTAGATTTGTGTTCTGAAAGCAGACACTCTGGTTTCGGGACAAGGCAGGGATGGGTGCAGGGAGTGGACTAATTGGGGAGGCAGATATAGTATCTGAGCGGAGGGGGTGATTTGGCTGAGTGCAAGGGGTGGGGCTGTGGATGTGTCTGGGGCTGGAGCGGGAACTGATTTATGAGATGCTTTGCAGAAACTATCTTTATCATTTTGCTCCAGAAATATGTATGTATGTCACTTACTTTTTCTTATTAGATGGCACATGATAGTTGCAAAACTTCAGGCATACAGGAAAAGATAAATGAGAAAACAAAGGTAAATATTTTGGTATTTATTCTCCTGGCTTCTTTCTATGCACACATACTCAGACATATGGATCTAGTTTGTTGTTTACAACAACAGAGCAATTCTATAGTTACTAGTTTGAATCCTGATTTTCAAGAAAACAATATAGCATAAGCATCTTTCAGGTCATTATGGAGATATCATTTTTATTTTTTATTTTTAAAATATACTTTATTGATTTTTTACAGAGTGGAAGGGAGAGGGAGAGAGAGTTAGAAACATCAATGAGAGAGACATCAATCAACTGCTTCCTATACATCCCCTAATGGGGATGTGCCTGCAACCAAGGTACATGCCCTTGACCAGAATCGAACCTGGGACCCTTCAGTCCCCAGGCCAAGGCTCTGTCCACTGAGCCAGACCGCACATCATTTTTAATGTCTGGATAGCATTCCGCTGAGTGAATGTGCCCCAGTTTATTGGCCAGCCCCCTCCTATCCATGGATATTTAAGGTTTTCACATCATTATAAACAATCTCTTTCCTTCCATGTTCATTTTTAGGGACATATTTATTTCCCTAGAATAAAATTTGCTAGTGGCATTACTAGACTATTGACAAACTGTGGGGGTTTAACCGCACATATTCCTATGGTGTCCTTTGCAGAGGAGAATGGCACCAAAGACAGGTTGTAGATAAGGATGGCACCAGAGACCGGAAGTCTTCCTTTTGAAGACCTTGGACGGTTACAACCATACCCTGGCTTTTCCCATTTTTTCTTTTTTGCCCTGACACGGATGTAGCGTGTGAGGTCAGAGCTCAAGATCTGTCCCAGCCATCCACCCCCAGCATCTCGGCTGGGGCCTCGGAGGACTCTCTTAGCCCCTAGTAACTCCCCCCTAGTCCCCCCCCCCC
This sequence comes from Pipistrellus hanaki, assembly GCF_964339955.1. Classification (NCBI taxonomy): domain Eukaryota; kingdom Metazoa; phylum Chordata; class Mammalia; order Chiroptera; family Vespertilionidae; genus Pipistrellus; species Pipistrellus hanaki. The sequence goes on from NC_140518.1 coordinate 13,343,144, forward strand.
CCCCCCCGCCGCAGAAGGGCGTGTTAGGAAGGAGCTCAGGCAGGCGGCGATTGCACCATCCAGGGTTTGAAAAGGAAGCCGAGGAAGCGCGGGGAGGAAGACCAGGTGTCCCCAAGGCCGAGCCCCAGCAGGCAGTCCCGGCCGCCTGCAGCGCTCCTTCCAGCGCTGTCCGCGGGGCTCGGACCCCAGCCTCCCACCCGCTCCGCAGCCCAGCTCCACTCCGGGCACTGGCCCTTTAAGAAGCTGCTCCAGCGGCGCCGGCCCCGCCCTGTGGGGCGGGCCTTAGGGAGGGGCGGGGCTGGTGGTGGAAGAAGCGGCGGGAGGGGGGGGGGGATGCCTATTTTTAGCTCCGGGTCGGGTCACGTGACGGGAGTGACGTCTCCGAATGTTGTTGTTGGTGGCGGCGGCGATCGGAGCCGGAGGAGCCGCCGCAAAGATGGAGGAGCCGTCGGGGAGGCGCTGCCGCTGCTGCCGCCGCCGCCGCTGCTGCCGCCGCCGCCCGCGAAGCTGGAGCTCGATCCACAGGGGGTGAGCCCAGCGCGCCGCCCGGGCCCCACGGCCCCCGGGCCCCCACCTCCCCGGGCCTCCGGGGCGCGGGGCGGCGCAGCTTCTCCCGCCGCCGGCGCTGTCCGCGGGCGCCCCCGCCCCCCGCGCCCCGCGCCCCCTTCCTTCCTCCCGGCTCCCGGCGCCGGCCGCGTCCCTCCGGGGGCATCGCGGGCCCGGGGCTGGGCCTCGGGGTTCCTGCGCGCGCCCCTCCCCTCCCCGTCCCTCCCTGCAGGGGCGCCTTCCTGCAGGTAAGGGGAGGGCCCACCTTCCCGTGACCGCGGCCCCAAATGGCCTGGACGCGGCCGGATCTGTCTGATTTGCCCCTTCCCGAGTGGCGCATGTTGGGTTGCAGAGCGATTTTTTGAGTCCTGCACCCAGATTCCAGGCAGACCCCTCTTGGCTGGGCACCCCTCTTGGCTGGGTACTCCGTGGAGCGCTGCTCACCTCGCAGCGCTTCTCCCCAGACCCGAGAACGTTTTCTTCATTCTGTGTCCTTGAGTTCGTGCAAGAGGAGGGGGCCTGTGGGCCCACCTTACTTCTCTCTCCCATTATTCTCCCCACTCCCCCGGGAGGCCTTCCTGCGTGTGTTCCCACCCTCTCCTCCCGTCTGACACCCTGAAGCCAGGGAGAGAGAGAGAGAGAGAGAGACGACAGACAGACAGAGAGACAGAGAGACACGAGCCCCGGCTTCTGGTCTGGGGTGGATGCCCCTCGTTTTTCATCCTGGGCCGTACCTCACGGAGGCGGTGATCCTGCCTGCGCCTTTTAACTTGGGGGAGGCTGGTTCGCCAGCTCACCCTGCTCCGGGCCCTGGGAAGATGAGACTGGTTGGGCGATAAGTAATTCATCTGGGAGTCTGGGTGGAGGGGGGAAAGAAAGGAAGGTGGGTGCCCCATTTGGGGGAGGAGGTGACCACCTGATACCCCCACTGTTGGCCGCCTGAGATGAGGGGAGGAGTAGCAACTGCAGTTGCTTTCGGGGGATGCTCCAGTGACCACTGTTGTTCTGGAGCTTGGAACCAGCTTTGGCTCTTGGGGGCGGTGATGGGGTTCAGGGTCCAACTGGGAGGGAAGAATGGAGCCAGGTCCTAGGAACAAAAGGAGGCAGGGGGTGGGAGACGCAGGAGTCTCGGCCAGGGAGACTCGACCAGACTGATGTGCAGGGTTTGAGCCAGGGTCTGGGTCTCGCCCTGGGCCTTTCCCAGTTCACAGGACAGAGGCTGAGAGAGGGTCCTCAGTCTGTGTTCCAGGGCCCAGGGCCTTCGAGTGTCCCCGCTCTGAGATGCTGGGCCAGGGATGGTGGGTGAGCCATGTTGGGGGCTGCCTCCTCCTCCATCCCAGCCTTCCCTCTGTCCTCTGCCTCCTAAACACGGAGCTTGGGGAGATCTTGGTTGGCCTCCTGCCCCTCCTCTTGAGTCCTCTCTTTGCTCTGTCCCCCCTTGGACTTGGGTCTGGGTCATGTCTTGACAAGGCAGACAGGGGTCTCTCTGAGTTAGGGGAGCGGGGCCCCCAGCACCTCCACTCCGTCCTGTGTGCTCACCGGGGCCCAGAGAGACAGATCCCAGGCGCAAGTTACTTGGGGGCAAGGATGGAGGCCGTTCGCTCTGTGCCAGCTTCTCCTTCCTCCCCAGCATTCCCTCCTCTGGGCTGGATCCGGTAATTTGGAGGGAGTGGGGGGCAGCAGCATCACGTGCCCCACCCCCTCCGAGGAGCTGCAGAAACAAAGGTTTGCTTTCCCTTCCCTGGGGGTGGCATCTTAGCCGTCTGTTTATAAATGGGGCCCAGGATTGGAGGGGTGTGTGTGTGTGTGTGTGGTTTGTGTTTCTGCTGAAGGGGGAAGGGGGGCCAGCTATAGAAGGAGGGGGGGGAGTACAGTCGGTGCCGAAGTACCAGCTGCTCTTTAATAATTAATTCTTCCTACTCACATCCCTTTGAGGAGGGATGTCTGGAACAGGCACCAGGCTCAGCCAGCCAGCGAGAGGATGCACTCCTGTGGGTGGGGGTGGGGGGGAGACTGTCAGGGGGGGCGGATCTTGGCGTTTTCGGAGCACTGTCGCTTGCTCATGAATGAAAACCCGATGCCGCCTGTGAGGGGGCCTGTTGTAGCCTATAGTCGACTTCGGCTGATTAAACTTTCTCTGCCTTTCTCTCCCCCGCCCCACCGCACCCCAGCCCGCACCCCAGCCCGGCCCGGCCCTCTCAGGAACCGGGACCCTGTCTGGTGGTGCTGGGAGGGGATCCCATTCTGCCTGGGGTTTTAGGGCAAACAGACCAGGTCTTCTGCCCTCTGCCTCTGCCTCCTCCTCCCTCCCTCCCATCTCACCCCCCCCCCCCTTTTTTTTTCTTCTAGAAATAGCAGCCTCCTCCATCTGGTTTGTGCAGATGCCTGGAGCTGCGTCTGAGCAGACAAACAGAAACGGGCTGATTGCAGAGATGAATTTGTCAGCCTGGTGCCTTTTTTTTCCCTCCCGCCCTGCCCCACCACCCTCCTTTCTCTTAGTTTGGGGCCTGGACATCCGAGCCAGCCAGCCCTCATGGCTCTGATAATCCCAGGCTTCTGGCGGCCCAGGTTGGGGCGGGCACACGGCTGTGGCCGCTCTGGGCGGCTGGGAAAAGGGTCTCCCGTGTCCACGTCAGGAGGGGCCCGTGGCGCCTCGGGATGGGGTGTCTGGGCTTGTGGCTCTCGGATGAAGTCCTTGGAGGCAGATATCAGGTTGTGGGCAGTTTTAGGTTCACAGGATTTGGTTCAGACAGCTCCCCTGGCCGCCTGGGACCTGGGGAGGGACCCTGGCCACCATGCTCAGAACGGGGCCTGCCTGCAGCAGGGCCGGAGCCGGGGTTGTGTTTGAAGGCTGCAGGTGGTGCTGGTGCCAGAGAGGCCCTTGAGTGGACACCTGACTCCCCAGGAATTCTGAGGGCGTTGTGTGAGGGGCAGGATCCCCGCGGGGCAGCACTATAAACGTGTGGCCTTTGGGGCATGACATGACTCTGTATCTCCCTCACTTGTCTGCCTGTCTCTTCCCACCCTCTGCCAGAGCTTTCATTGCTCATGAATGGGGTGTGGGGTTTTTTGTTTGTTTGGGTTTTTTTTGCCTTAACTGCCCTGGCTTAGCCGTGAGCTGGTAGGGTGAGCTGCTTCCTCATTCCTTGCCCTGCCATCCTGGCTGGACGTTGGAGGTGGGTTTGGATCCTGGGGTCTGACTGAGAGCGTGGATGGGGCGGGGACAGGGCCCTGGGGTCTGCTTCCTTATGGCAGGGAAGCAGGGCTTGCTCACTCATCGGCCACTCAGGAGCCACACAGCTCTTGGTCCCCCCCACCTGCCCACTGAGACCCTCATGTGACCATGGCCAGCGCTGATTTTTCTCTGGTGGAGGAGGGACCACGTAGCTCAGGTTTTAACCATCACGCTGCCCTTTTCCCACTTGGTGCCCCGCCCCAGACAAGAATCTACACTTGTCCTGATTAGGCAGTGAATGCGGCTTTGTTTCCCAGGAGGGCCCCTGCTCCCTGGGAAGGCTCGATGGGGGTACTGGCAGACACTGCAGGTGCACAGGGTCCAGGGGTCTCATCCTGCAGGGAGGGGAGGAATCCTGAGCTCCTGGGTGTTCTAGGAACCCCTCCTCCCCTCCCCAGGGGGTGAGGATGATGGGGGCTCAGGACTGACACTGACTTAGTCTTTGTGCCTCTGAGGCCGGGCCCCTTCTGCGCATCCTGCTGTGGAGGAGTCTTTTATAGGCAGATGGGCTGGGCCACTTGGGCTGCTGGGAATCGTGGGAATTTCTGAAGCTGCGTACCACAGCCCACGGGAAAGGGTGTGAGCAGGACTGGGCGCCAGCCCGGGTGGGCACGGGCTGGGCACGGGCTGAGCTGCCTGCCCACGCTGGCCCTGCACGGCACCAGCAGCTCCACCTGCTGCATTCCTGAGGTCGGCCCCAGCCCTGCACAGCCTCTTTTGTCCTTGCCCCACACCTGGGCCTGCTGGAGCCATTCAGGCCCTTCTCCCTGCCTCCTCCACCTCCCAATCTGAGCGCACCTCTCTCCAGCGACAGAGTCCAAACCCCGTGTGGGTAAGAGCAAGCAGCAAGTAGGCCTAGGAAGACCTGAAGTCGTGTGTGTGCATGCGTGCATGGGCATGTGTGCATGTGTGCATGGGCGTGTGTGTGTTCTGTGTCCCCGCCATGGCTGACTGCAAGGCTACTCTGCTCCATATGAACCCCCCGCCTGGGAATCCTTGATGAGAATTCAAGGCTCACCGAGAATTTATCTTGCCAGGAGGTGGGGCTATCCAGAGGCAGGGCTGATGGCCTGCTCCTGGCTGGGAGCATTGTTAGAGCTTAAACACCCAGCTCCTCTCAGCCTCCTCGGATCACTTCCTGCCACCGCAGTTTCACTGGGTATTGGGGGCTTACCTCCATTTGGAAGAAAATGGGGTGGAACGTGGGCCGTTTAGGGATGGGCTCGGGGTGGGTGAGGGTGTAGTATCAGAGGCTTGGGGACCAGCTCTAGGAGGAGTGGGGACAGGTTGTCCAACTCCTGGTCTTTTAGTCCTGGGACATCCTCTGTTCCTACCCTGGCCCTGGCAGGCCTACGCTGGGCCTTTGGTGCCTTTGTACAAACTAGAAAAGGATGTCCCTTTTTTTTTTTTTTTTTTAATTTATAATATATTTTAGAGAGAGGAAGAGAGAGAGATAGAGAATTAGAAACATCGATGAGAGAGAGACCTTGATCAGCTGCCTCTTGCACACCCCCTACTGGGGATGTGCCTGCAACCAAGGTACATGCCCTTGACCGGAATCGAACCCGGGACCTTTCAGTCCTCAGGCCGACGCTCTATCCACTGAGCCAAACCGGTTTCGGCCCTTATTCTGATGGGACTCAGCCTGGGTGACCCCTAGCCTGGCAGGTAGACCGCAGGCTGCATTTCAGACCTTGCACTACACGCACAAAGCCCTGGGCTTCGGCCCTGGACCCAAGTCTGGGGGCGCTGGATGCGGGGTGAACACCTCTGCCTTCCCAAATTCCTGGAAACAGCGTGGATTATGTGTGGGAGAGGGTTACCCTCTTTCCCTGACCAGTTGTTACGTGGGGGGAGACCAAGCCAGAAGCACATCACATTTCAGGAGCTGGCACAAGGATTGCAGAGTAGGAGGAGGTGGCACTCACCTGAGAGCCCCATCTCAGGCTGCTGGGCTGGGGCACCAGTGTCTCCCGTCACCAGGGGCTCCGGGTCGGCCCGCGTCTCCCCACGGCTGAGGACAGAGTTCGAGGCCTCCCTGCACTTTCTCCCTTGGGCGCCTCCAGTCCCCCGTGGGCACCCTGGGAGCCCGTCGGGTCCCCACCTGGCAGTGGGCACTGCCGTTGGAAAAGGAGTTGATTTGGGTGGGACTGCGGTAGCCATTTCCTTGCCCTTGAGTGCTGGCAGCCTCACCAGTTAGCCAGGGCAGAGACCACGGTCGGGTCCAGTCTGCGGCTTTGCTCCATGCCCCTGGGCAGCTGTCCCTCTCCTTTCCCCCGGGTCTTCTGCGGCTCCCAGGTTCCCGCGTGGGGACCTCTAACCCGCTCCCTCTCTCCCCAGGGATGCCGTGTTGAGTGCCTGACTGCCTCCTCGCCTGGAAGGATGGCCTCGGATGGGCATTAGAGGCACAGCGGCCCCGGGCTCCTGTCCCGTCCGTCTGTCTGTTATCGTCTGTCTTTCTTGACATCACCGCAGCTCCACTCCCTCCTGTCCCAGCCCCCAGCGCCAGCTTCCTGCAGGCCCAGAGCCGGCATGAACTCTCCCACCGACTCGGGTAAGAGCTAGGGGCCGGAAGAGGGCGCCCGGGCGGCTTTGGCTGCAGTGGGCTGTGCACGCTGAGAGCCTGGGCCCTTTGAGCTGTAAGGGGACAGGGGGGTCAGGAGCGGAGAAGCATCGCAAGAAAGGACAGAGGTGAACCTGAAGTGACTGATCCCGGGTTACACCTGAGAATCGGTGGGCCAGCAATCGGGACTGGCCCTCGGAGGGCCCGGGTCCCCATGCCTGCCCTCTCCGCGAGGGGGCCTTTGGTGTTAGCTGTGTCCCGTCCTGCTCACCAGGGCCTGAGGGGGGCGTGGGGCCCGGAGCCTCTCTGGCAGTCTGGGGATGCTGTTGGAAGAAGATCCTACAATAGCCGAATGCCAGGCTTCCTTTTCATGGTGGCGGCTCTTCCCGCTGGCGTGGTTCTCTGTGCCCCATACCTTCTTCTTAGGGGAGGTTTGCGGGGTCGTCGGCCTTGGCCCCTGCCGGGGTGCGTGGTATTGGGGTGGGTTAGAGACTCTCGGCTCTCTCCTTTGAGTCAGGCACACTGCCCCTTTCCCCCTTGGGCCCTAGACACGGCAGATGCCTAATTGGGGTCTTGCCTCCGAGATTTCCTGTTCCTCTCTGCCCTTAGGAGCCTGCCTCGGGCCGCCAGAAATAGTCTGTGGGTGGGACGCAGGCGGCCCTCTGGGTGGGTGGGTCTGGGTGTATGCCCGTAACGATGTGCTCAAGTGGCCTGAGCTGGACCCTCAGGAGTTTCCCAGGAGGGTCATGGGTCCGTGTGGTCAAAGTAATAACTGCCTTCCCTCCGTGGCTGCCTTCTTCTGGACAGTCTTAAAGGGCCAGAGCCCTTCTTGCTCACCAAGCCTGTCCTGAGCCCCGCAGCTTTGTCTGTAGAGGTGGAGGGTATTGTTCCTCCTTTCGGAGACAGGGAAACTGGCCTAGAGATGAAAACCCAAATGCAGGAGAGACAGAAGCAGCACCAGGGAGGAGTCCGGGCCCCTTCCACCTCCTCCCCCCGTCCGTGTGCTGGACCGGCGCTCTCTGTTGTGGGCCCGGTGCTGACAGGAGGTGGGAGCTGCCCTGAGCAGGGTTGTGGGGGGTCCAGCAGACTCAGGAAATCTGGAAGCTGGTGGGGTTGTTGTGCCATTTGTTTTGGTCAAGGCTGCGCCCCCTCTCCCTCCTTTCCCTTCCCACCAGGGCACAGGCTGCAGGCAGAGGGGAGTGCCAGCCGGAGGAGGCTGGGCTCCTGAGACCAGCCTGAGGAGCTCTGCCTGAGGAGCCCTCTCTCAGACCCTCCACCTCTGCCCTGGCCTCCAGCCCCCTGTAGGGACCGTGCAGCTGTCAGGCGCGGAGAGGTGTGTGTGACTCCCGTGCTGGAGGGTGGGCTGTTGAGCCCTGACTTCCTGCTTCCCCCTCTGAGACTGGGCTGGTGAAGGGAGAGGAGAGGCCTGGTGGGGGCTCAGGAGTCCCTTGCCCATCTATCTCAGCCGGACATTCTCCTGGCAGGGTCAGGAGTGCCTGGGAGTAGTGCTGTCTGAGCTACCATGCTGGCCGGTCCAGGAGCCACCTCCAGGCACACCAGGCCTGCGGCCGAAGCCGTGGCCGAGGGGACAGAGCTGCCCAGAGGCATCTGTCGATGGCTTGGGAAGGACGTTTCCCTTAAGAAAAGGGTAAAACCATCAGCCTTGGATTGGTGAGGTCACGGGGTCGCCTCTTTAGGCTCTGGTGGTCCCAGTTCCCCCTGCAGCCACTTCTGCCAGGGTTGACAGGAGAGTGGTAGGAGCTGAGGCTCCCAGCAGCCCAGGAGCCCTGCCAGGAGGAGCCTCCGGAGCGGGGCCTGCAGCATTGGCTGTGTCTTCTGTCTGGCCTTCCAGCTCCCCCCAGTAGGGGGAGATGCTGTCTGCTCGTGTGTGGGAAGGAGGGAGAAGGAGGGGCCTAGGGACTGGGGGCCTCATTTTAGGACTGTGGAGAGGCCTCAGAACTGGCGTCATTCCTTGGGAGCACACCCCCCCCCTCCCCCCCCCCCCGCCCCGGCCCTTCCTGCTGAGTGAGTGCTCCTGGGGCTCCAGCACTGGCTCTCCCACTTTGGTTGAGCTGCTCCGGGGACAGCCGCCTCCACACAGCTCGTCCCCTTCAAGGGGCCTGGCACCTGCTGTTCTCCGAGCTCAGGGTTGGGGCCGCAGGTGCCTTGCTCCAGGCAGAGCCGTGGATACCATGTGCCTTTGGACTTCACAGAAGTAAAAGGAAGCCACGGGTTGTAGCTGGAGCCTGTGGTGTCTGCCTCCCCGGTGGATCCCCTTCGGAGAGGCCCAGGGAGAGCGAGGGACCACGAGGCTGGGAGAGAGGTGGGCACGGGGAGAAGGTGCTGGGCGACCCCGCCCTGAGCACTCCCGCCCTCTCCTGAGTCCTCAGACTCCTTCCTCTTTCCCTGGGACACAGGGTAGCATTGTTGTGGGGTTCCCCTAAACTCCTCTCAGCGCAGGAGCTTTCCTACTGGATAAGCCCTTGCGGACTACACCCAACGTGTGGGACCCTGAGCTCAGCCGGTGGGAAAACAAGAGAAAAATAGGAGGCAGGTCGTCTCTGCTCTCAGAGCAAACGAGCCGGTGAGAGGGAGTTCTGGGTGAGGGGCGGCAGGGAGAGACTCGAGGCTGCTTGCTTCTGGGGCTGAACTCCCCTCCCTGGGTTGCGGGAGCTGACCAGCTCACCTCAGAGGGGCCCAGCGCCAGCCTTGCCCCTGATCTGCCTCCTTTCCTGTCTGGGGTGAAGGCAGAGCCTGTCGAGGGGGCTGCCTGCTTTCCCGAGGAGCCCACTCCCGGTGTCTGGCTTCTCTTCGGGGAAAAGGGCTTGAGGAGTTAGGCTCTCTTTATTTTTTTGGAATGGGTCACGTTTGCTCCCCTCAGTGGGACTGGAGGACTGGCAGGATCTGTCCCTTACCTGGGGTTGACCCGAGACCTGGGAGCTAGGCCTGCCCTGGTCACTGCCCGGCCTTCTGTGCCATTGCCCAGAGGAGAGGGCAGGAGTGAGGCCCAGCCCCGGTGTGGCAGGGCCCAGGAGCAGGCAGCCGGGCTCCTCACCCGCAGCGTGGGAGGGAGACAAGCTTTCTGACAACACCTGCCTGCCCAGCACCTCCCAGCACACTCCACACTTTCTCTCCTTCCTTCCCAGGAGGGCGGGCGGGCGGGCGGCTGCCCCCTCCTTTCTTGGTGACCAGAGAAACTGGGGCATGGGCGTGGGGTGGAGCCAGGAACCTCGGCGTCCTGCCTCCCAGTCTCCAGCCCGGGCTCTGCCTCTGAGCCCCTGGGGAAGGAGCCAGCCCCGAGGAGGAGAAAGTGGGTCAGTGCCAGTGGGGGGCGGGGTTGGGTCCTGGGCAGTGACTCCTGGTGTCGCCTCTCCACGTAGGAGCCCCCAGAGCATCTCTGTGCTCGGCTCCCTCTCCTTGGGCCATCATTCCAAAGGGACTGAGGCTTAGGATGGGATGGTGGGAGGAGGCAGGGTCAGCCCCGAGGGGAGGCGAAGATGCCAAAGTAGGTGTTTATGCTTTTCCTGGGCTCGGTTTCAAACGAGAGGGTTCAGCCAGCACCTAGCATGGGACCTGGCATATGGCAGCTCCCGGGCGATGCCAACGGGCTCCAGCAGGACTGGGCTCAGAGGGCAGGCAGGCCTCATGTCTCCAGGACCCCAGGAGAGCGGGCACCCCACGCTCCCTCCGGGGTGCTCTCGGGTCAGCCCTTGGCTTTCGTGTCATACACAGAGCCCACCTTGCTTTCTTCCTTTAGCTCAGGCCCCGCCCCCGTCTTGGGGTCCAGGAGATGGAAGCCTGGAGGAGCACAAGATGGGGCTCCCTTCCTCGAGGTGTAGGGGGTTAGGAGGCCTGACCCAAAGCCTCCGAGGGACGGAACAAGGTCACTGTGCTTCGGAGGGGATGGCGCTGGCTCCGAATGAGGCTCATGTTTGGTGGGCGCTCTGTAAGGTTTGTGGGGTGACTCATGGGATCAGTGGGGATGCAGAAGAGACAGGAACCACAAGGAAAGGGGCGATAGCGCAGGAAGGACTGAGGTTGGGCGTTAGGAAGATGTTGTTGCATCATTTGAATCTCAGAAGTAAAAAAGGAGACTTGCCTCCTTCCCAGGCCTCCTCTCTATTCCCATGGAGCGGCACTGAGGACTGTCTGGCTGTGTCTGACACTCCCTTCCCGCCTCTCGCTGTGACTGTACATCAGAGCAGTGCTGGGAGTTGCCCTCACCCCCCGGCTTTGGCCACTTCTGGATGTCCCGTCTCCTGGGTGCCCCAGCCTTCCCTAAGCAGAGCGTTTTCTCCTCGGGCTTCTGGCTGCTCCAGGTTCTGGAGGCCCTGCTTGGAATCATCATAACCGGTGATTCCTCTCCTCCAGAACTGGGCTCCGCTGCGGACTCTCCTGTGCCTGGGGCAGGCAGGGGAGCCGGGACAGGGCTAGCCAGCCCTTCCGGTTGCTCCCGGCGTGGGTGGGTGGAGACCTGGGTTGGGAGGGGCTATTTCTGGGCTCCTTTGAGTCTGCTGCCCCGCACCCCATTGAGTAGACCTTGGCCTCCCCTTCTTGTTCAGAGGACCCGGTTGGCCAGGATGAGTGTGTGGTTGGGGCTGGTAAACATGGTCCCATCACCTACCTTGGGGTGTCCACCAGTTTCAGACCCCTGTGGAGGTCCTGCTCCATCCCCATTTTTCTAGAATCTGCCTTGGCTAAGAAGCTGAGGCTCCAGACATTTGTTTAGATCCTGTACCCCCTTATCCCTCCCCGCCCCCCCCCCGCCACATATACATCTTGCCAGCCAGTCTGCAGCCTGGGAATGCCCACCTCTGCCACCTCCCCTGCCCATGTGCACCCACCTGAGGCAGGAGGCACCTGGCTGGCAGAAGCTGGTGGGAAGATGGGCTTCAGGACCCACAGCCACCGTGTCCTTGGTTGGCCAGCTCCCCCCGGGCTCCTGACAGGAGGGTGAGGTCATCCAGTCCAGGGAGAGGACAGGTGTCCCTGGCTCCATGCCTGGAGTTGGGGGCAAGAAGGGGCCAGGAGGGGGCTCCAAAATAGCAACTGTGACATCAGGAAGGGGGAGGGGGGCACAGACCCAGGAATAACCAGGCTATTAAAAGGCTCCAGTGAGGTCAGGGGGCCAAGTGGGATCTCTGTACCAGTGGGAAGCACAATCTGAGGGGAAGGGATGGGCCAGCAGTGGGCAGGGAAGGTCCGTGTCACCAGTTCTCACGGGGCACCAGCCCTCGGTCCCAGCAGCACCCAGGACAGGAGCTGCTCTGTCGGGCCTGGGACTGGTGAGGAAGGCTGGGTGCTGGCAGCTTCTTGATTCTTCTCAGAGGGCCTCCAACCTCAAGTCTGTTCCTCCTGGGTCCCTGTTAACAGAAACCCCAGGGCAGCTTGGCCCTGCTGTGCAGGAGGCAGTGGGCTGAGGCAGTGAGCGCTAAGACAGCCCAGCCCTACCATGTAAGCAGGTGTGTATGACCAAGGGTGAGTGACTTCAGCTCTCAGTGCCTTGGTTTCCCCTTCTGCACCCACCTCCTGAGGTCATCGTGCGCAATAAACGAGGGGATGTATGTGCTGCTGTTGGCATTCCTCCTGGCACGTTGCAGGGAGAAACCACCTGTGCTCCGAGAATGGGCAGGTGCCCCCGGGTCCCCTTCCCCGGGCCGGGCGGGTCCTGTCCAGGAAGAGTCCTGCCCCCAGAAGGAAGCAGAGCAGCCCCCAGAGGTGACACCCCGATGTGCCCGGGGATCTCCATGTTGGCTGAGGGGCTGAGGCTCCTCTCAGCTCTGAGGGAGGGCGGAAGTTAAACAAACTTCGCTCCGGCTTGGAGGAGAACTCCAAGAAAGATGCCGGGTTAGGCCAGGCGGCCCCGTCTGCCCTCCTGAAGACCTCTCCTGTTCCTAAACATGCCCTGGATGCGAGAGGGAGGAGAGAGGATGGAGCTGTTTTTCGGTCTCCGGCCCCTCGCCTGCCAAGAGCAGCACCAGAGCCGTCCCAGATGCACGGATACTCCGGGGGTGCCCTTCCCCGGCCTCGCCTCTGGCCACCGCCTCCGCGGCCTTGGCCCCGAGCGCGGCCCTCCCGGCTCCCATCCCCCTGCCTGGCGCTTCCTCCTGGGGTGGAACGCGCCTCCCCCCATGGGGCCTCCGCCAGGCCCTGGCTCCTGGCAGCCAGCCTGCAGCTCCCTGAGCATGCTCCACCTATTTATAGACAGGGCCCTCCCCCAATTGCTATTTCAGTCTCCTGCCAGCTGCCGGCGGCTCATTCGGGAAGGAGGAGCAGGGAGCCGGTCCCAGAGCTGTCACCCAGGGCTGGGAGGGGACGCAGAGAGCCCGCCTGCCTGCTGAGCTCCCCTTCCTCTCCCCCGAGCGCTTTGCCACACTCCGGCTCCCCTGAGCCGGGCGCAGGCCGGTGGGCCAATGCCCCTCTAGGGGCGAGCTGGGCCTGTGGCTCCGCCCGCTGCCAGGAGTGCCCAGGCCGGATGAGGCACCTCCCCAAGCGCGGGTCCCAGCGGCAGCGGCAGCAGCAGCGGCCTGAGGGAGCCCTTGAGCCGTGAGGGCCTGCCCGACCACCTTCCTCTGCTGACTCCCGCCTCTGGCGGCCCCGCTCGGGCATGCTGCTGGTGCCCAAGGCTCAGGGGCTGGTGGAGATGCTGCAGACCATCTATGAGACGGAATCCTGTTTCTCAGCAGATGGGATGTCAGGCCGGGAACCATCCTTGGAAATCCTGCCTCGGACCCCTCTCCACGGCATCCCTGTGGCAGGTAAGTGCCTCGGCGACCCCGCCTGGCCTCTGCCGCTGGGCATCCTGGGCTCTGGGGCTGAGTGTCCGGCTCTGAGCCTCGCCCGGAGAGGGTCTCGCTTAGGACTCTCTTAGGGGCTTTGTGCTGAGACTGTGGGTAGTTAGGGAGGTGGGGTTTCCCGCCCTCCCCTCGGCTGCACGGGGCCGCATCCCTCCCGGCCCCTCCGGCCTCCAGCGGGGTCAGCACTGCCTGCGGGGGGCTGCAGGTCGCTGGAGGAGCCTGGCCTAGTTGGCACCGTGGTCAGAGGGGAGGAAGTGGGTCAGTGACCTGCCGCCAGGCTGCCCGCCCCCCAGGTTGGGCAGGGGAAGAAGCCACGGCCGAGTGTGCACACACATGAAGGCTGCCTTCGCTCCTCCGGCCGGGACCTGAGGAGCAGAGGGTCCGTGCAGTGATTTCTGCAGGTCCCTCGTCAGGAGTCCCCAGGGGACCAGACACCTAAGGGGGAGGCTGTGCAGCTGTGGACTTGGGCAGAGGCTGGCAGCTGGGGTATCAGGGGCCTTTGCTGCCTTAGGCCTTGGCTCCCCGTATGTCTCCTTCCCCCAGGCCTTGGTTTGTTCCCATCTCATGAGGGCAAAGAGGTGCCTTCATCCAGGCTTGGGACCCCCTAGCCCGCCACCTTCTCCGCAGGGACTTTCTTGGCTCTTGGCTGGGGGGTGGGGTGCCCTAGAGCTGGGCCACTCCTTCCCTCCCTCCCAGGAACCTGTTGGCAGCATCAAGGCTTTTCTGGCACAGCCTTCCCACCAGGCCGGCACCACAAGATGCTTCCTCGAGGGAGGGGCCCGCTGGATCCGTGCCCGCGTGGCCCCTCCTGGCAGTGGCTGGGCACTTGGGTGTGGGCGTCTGTGTGTGTACGTTTGGGGAGACTTTGCCTCTGGGTACGTGGGCGTGGGTCCCACGCTTCGAATTGGAAGGTGGGAGCTGGTGTGATTTGGCTTCAAACCATCCAGGGATAAGGTTGCAGCTGAATTGAGATGTGTCAGTGGGTGACTGTTTTGGGAAAATTAGGAAAACCCTTGGAACAAGGCTTGCCATCTGCCTGGGCGGGGATGCCCATGTAGTCTCCCCAGGGTAGGGGCATAACCTTGGGCACCAACCCTGCAAAGTCCCCTGGGAGGGAGTCTAAACATGGAGGGCTGGTCTGCTTGAGTCTGCAGCTCTAGCTAAAGACCCTGCCTGCTGACCCCCATCCCAAAGCCTGCAGCAGCCAAGGTGTTCTCTTGGGAAGTCAGGGACTGACTGCAGAGCATCTGCTTTGGGGCAGCTCTACCCCATGTGGCAGATGCCATATCAGTTCACCCTCCTGCCCTGTTCCCACTGCCCCTTGCCTTCCCGCAGCAGCTGGTGGTTGGGCTGAGGTTACCTCCTCAGCACGTTCTCGCACCTTCTTTCAAGTGAAACCCCAGAATCCTTGCAGGCTGGACCCCCGCTGCCCACATCTCTTCCCTAAGGCTGTCTGTGCCTGCACAGAACCCCCCGCCAGTTTCTCTCTCCAGATCCCCGTCTCCCCTTAATTCCCCCCGAAACACCCTCACGGCCTAGCCTTCCGAGCGGCGGGGTCCGCGCTGGCAGGAGGGAGCTGTGAGTCACCTCGGGCTCGGGGAGAGGGCTAAGAACGTTCTCCCCCGCGCAGCTCTGACGCTGTGTCTGTGACGCGGCTGGGGACAGATATAGGCCGGGAGCTCGGAGGCCTTGGCTTTTTTTTTTCACTCTGGAATGTAAATAGATGTTTCAAATAGAAACACTTTAACCTTTGGGTTAAAAAAATTCCACCCTGGATAAACATGGCCGTGAGGGCCCAGGCACCCCGTCTCTCCCTCTCCCCCCAATCTCTGGACACAGGATGCGAGGGCCGGAGGCTAAAAAAGCAGGTGTCAGGGATGCTTTTGGGGCCAGGCCCCTGCAGCATGAGGGGCTGGGGCGTGGGGCTTTCCGGGGTGGACTCTGCCTACTCCAGCAGCAAGGACGTACCCGTTTGAGGGGCATCCATGGCTCTCTGGCTCTCTTGGTCACACCATTTCCCAGCGTTAGCACAGTGCCTGGCACACGGATGAATGAAGGGTGCTCGAGGGGCTGGCGTCCGGGGCTGATGGCAGAGTTCCGAGGCTCTTTCTGGGGCGTGGCCCTCTGGGTACATAGACAGACATGGTTGCCCCAGTGGGTGAGCCGGAACCTTGGCAGACGGAGCCCATGAGGGACGTGGGGTACCGGTCTTGTGCCATCCTAGGTCTTCCTGGAGGGCTCCTCCACAGCAGCCCAGCACACAGTGGGCACCCCCTCTTCCAGGCCTGGTCCCCGCTTGGGGAGGCTGGGAACTTGAGCTGCATTGTGGGATTCCCCAGAATGCAGTGCTGAGGAGGAGCCCTGGATTCCCCTCCGGCCGGACTGGGCAGGATGTGATGAGCAGGCACAGAAGAGGAGTCTCCTTCCCAGCGAGGCAGGCGGGCGGGCGGGCGGGCATCCTGCCTGTGCCAGGAAGAGATGCTGTGCCTGCTGGGATGTTGAGAAGTGCCCTGGATTGGCATTGGAGTTTCCCCTGGACATTCTTATCCACGTTCTTCAGACCGTCCCGAGCTTGGCTGGGTGTGGGGGCGCGGGGGTGTGCGGGGGTGTGGGTTAGGGTGTGGGGAGGCCAGGAAGGGTGAGACTGGTGGGAAGGGAACTAATATAGGGTACTAAGTGACGGGATATCAGGTGCTTTCCTTACCTTACCTCTTCCAGGGAGGTATTCATAGCCACGTTTTATAATTGAGGAGGATCAGAGAGGTTAAGCAACTTGCCCAAGGTCACAGAGTAAGAGACGCCTGGGATTTGGACTCAGGTCTCTTAGGTAGGGCCGCTGCCAACCCACACAAGAAGAGCTCCCGTGTGCAAAATGTGAAAAGTGGCCCTTTTCTTTTCAGATAGATACCCTCATGCCCGAGGGTAGGGCCTAGCAATTGGGCTGAGGGCTGGGTTTCAGTCCCCAGCTTGTCCCTCCAATCAGGCGCCCTTGTGCAGTGTCTAGCCTGCACAGCTGTGTGTGGTAGGCCTGCTTTTGTACCTCCACGTTGTGCTCCTAGACAACAGAGACCAGGCTGGCCTTGGGGGGGACTTCTGAGGCTTCGGAGAGGAGATTGTTTTCTATAAATACTGGGGACCACTCGGTCACCGTTTCCCTTCCTGCAGGGAGGTCAGCCCGACAGGAGAGGCGCGCTCAGGGGCAGAGCTGCAGGCCCCTCCCTTCAGAGGGCCCGCCCTGCCCCCATTCCCTCCCACCTCACCCCCTCGTCTTGTTTGTGAGACCCTCAGCTGTCCCTTCCCTGCTGCACAGCTGCCAGACAGGAAATCAGATTAACTGTGTCCACACACACAGCTGTAACAGCTGTCAGGTTGGCAGCAAAAAATGAGTGCAGCCGCCCCAGGGACCCTGTGAGAAAGTGGTTCTCAAACTTTCAGTTATGTGTCCGAATTACCAAAGGAGTCTGTTAAAATGCAGGCTCCCAAGTCTCGCCCCTCCCCCTCCCAGGCTCGGATCCTCTAGGGCAGCCCAGGACCAGCATTTTGGCACATCTCAGGTGACGCCGACGGGAGCAGCCTCAGACCACGCTGGAGTCAAGGCTGCGTGGAGAGGGGTCATGTGGGCAGTGGTCACGGGGCCGAGCAGCCTGCCAGCGGGCGTCGCCGGCCTCCCTGGGAGGCCGCAGCGGGCTCGAGGATTCTTTCGAGAAGGGCCTTGTGCAGAGGGAGGGCTGTGGTTACCCCGGTCAGAGTCACATCCGGCTCTTAGCAGCCTGGCCGTCTGGAGAGGGAAGATGTCTTGAGACACTAGGGAGCAGGTGGCTAAACCCCAGCTGGGGTGGGGGGTTTTGGCCAGCGGCCAGGTGGGCAGGTGGGCAGGCTGCTCTGTCGGACGTTCGGGGCTGGGTGATGTCCCGAGGCCCCTGTTGTCCACCCCAGGTGTGGAGTGAACATTCTCAGCAGCAGCTGCAGGCTCTGAATGGTTATCGTGCCTCCTAATTGCCTCCAGCGTGGTGCCCAAGTGTTTCCTGGAAATGGCTGGGCTGCGAGAAGTGAGTCTATTTCTCCCTCACGTGGCAGCCCAAGATCAATGGCGAACTCCATTGTCACCAGTACCTTCCACTTGGACTCTGTACCTTCCCCTTGGCTCTGTGCCCCCAAGGCTGTAGAGGCACGGTCTGCCTCGGGGTTTCTGGGGGTTCCATCAACCTGGCTCCCTTCTCCTACGTGCGCCTGGTCTCTGGTGTTTTGGGGGCCCCGAGACCCCTGGATCCTGAAGACTGAGTTTGGCTCCTTACTCCATCGCTCGTTGATTTCAGGAGCAGCCTCAGGATCCCTCCTGCTTTTTCAGTGGGAGGGAGAGAGCCAGAAGCCCTGCCTGGCTCCTGCACCTCTTTCCCAGGTGTCGGACCAATTTCTGACACCTCTGGGCTTACGGTCCTCCTCTGTCAACGGGACGTTAAGTCGCTGACTTACAGGCCCTCCCTGCCTTGTCGTTCTGAGAGTTTCTGAAGCCAGTTCACGTTGCTTCTGCAAGAAGGGGGGCCCCGGAAGATGTGGAACAGTACTGCGGAGGGGGGTGTTGCCTGCAGCGGGCACAGTAAGGCTAGACTCCAGGAAAGGCTTTCTGGCTGGGACCCTGAGAGCAGGACTCCAAACTCAGGCTCATCTGGGCTAAATAATGCTTTTGAGGGAGAGGAGAGATCCGGGCAGGGCTGCAGAGGACAGAGCGGCCTTTCTGGGAGGTAGCAGGGCAGGAGGAAAAGCCCGGAGGAGCCGCCTTTGGGAAGAGTCTGTTCCCAGAGATGCCTTCCGCAACGCTGGGGTCCAGCGGCTGGTGCGTCCAGCTTGTGCTGCGTGTGGCCCACAGGAAGGGCTTTGATTGGGGCGGGACCACGGCTGTCTCGGGGCAGTCTAACAGGAGAGAGCTGAAGCCTCCCTCTGGCTGAGGGCTGAGCCTGGCTTCCTGGAGCTCAGGTGGTCTGCGAACTTGACCCCACGCAATTCTACGTATTTGATGTCACTCCCTTTAGAAACGTTCTGAGAAGTGGTCCGTAGGCTTCCCTAGATTGGCAAAGGGGTCCGGGAAATGTCAGGAGTCATTAATAATAGCCCTGACTGGCACCTCCTGAGATTTTCCCAGGCCCGGTGCCAAGCCGCTCTGCCTGTGTCCTCTCTCCTGAGCTCAGCAGCCCTGGGCGGTAGGTGCTGTGCCTCCTCCCATTTCACAGATGCCTGCACGGAGCACAGGGAGGTGCTCGGTCCCTTGTCCTGGGACGTGGCAGGGCCTGACTTGAACCCTGGTCTTCTCTTACTCCAGCCCTCGTTCCTCCCCGTGATGGGACGCGCGTTACGCGAGGCGTTGGGAAAATTGCTAGGTGAGAGTCACCCCAGTGTGCACATGTGGAAATGCTGTCTGAATTGTGGTCGAACCTGTTGAGCCTAAATTGGCCTCCCTAATCACGTAGGAGCACAGAAATAGATCATGGGAAAGCATCCTTCGTGGGGCGGGGACATGGGCGTCACGGGGAGGAGTGTGAAACGCTGCTCTGTGCCTCCTTCCAGAATCCCTCAAGACCCGCGGAGGGACAGGGGCCTTCTCCCATTCTCCAGAGCAGGGGTCTTCAAACTACGGCCCGCGGGCCACATGCGGCCCGCAGAGGAGTCTGATCCGGCCCGCCAGGTTTTTTGGGCAGTGAGCGCAGCCGAGGTGTTACAGTAGGGATTAGTAGTTCATATAGTCCGGCCCTCCAGCTCTCTGAGGGACCGTGATCTGGCCCCCACTTTAAAAAGTTTGAGGACCCCTGCCCCAGAGGGACAGAGTGAGGTCATTAAACATTGCAGGAGACTGCTGACTCCCCACCCTGCTCCTAAGGTGCTGCTGCCAGCCTGGTGCTCTCCAGAGAGGTCGCTGTCTAGGTCTGGTGGGTGCTGAGCACCGGGTGCCCGCCGTGGAGCCAGGCCGCACGGGCTGTCTGAGCCGGGAGTGGGGACACTTGGTTTCGAGTTGCTGCTCCCTAGCTGGTGGGATTGTCCGCACAGGAGCCTGAGTCTGGGTTTCCTCATCTGTTCAGCAAGGGGATTGAAGCAGATGGTCTCAGAGGCCCCTCTCACCCCCTCTCCTCTCTCGTTAGGGGCGCCCCTCAGGCCCAGGGCTTATCAGCAAAGGTCTCGTTTTGGTCCCATGTAGACATTCCTAACCGCTCATTGCACACCTCCCTCCTAGTCTGCGTTCACGTGGTCTCTTCCCTCCACTTCTGTGGCCGGGACTTCCGGGGACCAGGGTCTCTTTAGAGCAAGGTGACCAGACGTCCCACTTTTGGCAGGACAGTCCTGATTTTTAACAATGTGTCCCGCGTCCCGCGGCGTCTTATCGGGACTTTTTTTAAGACGCCGCGGGACGCGGGACACATTGTTAAAAATCGGGGTGTCTGGTCACCTTACTTTAGAGCCAACTGTGCCATACATGGTGCTGCCCTGCTCCCTCCAGGGCTCCTCCAAGGGCAGCTAACCGTGCCCTGCTGCCAGGGTTTGGGCCGCAGGGATTCTGGAGTTGGCGACTTCCCCCAGAGCGGGCTCGGAGCTGGGGCAGGGCCTGTGGTGTGTTCAGATCAGGAGTGAGGCGTGGCCTGGGCACTCTGTAGTCTAAGGCTGTGCTGGCAGTTGTCCCAAAGATTTCCCATAAGTACCTGCCTCATCCCCCCCCCCCCCCGCGAGGATCTAGGCTATCCCTGGCTGTGCTGCTCAGAGAATCTGCTGTGGGACCCCCACTGCACTAAAGGGGTTCCTGGAGAGACAGGAGGCCCAGCTAGACGGGAAGAAAGTATCTCTGATGCCGAAACCGGTTTGGCTCAGTGGATAGAGCGTCGGCCTGCAGACTGAAAGGTCCCTGGTTCGATTCCAGTCAAGGGCATGTACCTTGGTTGCAGGCACATCCCCAGTAGGGGGCATGCAAGAGGCAGCTGATCGATGACTCTCTCATCGATGTTTCTCTCTGTCTCTCTCCCTTCCTCTCTGTAGAAAATCAATTAAAAAAATATATTTAAAAAGTAAAAGAAAAAGAAAGTGTCACTGAGGTCTCTCTATTGCCCAGGTGTGCCCAGGAGCTGGGCAGGGAGATTCCTTCTGAGCCAGAGCCTGGTACAAGTGGGGTCCTTGTGACGGCTACAAGCCCTGCCCACCCGGCTACCTGGGCTGGCTTTCTCCACAGGGTAGTGTGGGTCCAACCCACAGAAGGCCAGAGGACAGGACGGTGTTACCGTTTGTTCCCAAGGCCGCCACTCCCAGGAGACAGGGTCAGAGTCCCCGGGAAGGAGGTCTGCAGTGGGCAGACAGTGCCTCCCCTGAGGAGGCTGCTGGGTAGGCTGTCGGGCTCACTTTCTGTTCCCTGCAGCTCGCCGTCAGAAGGAAGTACGGGGGTTCAGGGAGGACCAGGGTCTTGCCCTTGTACGTGACCCCACACTTGGCCTCTCGGAGGTCTCCTCGACTGTCCTCGTGAGGAGCAGTGTCCTCAGTCCTCCCTCCCTTTCAGAGGTCCTCCCACCGCCCTGGGTCCACTGGGAGGCGATCGAGAGCCTCTTCTCGAGACACACCCATTTCTCCTCCAGGCGCTTCGCGATGAGGGCAGCCACGGCACCTACTCCGCCTGTGCCAGTTTGGCCGAGGGCACAGATCCTTGAGGGGGCGCAAGGCCAGTTAGGCCCCAGGTCTTGTGCCCAGCAGACTACATGCAGGGGCTCGGTGCCTACCCCCTGCCCTTTCTCTGATTCCAGCTGCTCCGCGGCAGCCCCTTCCATCTCGGGTGGAGCCAGGTAACTACCTGGCGGCCCCCTGGGGTGCTGCATCCGGTCCAGGCTCCACGGGGCCTGCGGATCGATAGTCTCCAGCCGCCCGTGCTTCCTGCTTGCGCGGGAACAATTCTACGTGGCGGAGCCCAGAGCCCGCTGGCTGCCCCGCCGCCCGCATACCGATGGGCTGCAGCTCTGGCTGCAGCGCGGGGCTGGCATTTCGGTGACGGCAGTGATGGAGGCTGGGAGGGAGCCGTGGTGGGAGATGCCCCTCACCTGGGCCCGTGCCCTCTCTGTAGGCCTCCTGCCAGGGAAGTCAGGACTGCGAGGAGCCAGGATCACTCGGACCCCTGCCCTTCTCTGGGTGGTCGGGCTGGCATTGGCTCCTGCAGCCCCGGCACTGCTGGGAGCAGCAGGTTGAAGCTTGTCTACCTTTGGCTGCGTGGTTGGAGGGCCCCGGGCCTAGCCAGGCTTACCTAGGAACAGACTCTCCAGCCAGCTCAGGCCTTTATGTTAAAGGTTCATTAAAAAAAAAGTTTTTATTGACTTTAGAGAGAGGATGGGAGGAGAGAGAGAAGCATCGATCTGCCTCCTGCATGCCCCCACAGGGGATCGAGCTGGTAACCCGGCATGTGCCCAACCGGGAATGGAACCAGCGACCTTTCGGTGCATGAAATGACAACCAACTGAGCCACACTGGCCAGGGCAGCTGGGGGCCTTGCTGGGTGTTTCCAGAGCTGGGGAGACCTGAGGCTGGCTGCTGGCTCTTTGCTGCCACCCCCTGTTTTGCCCCCTGGATGGTGCGGGGTGCCTCCAGAAATGTCCTGGTGCTGGGATAGAGTGTGTGTGTGTGTGTGTGTGTGTGTGTGTGTGTAGCCCCACCCTCTGGCCGCATCTGGCCACTCCTACAGATGTGGCTCTGGCCTTCTGGCCGCAGAGTCGTCAGTGTGGCTGGCGGGCAGACCACAGAGGAATGTGCCTCGCAGTGCTTGGGGGAGAAGGGACGATGGGGACTGAGAGCGACATTCTGCTCAGGCTGCACCTCCCCTCCCCCAGGGGGTCCCCTAGCCCCTGCCTCTGACATTCTTTCAGATCTGGGCCAAAGGCTGACTGCACAGGGGGGGGCCTCTCTTAGCTCAGCCCCTCACTGTGTGTGTGTGTGTGTGTGTGTGTGTGTGTGTGTGTGTGTCCCGGTACTCCTGATGCGGGGCTGGGGGAACCTGGGCAGAAGCCCTCGGGGCAGGAGGCGCAGCCGCGGGATATTAGGTGCTTCTCCAGGCTGGGCAGGCGGGGGCTCTTGCCATAGAGTCCTCCCCACGCCCTGGGGCCTCCCGGGGCTGGAGAGAGGAAAGCGAGGGCTTTCTTTGGAGAAAGAGATGGAAAAGGAACGCGATGGGCTGGCCTGGCCTCTCTCACTTCCTCCTTCCCAGGCGTTGGGAGCTGCCTTCCCTTCCCTCTGGCGGCGGAGGCTGTGGGGGTGTGGGCTGGGCTGGGGCTCCCTGCTGGTGCGGTGTTTGCCCTGGCAGCCACAGGGCAGCGATGGGAAGTGACGCTCAGTGCCCAGAGGACAGCGCATAGCGATCAAGAGGCTGAGGCTTACCCTTCCCATCGGAGCCCTCTGCCCCTCCCTGGGCCCATCGGCCCGTTCCCATTGTCCACTTGGGGCCTGGACCCAGGGCCTGGGGACCCAGCAGGCCCCAGACTCCTTTTCGCTTCCCAGCAGGCTGTCCCGGGGACTGCAGTTCGGAGCTCTCTGCCTCAGCTCCCGTCCCCCCTCCGCCCCCCTGCTATTACCTTCTTCCTGTCTGATTCCCTTTCCTTTCCTGTCTCCTCCTCCCACCTCCTCTCTGCGCCTGCCCTCCCATTCTCCCGTTCTCCCGTTCCCTCCTCCCCCTGGGCACAGCTGCTGTTTGGCTCACTCTATATATAGCGGCGTTTTCAGGGTAATTACAATAAAACTGTTGAAAGGAGATAATCCGGCGAAGGAAGCCAGTCTGCGTCCCAGCCCCCTCCTGTCCCTGGTTTGGTGCAGCCCTGCACCCCTTCCCCTGAGGCCTCCCGCTTCCAGCTCACCCCCTGCCCGTGGCCTCTGCTTTCAGCCCCGTGGCTGGGTGAGGGGAAGAGAAGGGAAGTGGACAGGGGTGTCTAGAGGGCCCCGAGGGCCCCTCCTGCGTTCACTGAGGGCCTGGCTGCCAGTCCTGTCATTTCTGGAACCGACCTCTGTGCCTCAGTGTCTCTCTAGTCCAGACTCTTTGGCGGGGAGCGTGTGGCGTTGAGAGGTGAGGGAGGAGGCACAGGACCGTAGTTATATCCTGGTTCATCGGTCACCTGCTGTCTGTCTCTGGTCATATTACTTAAACCAGTGTTTTTCAACCTTTTTTGGGCAAAGGCACACTTGTTTCATGAAAAAAATCACGAGGCACACCACCATTAGAAAATGTTAAAAAATTTAACTCTGTGCCTATATTGACTATATATAAAGTAATTCTCTTGAATAGGAATCAAACACAAAGAAAGTATTTTATAATTACTTTATTATGAAATATTAAGTAAACAAAATAGTGAAAAATTATAAAATTCTTGTCTTGTCTGCACCTATGGCACACCAGGCAACATCTCGCGGCACACAGCGGTTGAAAAACGCTGACTTAAACCTCTTGCAGCCTCGGTTTTCTCATCAGTAAAGTAATTCACATAAAGAACCCAGTGGCATCAGCTCCCAATGACAGCAGCACATTTTGAACACTCACCATCTTCCAGGGACTGGGCTTGCATCTTTTCTCTCTCTCTTTTTTTTTAAGGAATTTCTTTATTGATTTCAGAGAGTAAAGGAGAAGGAGAGAGAGAGAGATAGAAACATCAATGATGAGAGAGAATCATTGACCAGCTGCCTCCTGCACGCCCCCCCACCGGGGACCGAGCCCGCAACCCAGACATGTGCCCTCGGCCGGAACCGAACCTGGGACCCTTCAGTCCACAGGCCAATGCTCTATCCACTGAGCCAAGCCGGCCAGGCGCGTCTTTTCTTTCTTTTTTCTTTTTTTAAAATATATTTCATTGATTGTTTACAGAGAGGAAGGAAGAGAGATAGAGAGCTAGAAACGTCGATGAGAGAGAAACATCGACCAGCTGCCTCCTGCACACCCCCCACCGGGGATGTGCCCACAACCAACGCACATGCCCCTGACCGGAATCGAACCCGGGACCCCCCAGTCCGCAGACCGACGCTCCACCACTGAGCCGAGCCGGCCAGGCGCATCTTTTCTTATTGAGTTATGGCTCCAGCCACATTTAACTGAGGCAGAAGGTTGTATCCCCAGAGCAGAGGGTTCTGACTTCCCATCTCCGTTCTCTCTTGGTCTAGTTAGTCCTGCTTGATAGCGCTCTGGGTGTCAGGCATGGCTGCCAGGGCTCAGTGGGGACCCCTTTCTGTCTCTTCTCCCCACAGTGGAGGTGAAGCCGGTGCTGCCAGGGGCCATGCCCAGCTCCCTGGGTGGCGGGGCTGGAGGCAGCCCCAGCCCAGTGGAGCTGCGTGGCGCCCTGGCCGGCTCTGTGGACCCTGCGCTGCGGGAGCAGCAGCTGCAGCAGGAGCTCCTGGCGCTCAAGCAGCAGCAGCAGCTGCAGAAGCAGCTCCTGTTCGCCGAGTTCCAGAAGCAGCATGACCACCTGACCCGGCAGCATGAGGTCCAGCTGCAGAAGCACCTCAAGGTGAGCAAGGGGGGTGCGGGGGGGCCGCCCTGACCTCTGACCCCGCCTGGACCTGCTCACCCTGCCTCCCCCCGCCCCGCCCCGGTGCCTTTGCAGCAGCAGCAGATGTTGGCAGCCAAGAGGCAGCAGGAGCTGGAGCAGCAGCGGCAGCGGGAGCAGCAGCGGCAGGAGGAGCTGGAGAAGCAGCGGCTGGAACAGCAGCTGCTCATCCTGCGGAATAAGGAGAAGAGCAAAGAGAGTAAGGCCCGGGGCCTCCTGGGGCCAGCTGGGACTCCTGTCCGTTTCCCCTAGGCTGTGGGGTCCTGGCCCGAGCACCCAGGTCAGCTGCACCCTGTCCCGCAGGTGCCATCGCCAGCACCGAGGTGAAGCTGAGGCTCCAGGAATTCCTCCTGTCGAAGTCAAAGGAGCCCACGCCAGGCGGCCTCAACCATTCCCTCCCGCAGCATCCCAAGTGCTGGTAATGACCCTCGGCAGGCGTGGGTGGCAGAGGTGCCCTGCACAGGGGCTGCCCGCCTGCAGGCTAGAAAGAGGTTCCTGACCTAAAGCCGCGTATGGGCCCTGCAGTCCCTCCTCGGAAATCCCACTCTTGGTTTCTCTCGCTTCCCTCATCAGGATTCATTCTTCTGTCGCTGCACACAGTGGATATTTCATAAACGTAGAATGCTAGGTGACAGGTGATACCTTAACTCTGTCTCTATCCCTGCCCCCCTTCCACCCCCAGGGGAGCCCACCATGCTTCTTTGGACCAGAGTTCCCCTCCCCAGAGTGGCCCCCCGGGGACGCCTCCCTCCTACAAACTGCCTTTGCTCGGGCCCTATGACAGCCGCGACGACTTCCCCCTCCGCAAAACGGGTGAGCGCCGCCTGGCCTCCGGCACGGGCTCCTGGGGGGGGCTGGGCTGCGGCAGGTGCCCGTTTGGTGGGTGTGTCTGAGCCCTGGCTCCCTTCCCCGCAGCCTCTGAGCCTAACTTGAAAGTGCGTTCGAGGCTAAAGCAGAAGGTGGCCGAGCGGAGAAGCAGTCCCCTCCTGCGTCGGAAGGATGGGACTGTCATCAGCACCTTTAAGAAGAGAGCTGTGGAGATCACAGGCGCCGGGCCTGGCGGTAAGGGCGCCTCCCCTGTCCCCGTGCTGCGGGCCTGGGCGGAGCGGGGGCTCCAGCAGGCCGAGCTGACAGCTGCCCCTCCCGCAGTGTCATCTGTGTGCAACAGCGCGCCAGGCTCCGGCCCCAGCTCCCCCAACAGCTCGCACAGCACCATCGCCGAGAACGGCTTTACTGGCTCCGTCCCCAACATCCCCACCGAGGTACGGGCCTGCGGGCGGGGAGGGGGGGCCCGAGGCACCCCTTTTCCCATCCGACTTGCTGGGAGTGCCCAGCAGGGACCTCTCTCCGCACGCAGGCAGGCTGGAGAGACCTGCTGCCCTGGAGGGGGATGTGCCCACTGAAGGGCTGTGACTCTTGGCCCGCCCCCAGGTGGGGCGTGGTGGGGGGAGCAGGGCACCGTTCAACGCTCTCCTCTCAGCCCCAGGTGGCCCCCCTTTGCCTGCGCTCATGCCTGTCTCTCCTGACTGCTCCCCAGATGCTCCCCCAGCACCGGGCCCTCCCTCTGGAAAGCTCTCCCAACCAGTTCAGCCTCTACACGTCTCCCTCTCTGCCCAACATCTCCCTAGGGCTGCAGGCCACCGTCACTGTCACCAACTCGCACCTCACTGTGAGTACGGGCGCCTGCCCTAGTGCTAGTCCCGGATGCCCCAGCGAGCGCTGAGGGAGATCACACACACTCCCTCCGAGCTGGGAGGGGGGCAGAGGGTCCGCGAGGGGTGCTGGTCCGATGTGAGCCCCTCCCTCACCTGTCTCCCCTCTCCATCCCCAGGCCTCCCCGAAACTGTCAGCACAGCAGGAGGCTGAGAGGCAGGCCCTTCAGTCCCTGCGGCAGGGTGGCGCGCTGACCGGCAAGTTCATGAGCACATCCTCGATCCCCGGCTGCCTGCTGGGCGTGGCCCTGGAGGGCGACTCGAGCCCCCACGGGCACGCCTCCCTGCTGCAGCACGTGCTGTTGCTGGAGCAGGCCCGGCAGCAGAGCACCCTCATCGCCGGTGAGTGGGTGGGCGGCTGTGCGAGCGAGGAGGGGCAGCCCCACTTCCGGGGCTCGGGCTAAGGTGACCAGACGGCCCGCTTTTGGCGGGACAGTCCCGATTTCCAGCAATTTGTCCCGCGTCCCGCGGCGTTTTAAAAAAATCCCGATTCTTTCCAAGAATCTGGACTTTTTTAAAACGCCGCGGGACAAATTGTTAAAAATCGGGATGGCTGGTCACCTTGCTCAAGGCAGGACCCTCAGGCAGAAGCAGTCAAGGATTCTTCTCAGCCCTGCCATAGCTCCCCTCAGTGGAATCAGTGATTTCTCCACCGTCTGCAGCCTGAGGGGCCGGCTCCTGTGCTCCGCAGCTCCTGCTGCCCTGATGGCGCTCACGGCCAGAGCAGCGCAGCCCAGTAAACCGAGAACACAGGGCCCCCCCCCCCCCCCCCCCCCCCCCCGTAACTTAGTTTCCTAGTAGCCGCGTTCAGACATAAAGAGAAACAGGTAGAGTTAATTTTATTTTATTATTTTTAAAAAATATATATTTTATTGATTTATCACAGAGAAGAAGGGAGGGGGACAGAGAGCTAGAAACATCGATGAGAGAGAAACATCAATCAGCTGCCTCCTGCACATCCCCTATTGGAGATGTTACCGCAACCAAGATACATGCCCTTCACATCCCCGGTAGGGGGTTTGCAGGAGTCAGCTGGTCGATGTATCTCTCTCATCGATGTTTCTAGCTCTCTAACCTTCTCCCTTCCTCTCTGTGAAAAATCAATAAAATATATTTTAAAAAAAGAAAGAAAAAAAAAAGACACATGCCCTTGACCAGAATCGAACCTGGGACCCTTGAGTCTGCAGGCCGACGCTCTATCCACTGAGCCAAACCAGTTTCAGGTGGAGTTAATTTTAATAACATATTTAACTCACTATATCTAGAATATTATCATTTCAACATGTAGGCAATATAAAGAGTTATCAGTGAGATATTTTGTGTTTTACACTCTCTTGAAACCTGTGTGTATTTCACACTTAGAGCACATCTCAATTTAGACAGGTCACATTTCTTCCTTTAAAAAAAATTAATTTTAAAAAAATATATATTTTTATTGATTTCAGAGAGGAAGGGAGAAGGAGGGAGAGACAGAAACATCAATGATGAGAGAAAATCATTGATCTGCTGCCTCATGCACACCCCCCACTGGGGATCGAGCCCGCAACCCAGGCATGTGCCCTTGGCCAGAATCGAACCTGGGACCCTTCAGTCCCCAGGCTGACACTCTGTCCACTGAGCCAAGCCGGCTAGGGCTAGACAGGCCACATTTCAAGTGCTCAGTAGTCAGTGTGGCTGGCAGCTGTGGGATTGGACAGCACAGCCTGGGACAGTGAGCCCTTAAGTAGCCAGTGGCCTCAGAAGAGATTGTGCTTAAGAGACACGTGGTCCTGGCTCCTGGCTCCCCAGCCCAGGATCCGTGTTCCTGAGCAGGGAGGTCTTATAGATGGGAAAAGCCAGTTACTCCACATGGAGGGTCCACGACTCCATGTGCAAACATAAGTGAATCCAAGGGAGAGGACGGAGAATCCAGGAGGGCTTGCGGGAGGCAGTGGCTCTTAGCTGTGAGACTGTTTCATTATGGGGAGGAGGAGGAACGGGGCTCAGATTTGGGGGTGGGGTGCTCCAGGCCCCTCCACAGTCGCTCCTGAGTGTGTGTTTTGGGATGGGGAGAGTCTTGGGATGGGCTGAGGGGCCTGACAGTGATGGTTACTCTCCTCCCTGCCCTGACAGTGCCGCTCCATGGGCAGTCCCCACTGGTGACGGGGGAACGAGTGGCTACCAGCATGCGGACGGTGGGCAAGCTCCCGAGGCACCGGCCCCTGAGCCGCACTCAGTCCTCGCCGCTCCCCCAGAGCCCCCAGGCCCTGCAGCAGCTGGTCATGCAGCAGCAGCACCAGCAGTTCCTGGAGAAGCAGA
This sequence comes from Pipistrellus hanaki, assembly GCF_964339955.1. Taxonomy (NCBI): domain Eukaryota; kingdom Metazoa; phylum Chordata; class Mammalia; order Chiroptera; family Vespertilionidae; genus Pipistrellus; species Pipistrellus hanaki. Next base: position 13,371,826 of record NC_140518.1, read on the forward strand.
AGCAGCAGCAGCTGCAGCTGGGCAAGGTGAGCCTGGGGCGGGGCCGGGCTGGCAGGAGGGAGGGAGAGGGGGCTGACCCCCGAGGCCGCTCCCCAGGGCCACCTTGCCTTTTTCTTTTCTTTTTTTAATAAAAAAATATATTTTTATTGATTTTTTACAAAGAGGAAGGGAGAGCAATAGAGAGCTAGCAACATCATGAGAGAGAAACATCAACCAGCTGTCTCCTGCACCCCTCCCCCCCCCCCCACTGGGGATGTGCCCGCAACCAATGTACATGCCCTTGACCGGAATCGAACCCGGGACCTTTCAGTCCACAGGCCAACGCTCTATCCACTGAGCCAAACCGGTTTCGGCACCTTGCCTTTTTCTGGTTCACACAGCTCTGTAAGGGCCGGGTGGCTGCAGGGAGAGGCGAGGGAAGGGTGGACCCTCCTGGGCCACCGATTGCACGGCTGCTGCCCCTCCCAGCTGACGCGCTCCCTCTGCTCTGCTCCCAGATCCTCACGAAGACTGGGGAGCTGCCTCGACCGCCCACCACGCACCCCGAGGAGACCGAGGAGGAGCTCACGGAGCAGCAGGAGGCCCTGCTGGGGGAGGGAGCCCTCACCATACCCCGAGAGGGCTCCACGGAGAGTGAGAGCACGCAGGAGGACCTGGAAGAGGAGGAAGGGGAGGAGGAAGAGGAGGAGGAGGAGGAGGAAGAGGAGGAGGAGGACTGCATCCAGGTCAAGGATGAGGAGGGCGAGAGTGGCGCTGAGGAGGGACCTGACTTGGAGGAGTCCAGAACTGGTTACAGAAAGGTGCCCCCTCCCCCAGGCCTTTGATCACCATCCCTCTGTCCTTCCTCCTTTCCACCCTGCCCTTCCCCCTCCCCAGTCTGCAGTGCCCAGGCTGCACGGGGCCAGCTTTGTGAAGAGAGCAGTACGGGAGTAGGAAAAGACAAGGAGCTGTGGAAGGGGGGGACTGCTGGTGTTGGTCTCAGCTGCCAATACCAGTCGCCAGCCCCTCCCTGCCTCTGTCTGTGATCGCCCCCGCCTGTCTGCTTGTGTGTGTGTATGAACGTGGCCGTATCTGCATTTCCGCCGGCGTAGGGTCGGTTGTGCATTGGTCCCTGTGCGTGCGTGTATGTGTGCGCGTACACACACACCCTCACTGTTACTACAGTATGCCCTGTGCCTAGCGCACTTCATTCATTGCGGCCACAGCTGAGCCCTCGGGGCCTGACTCATCCCACCCCTCCCACACGCTTACCTCAGTGCTGCTCTGCATGACTCATCGCTGTCCTCCCTCCCTCCCTTCTCCCCGGAGAGGGAGACAATGAAGCTGGAGTTTCTTCTGTTCCTGGAGGGAGGGAGGAGGTTTAGAAAGGCTGGCTTGGGGACCCCACTGGAGGCCCCAGGACCCCTGTCTTCACAGCCATCTCAGACAAAGCCTCACCGGGCCCCCCTCCTCCTCTCCTCCTTCCCAGGTGTTCTCAGATGCCCAGCAGCTGCAGCCACTACAGGTGTACCAGGCCCCTCTCAGCCTGTCCACTGTGCCCCACCAGGCCCTGGGCCGCACCCAGTCCTCCCCTGCTGCTCCTGGGGGCATGAAGAGCCCCCCAGACCAGCCCACCAAGCACCTCTTCACCACAGGTGAGCCCACTGCTGCCGACTGCCCTTCCACCGTGTGCCGGGGCCTGTGCATGCATCCAGCCTGGTGGGAATGGTGAAGGGATTGCCAGGGCCCCTCAGAGTGCCCTGAGGGAGGGAAGCAGGCCTTCGTCCTCTTCCTGTGCACCACCAGCCACCTGTGGTAGTGGGGCAGTCTCTGCCCACTGCGAGGGAGCGTGGCGGTCCCGTCCATACCCACTGGGCAGCATCTTTTCCATGCCCCCACCCCCTCCTGCCGAGGGACCCCTGGTTTTGTGCCATCACTGCACAAGCCCTCCAGTGGGTGGAGAAAGCCCACTGTCTCAGTCGGATCTTGCCCTTCCTGCTCCCTCTGACTCCCTGTGAGGGCCAGCACGAGGCCTCCGTCCGTTCCAGAAAGCCCTTCCCCTTGACGCTGCCCTGTGCTGGGGCCTCAGATGCCTGAGGATGGTCTCTCCTCGTCAGTGGGGAGTGGGGAGGGGAGCAGCACCCGAGGGCTGTGACAGGAGTGGGGAAAGGGGGATGTGCCATGAGGGTCCGGTGCCAGGGGCATCGTGGGCAGAGATAAACACCAGGGGGTGTCGAGGTCAGCCTCGGGGAGGTTTGCGGAGCAGGGAGGCTGGACAGGCAGTGATGGAGGAAAAACTGCAGGAGGAGGGAAGAGGGGTGGTGTGTGGGAGGGTGGCTGGGTGGCTGGGGAGAGCCGATGAGCTCTTCTGAGGATTGCGGTGGCGAGTCTGTCACATGGCCCAGAGCAGAGCTGACGGGCAGTGTGTCTCTGGCTCAGGCGTGGTTTACGACACATTCATGCTGAAGCACCAGTGCATGTGCGGAAACACACACGTGCACCCCGAGCATGCCGGCCGGATCCAGAGCATCTGGTCCCGGCTGCAGGAGACGGGCCTGCTCAGCAAGTGTGAGGTAAGGGAGCCCTCCTTCCTCCAGTTCCAACTCAGACCCAGCGAGGGCCTTTGTGCTCCCTGTTGGTGAAGCCCCCTGACCTCAGGGCCAGTCCCCTCATCCCTTACAGCCCGTTTTCCCCGATGGTCCCCCACTGAATCGGGGAGGATCCTGGCCTGGGGTCGGGGGGGGGCCAGGTTATATCTTCTCAAAGCCTTTGGATCTCCTGAGGGCAGAGTGGCCCCATGTGCCCCAGGCTGTGGTGCAGAGAGAGGGTCTGGGCTTCACGGAGAGCCGGACCTTCAGTGCCACGCTTCCCCTGATCTCCCCTGCCAGCGGATCCGAGGTCGAAAAGCCACACTGGACGAGATTCAGACGGTGCACTCTGAATACCATACCCTGCTCTACGGGACCAGCCCCCTCAACCGACAGAAGCTGGACAGCAAAAAGTTGCTTGGTGAGTGAGCAGGCTGACGGGCAGGCTGTGGGCCGGGCCTTGTCCACTGCCTGGGTGGGATGGGGGGCTGTCAGGAAGACCGCTTGGCCGGGTAGGCAGGTGGGTCCTGTTGAGCACAGGTCATCCCCAAGGCAGGGGTGGTTCAGTGCCATATTGCATACCTCCAAGGGACTCTGTTCACGTAGAATATGACATTATCAGAGCGTGCCGGTGGGAGTGCATTGCAGAGTGGAAGGTGAGGGGTCCGGCTTGGTGATGGGGGTGTGTTTTGCTCTTCTTCCCAAATGATCCTGCCCCTTTCTCCCTGCTATCTGCCCCAGAGGCAGGATGTACCCCCAACACAGGAGACAGACATCTCCCAACTAGTATGGGCTGCAGAAGCCTGTCCTGGGCTTGGGTGTTTTTCTATGACTGAGCTCACTGCCCTCTGCACACCCCAACCTACAGCCTTGGCAGTGGAGGCAACTTCCAGAGTTGCTCTGTTTCTCTCCCCTGCAGGCCCCATCAGCCAGAAGATGTACGCCATGCTGCCTTGTGGAGGTATCGGGGTGAGTAGGGCACCTGCCAGTGGGGGTTGGTGAATGGTTCTCCCAATTTTGGCCCCTTCCTTCCTGCCCAACAGAGCTGCTGGCTGTCCAAGGGCCCATCCCCATTCTTGCCCTCCCCCTGCAGGGGGCACGCTGAAGCCTGCTCTCCTGCCCCTGCAGGTGGACAGTGACACTGTGTGGAACGAGATGCACTCCTCCAGTGCCGTGCGCATGGCGGTGGGCTGCCTGGTGGAGCTGGCTTTCAAGGTGGCAGCTGGAGAGCTTAAGGTGAGTACTGGCAGGGGGAGCTAAGCACTGCTTGCCTAAGTCTTGTATCCTCAGGAGCCGAGCACGGGGCAGCCTTAGCTTTCCCTTCAGTAAGGCATGGTCCTTTGCAACCTCAACTTTCAGGTGCCAGAGTTGGGAGGAGGTGACAGTTCTCAGGCCAGCTGGGGGATGAGGGGTAAAGAGGGACCAACAAAGTGGCACTAGTGTCTGGTGCTCTCATGGGCATCTCAAGACCTGGGATGGTCTGCCTGTCTGCCCACGTGGCCCACAGCTGGCCACAGGTGTGTATGATACATGTTTCTGATCTGTGTTTTCTTCCCTGCTTGGCTTATGTTTCTGTCCTTCTGTGTCCACCCCTCTGTGGCCACCTTGCCTGCCCGCCTGTCTCTTATCTCCTTCCCTCTGTCTGCAACTTTTCAGAATGGATTTGCCATCATCCGGCCCCCAGGACACCATGCTGAGGAATCCACAGCCATGTGAGTGCCACCCAGCCCTGCACTAGACCCGCAGTCCTCACCCTTTCCCCTCTCAGCGAGCTGATGCATCCTGCTCATGGAGCAAAGCACTGTGAAGGCTGACCTCCCCGCCCTTTCTCCTCCTTCCCTCAGGGGATTCTGCTTCTTCAACTCCGTAGCCATCACAACCAAACTCCTGCAGCAGAAGCTGAATGTGGGCAAGGTTCTCATCGTGGACTGGGTAAGCAGTGAGCTGCTGGGCCAGGGTCAACCTTCAGGAAGCCCCCACACAACCCTGCCTCCTCTTCCTCGGGTGCCCACGCAGGAGCTGGGCCCGATGGCTTACTTCACATCCTCCTCCTGGAGCTTTAGCCCAGCCTCCATGTCCTTGGGACTCCCTCCTCACCAGGAGACTCGAAAGCGGTTTTAGCCCCTGGTCCATCTTGGCCCCCACCTTGCAGCTTCAAGTAACTGAAAGGACTTCCTACTTTGAACAGTAGAGACCAATACCATCGTAATAGCTCCACACAGTGGGCTCAGCCACCTTATGTAGGAAGGAAGAATCAGGACGTCCATTTCTGTGTGTGGAGACACGGAGCTGTTGGGTGACTTACCCAGCCAAGGCCGCTGAGTTTGGGAGGTTGGAACTGGGTTTCACATCAGGTCTTTTGGCCCCAACACTTGTGCTCCTGCTCCTGCACAGCGCCTCTCAAACCCTGTCTCTCTCGGCAGAGGGTAAGGCACCCACCACTCCCTGTGAGCTGGGGAAGCAGCCACGGGCAATCCTCCTCAAGGGTGGAATCTCTTGGAAGACCAACTTTGGCTTAAAAATTAATGTTAACGTTGGATTTTTCTTCAGAGTGTATCTGTGTTTGTTTTTTGTTTTGTGTGTGTGTGTGTGTGTGTGTGTGTGTGTGTGTGTGTTTAAATATTTTTATTGATTTCAGAGAGGAAAAGAGAGAGAGATAGAAACATCAATGATGAGAGAGAATCATCTGATTGGCTGCCTCCTGCACACCCCCCGCTGGGGATCCAGCCTGCAACCCGGGCATGTGCCCTGACCGGGAATCAGACCGTGACCTGGTTCACAGGCCAATGCTCAACCACTGAGCCATGCCGGTTGGCTATATCTATTTGTTCTCTAAGGCTTACTAGCCTTAACACTGCCCTCCACACTGCTGTCTAGAATGGGCCCCGGGGAGAGGAGCCACATTCGCTTCGTGGCTTTGCATCTGCCCTGTACAGCTCCTGGTTAGAGAAGCATAGGGTGATACTGTGTGAACAGAACACAGACGCCCTGTAGCTCGTGGTGGGCTGTACCCCAGGCTCACCATATTGGGGGTGGGGGGTGACAAGTGGAATTTTTTTACCTTTGGGCGAGAGCCTGGGCCATTTTTCTGATGCTCTCACTCCTCCCCACTAGGACATTCACCATGGCAACGGCACCCAGCAAGCATTCTACAATGACCCCTCCGTGCTCTACATCTCCCTGCACCGCTACGACAATGGGAACTTCTTCCCAGGCTCCGGGGCTCCTGAAGAGGTACAGCTCCTGGGTGCAGATGTGGGGCCCCTTAGGGAGGTAGCAGAACGGGACCTGGCAGGGAGTCCTGGAGGCCCTTGGTGGTGCTGGTACCTGGGGAGTCTGGGCTCCTAGTGGGAGGACCACACCGGCCAACTGCCCTTCCATGCAGAGCAGAGGTCAGTGGAGTGAGGGCTGGAGGTAGGGCTGAGGGTGGGGGCAACTTCTGGGATCCCTAGGCAGTGAGAATAACCCCTCCCCCACCGTGCTGCCAGGTTGGCGGAGGGCCGGGCGTGGGGTACAATGTGAACGTGGCATGGACGGGAGGTGTGGACCCCCCCATCGGAGACGTGGAGTACCTAACAGCCTTCAGGTGAAGACTGAGAAGGGCCAAGGGAGGGGTGGGAGCCCCGGGCCCTGCCGCGGGAGGGCAGAGACACTCAGCTTGGCGTAGGTGGAGGGGGTTGTCTCGGGGGGCACAGTGGGGCAAGGCCTGGCTCAGCCTCCTGCCAGGGTCAGCTTGGGCCCTCCCTTTGCAGGACAGTGGTGATGCCCATTGCCCACGAGTTCTCACCTGACATGGTCCTAGTCTCCGCCGGGTTTGATGCTGTTGAGGGACACCTGTCTCCGCTGGGTGGCTACTCTGTCACCGCCAGATGTGAGCCTGCTGGGGGTTAAGGGACGCTGTGGGACAGTAAGGAGGGGTCAAGTGGGGGTGTGGAGCAGTTAGACTGATGCTGCACAGGTGGGAGGAGAGCTGGGGCAGGTCCAAGACTTGCAATAATCCTGGCAGCGCCCCCTAGTCTCCCTCTGCCAATCCTGGCCTTGAGAGGCAAGCAAGGAGGGAGGTGGGGGAACAGCAGAGGGCGTGTCTCCTCCCAGAGGCTGGGCATGGAGCTTGTTGGTCCATCCTGTATCAGTGGTGTTCTTTAAAAGACATCTGATTGCATTTTTAAAGCTTATCTGTTATGTTTTGTCTTTAATGGAGCATCTAGTCCATTGACATTAAATTTTATTATGGGTATATACACACACATTTGAGTTTAAGTCTGCCATCTTATTTTGTGCTATTTGTCCCACTTCTTGTTTCTGTTTCTCTCCTTTCTTCTCTTGAATTGTCCTTTTTTTTTTTTTTTTTTTTTTTTTTTTACCATTTCATCTCTAATTGCTCATCCCTAAAGGTTTTGGCCACTTGACCAGGCAGCTGATGACGTTGGCAGGGGGCCGGGTGGTGCTGGCCCTGGAGGGAGGCCACGACTTGACCGCCATCTGTGATGCTTCTGAGGCCTGTGTCTCTGCTCTGCTCAGCGTGGAGGTGAGGGGTGAAGGGATGTAAGCCAGGAGGCCAGGGTCTGAGAGGCCGGGAGGAAGGCCCTGTCCTGGGTCAAGCAGTACCGAGGGCCTTTGGGAAGGTTTTCCTGGGTCCTCCGGACGGCTGGAGGCCAGGAGAGCTTTCTGAGTAGGAGTTCCTCCTATCATGAGAGATGTCTGAGGCTGAATGGGGAGGTTAGAACGTCAGGCACCACCGCCCATTCCCCACCCTAAGCCTTCTCTCCTGCTGCCAGCTACAGCCCTTGGATGAGACAGTCTTACAGCAAAAGCCCAACATCAACGCAGTGGCCACGCTAGAGAAAGTCATCGAGATCCAGAGTATGTGGGGACAGGCGGAGGGCTCAGGCCTTACCAGAGGGGCGGACGTGGGGGTGTGCCAGGGCTGGGGATGAACGGGTTCATATGGTGGTTTTGCCCTCCCTGATATCCTGCTCGTCTCTCATCCACAGGCAAACACTGGAGTTGTGTGCAGAGGTTTGCTGCTGGTCTGGGTCGTTCCTTGCGGGAGGCCCAGGCAGGTGAGACGGAGGAGGCCGAGACTGTGAGCGCCATGGCCTTGCTGTCCGTGGGGGCCGAGCAGGCCCAGGCTGCTGCAGCCCGGGAGCACAGCCCCAGGTGAGGCTCCTCCCGCCCCTCTGCCCTCGCCTACGCCGAGGACCCCGCTCACTGCCCTCCCTGTGCTTGTCCCACAGGCCCGCGGAGGAGCCTATGGAGCAGGAGCCTGCCCTATGACGCCCTGGCCCCGTCCTCTGGGCTTCATCATTGTGATTTTGTTTATTTTTTCTATTAAAAACAAAAAGTCACACATTCAACGACGTGTGCCGTGTGGGTCTCTCAGCCTCGCCTCCTGCTCCTCTAAGCTGTCTCAGGCCCTTCCCCTGTGGCCCACATCTCAGCTCGAAAAGTTGGCTTCCTCTGTAGGATATGGGGCTACCTGTGCAGCCTCTCTCCATATTGTATCTCACACCCACCTTCCCAAATTCTATCCTTTCCCCCTTGGAGCCTGGGCCAGCTCAAGGTGGGAAGGGGGCCAGGTAGTACCTTTGGTTTCTGGAGTCTCCCGGAGTGAAGACGGGACAGGAAGTTCGGTGCCTTGGTTTCAGCTGACTTGGGGGAAAATGCCTTAATTTCGCCCTCCTCCTCTCTGGCTTTGGGAGGTCCTGAAGGGTCTCTACCGTCAGGATGTAGAGGGGAGGGGAGGTGGCTCCTGCCCAACGACTCCCCACCCTCTTCCCCACTGTTGTCTCACCATCTCTGTAGACTTCTCTCCTCCGCCTTCCTCCTGGCCTCAGCACCAAGGGAAGGCTTTTGCCCGGGACGTGGCCTGAAGTCTGGGCAGGCTGTCTTCCTTTACATTCCTGCGGGGCTGTTTCCCCGTCCAGGGGCTGGGGTGGGTGGGAGGGATGGGGCTGGACTCCTGGGTTATGAGGGGCCTGGAGGAGCCTCAGCTCCAGGCCTGCTTTCCAACGTACTCTGTTGGCCTTCCTGCCTCTGCTGACACAGACAGGGGAGGGGAAGGAGAAAATGGTCCCTGCAGGGGGCGCTGCAAGCTGGTGAAAGTGCTCTTGAGTTCAGGACCAGATTTCCCTAGTCATCTGGCATGCTGCAAGCAGAGTGGCCCCCTCTCTCCTGGGACCTTTTAAAAAATATATATTTTATTGATATTTTACAGAGGAAGGGAGAGGGATAGAGTTAGAAACATCGATGAGAGAGAAACATCGATCAGCTGCCTCCTGCACACACCCCACTGGGGATGAGGTACATGCCCTTGACTGGAATCGAACCTGGGACCCCTCAGTCCGCAGGCCGATGCTCTAGCCACTGAGCTAAACCAGCCCTGGCTCTCCTGGGACCTTTTGAAGTCTGGGATGGTGAGAATGGGGGCTCTAGAAGGGTCGGGGCCAGAACCCAGAAACAGAAGTCTGTCCTCAGCTGGAGCTTCCATTCCTCCTGGGCTTCCTTTGCTGGCCACCAGCCCAAGGAAGCTAAGATCAGGAGGGGGTGCCACCTCTCTCTTCCCCAGAAGCCCAGCCCAGTCCCACTACTGGGGCTGGGGGCCCACAGGCTTCTTGGGGATGCTGTCCAGCCTGTAGGAAACCAAAGATAGGACGTGGCTCCCAGGGGACTGAGTCTTCCTCTCTCCTTCCCAATACCACCTGTACTTGTTTTCTTCCCATCCTGGGGCCCCACCATCTGTTTACATATTCCCCTGCTGGGGCCTGAGCAGGGTAAGGGAGCCAGGGGAGGGGCAGCGGTCCCACCGCCATCAGCTCATTGCGCGCTTGTCTTACATGTTGTTAGTATGTCCTAGACCCTCCTGGGGGATGGGGGTGGGCCTGGGCTCAGTGTCAGGCCTCCCCGTGCTGAGCCCCAGCTCTGGACCCCTTACCTTCCAACTTCCTGTGGCTGGTCTGGTTCTCATGTAAACCCACTCCTTGCTTTGTCTCCCGGATATGGTTTCCAGTTAAGCTTTTGTAACCCATAACATGGTGTGTCCTTGTATAAATAAATTTGTTTCTGGCAGTGCCTTCTGGAGCCAGTGTCTCTGTCCTCTGGGCTCCCAAATGGAAGAGGTTCTTATTTCCCCTCTTGGCCACATAAACTGCTCTTCTCTCCAGCTCCTGGACTAACCAGTGTAGGAAACAGGAGGCTGGGTGCATCTCTGTCCAGTAGGTTAGAGACAGGTTTCACTGAAGGTAGCCACAGCACTACGAAAGGCCTCTCGGATGGCGAGGGGGGTATGGTGCTCAGAGCTGAAGGTCTCAACTGAATATTTACAGCCTTCCCCTCCCCTCTGCCTCTGGGGAAACAGGGTTGGAGGCGGGTGGAGAACAGGCGGCACAGGCAGGATCCACGCGTGTGCACACGGACACGTTTAGTGGATACGTACACAGGTAAGAGAGTCCAGAGTGTTTAAGGGCTTTATTGGGGCCACTGAGCCCCTCACAGTGCTGCAGGAACCCACTGGGCTTGCTATTGCCTTTGCTTTTGGGGGGCTTGGAAAGGAGGGCAGGAGGAGGGACAGCCTTTCTGGGGAAGGGAGGGCCCGTCTTTGGAGCTAAGCCTGGTGGTGGGAGAAGTGGGAAATTCAAGGTGAGTAGGGCCTTTGGGGGGGCTGAAAGAGGATGGGGCTGCCTCCTGGAGTGTGGAGGTCACGGAGCGTTGGCTTTGTTGGAGTGGAGGCAACTGAAGTTAGGAGGAGCGGGTGGGTGGTGCTTCCTGGGCACTGAATGTGAGCACCACCCAGGGCACGAGGGCCAGGACCAAGCATGGCCAGAGGGTGAATTTGAGGAAATTGAAGATGTAGAAAAGGCTGATCTGAGGGGGGTAGCCCAGCCAATTCATGGGGCCCAGCAGCCCCATGGCCAACACGAGGCAGGCTATCTTCTGTCCATTGCTCAGGTGAGCTCGCCGTACTGGGGCATAGCAGGGGGAGTGGAGGGCGATGCCCAGGCCCAGGACGGCCCCTGAATCGCGGCTCAGAGAGGCAAAGGGCCGGCTGTCCAAGTGCAGCCACTCGGGCCGCTCACACCACTTCGTGGCCAGGCTGATGGACCTGTTGGGAGGAAAAGTCTGCCAGGAGAGAGACCCCAGAACCCAGAGAGCCAATGGCTCATCCCCATCGGGGCCCACCCCGTTCTTCTGAGACCCCAGGACAGTCTGTTTGTGAACAGGTAGTGTCCTTTCATGTAGTGAACCAGAGACCCACCAGGCTAGGTACAGGTAAGGCAGGACAGGCCCAGCCTGCCCAAGCTTTAAAGCAGAACTTACCATGAAAGATCCAGGCCCAGTGAAAAGAGGATCCAATAGATGAGGCTGGCTCCCAGCAAGAGGGCCAGAGAGGTCAACCCGTAGAAGCTTAGCTCCCGCTGTGCAGGCACCCGGGGGGTCATCAGCCAGCCCAGGGCAGCACCTGGAGGAGTAGGGTGACAGCAGCTTCAAGGAGTTTGGGGACATGACCCACCCTGAGCTACAATGCAGTTTGGCAAAATAGGCTGGTCTTCCCACTGCCGACAACACCCTCCGGGCCCATCCTGTTCTAGTTGCTCACCAGTTATCAGGCCGGCCAGCACCTGGTGAGGGAAATGTGCCAAGAGGAAGATTCGGGACAGACCGATGGCCAGTAGGAAGGTGCAATAAGCCAGGATCGGCATCACCCTCACCCAGCGGCTAGAAAAAGAGAGGCAAATGGTCTAGGCCAGTGGTCGGCAAACTCAGTCAACAGAGCCAAATATGAACAGTACAACGATTGAAATTTCTTTTGAGAGCCAAATTTTTTAAACTTAAACAACTTCTTCTTCTTCTTTAAAAAAAAAATATATATATTTTATTGATTTTTTTGCAGAGAGGAAGGGAGACAGAGAGTTAGAAACATCGATGAGAGAGAATCATCGATCAGCTGCCTCTTGCACGCCCCCCACTGGGGATGTGCCCGCAACCAAGATACATGTCCTTGACTGGAATCGAACCTGGAACCTTTCAGTCCGCAGGCCGACGCTCTATCCACTGAGCCAAACCGGTTTCGGCTAAACTTAAACTTCTTCTAACGCCACTTCTTCAAAATAGACTCTTCCAGGCCGTGGTATTTTGAGGAAGAGCCACACTCAAGGGGCCAAAGAGCTGCATGTGGCTTGCGAGCCGCAGTTTGCTGACCACAGGGCTAGGGGACGTCTGGATACAGTTCAGTTTTCCACAGCGCAAATGCCCAGGGTCCCCAGAACTCTAGCTCCCAAGCTGCCCTGTTGCTGGTGGGCAATGCCCAGGTGTACCTGTGTACCCGAGCGGCCACCTCGGAAGAGATGGCTGTCACTAGTGGCCAGAGGGCTGCTCCTGTGATCATGCAGTGTCCAGAGGGGCTGCCTGTGGGGGGAAAGAAGCTTGTGATGAGAGAATGGGGGTGGAACCCAGGTGCCCCTGGTGATAGCTCAACAGAGCCACCTCCCCGTGGCTGAGAAGAGAACCTTTAGCAGAACAGCCCATAGCACCCTGTGGCTTCCTTCTCCCCTCCCTGAGGCACTGCTCTCAGGCTTGGCTCTACTCTAAACAAGGTGGGCACTGGCACAGGTGCTCTCCTCCTACAATTCAACGTGGTCCTCCTAGAGCTTCTTCATTCTCTGGCCCAGTATAACTGTGAGGTGGGCCTCTTGGTTAGGCGACCCTGGCTGAAAAGGACTCTGAAACACTCCCCCAAATCCTAACTACACAGGAGAAGGGAGGTATGAGGCTTCGTACCTGGACCAGTTTCACAAGAAGAGGGGAACTGGTGGACCTGGACTGGAGCATGGCGGTAGTACCCAGACTCATGGACCCACCAGAATGGCCTTTCTCCGAACAGGAGCCTAGAAGAGAACAGAGGCAAGGTGATAGATACTGTGCTCACACAGAGCCAGGGGGACAAGAGAGGGGCAGGATGCCTGGGGTACTCTAGAGGTAGAGTCAGAACGAGAGTCCAGGCCTAGCTGGTTTGCTCAGTGGATAGAGTGTCAGCCTGCTGACTGAAGGGTCCCAGGTTTGATTCTGGCAAAGGGCACATGCCTGGTTTGTGGGCTATCTTGCTCTCCCTCTCCCTTCCTCTCTGAAATTGATTATATATATATATATATATATATATATATATATATATATATATTTTTTTTTTTTTTTTTAAAGAAAATAAAAGGATTCCTATTCTGTGCTATTACTTTGCCATGGATTTTTACCTTGGAACAGAAGAAAGCACACTATTTTAAAAAAGTGATAAGGAGCCTGGCCAACATGGCTCAGTGGTTGAGCATCAACCTATGAACCAGGAGAACAGGATTCGATTCCTGGTCAGGGCACATGCCTGGGTTGTGGGCTCAATCCCCAGTGTGGGGCCTGTAGGAGGCAGCCGATCAATGATTCTCTCTCAGCATTGATGTTTCTGTCTCCCTCTCCCCCTTAACACCATTAAAACATTTATTTATTTATTTTTAAGTATATTTTATTGATTTTTTTTACAGAGAGAGGAAAGGAGAGGGGTGGAGAGTTAGAAACATCAATGAGAGAGAAACATCGATTCAGCTGCCTCTTGCACACCCCCATTGGGGATGTGCCCGCCACCAAGGTACATGCCCTTGACTGGAATTGAACCTGGTACCTTTGTCCACAGCCCGATGCTCTATCCACTGAGCCAAACCGGTTAGGGCAGAACATATATATTTTTTAAAGTGATAAGGAGGTAAGAGATTGTGGGGGGCGGGGGTATGCTCTGAGAAGCTCAGAAGTCCTACTCTGACCCCTCCCACTACAGGACCAGCTCTGCTCTTCTAATCCATGGCGATCCCAGGCCTCTCACTGGCTCCTCCCAGAGCCTCCTGCTTCCCCCTCTCTCCCCATTTTCCAAATTCCAACCTGAATTACCTCCCCCTGAATTCCTTAGGTAAGTTTCTTATGTCTGGAAATGGGAGTGGGGAATTGGCAGAGGAGGCTGAAGAAGAATAAGGAAAACAAACTATTCAAAATCCCCGGCCTAGCAGATGCTTGGCCGGACCCTGTGAAATCACCCAGTGAGAAGGCTGCTGTGGCCAGAAAGAGGAGAGGTGGGAGAGCAGAGGAGAGGCTGGCAGGAAATCAAGAGCTGGGAGGGAAGTACAGAAGGGTCTGCAGCCTTGTTCTCACACCAACTAGGTGCTCAATACACACTTAGCAAATGAATGGGGGTTTTGTCAAGTTGGGGGGGATTGTCCACCTAAGGAGGTGGTCTGATTCTTAGGGGAACAGGACTAGAGAGGGATTCTTAAACAGACTCTGAAGAGGAGAGAACACGAAGCAAAGGGCAATTAGGTTAGAACCGTGGTCGGCAAACTGCGGCTCGAGAGGCACATGCGGCTCTTTGGCCCCTGGCGTGTGGCTCTTCCACAAAATACCACGGCCTGGGCGAGTCTATTTTTGAAGAAGTGGCATTAGAAGAAGTTTAAGTTGAAAAAATTGGGCTCTCAAAAGAAATTTCAACCTTTGTCCTGCTGATATTTGGCTCTGTTGACTAAGGAGTTTGCCGACCACTGGGTTAGAGGAAAAGTGTTAGACACGGCTTTTCCGTTTACAGAAGGGGTGAAAGCCTTGCAGAGAAGTTACAAGGGAAGGTAACTCCAATTCCGTTATTTAGCCAGACATTCCAGCCCAGCCCAGTGTCTCCTATAAGCCTCCCTTCCCTCTGCCAGGCTGGGAATCTGGCAACGGGGGCTGAGGTGAAGGGAGATGCAGCTACTCGCCCAGTAAAAAGTATAACTACCTTCTGACACCCAAGATAGAACAGGTGGCACAGAGGTAAGCCCCAAAAGCCCCACCCACTTGCCTGGGATTCCTGGCATGTAAGTCTGTGTGAAGAGCCTGCTAGTGAATGAATGGAAAAAGAAGAGAAAGTGCTCCCTGGATGGCAGTGCTTGATTTCAGGGCTTTTCAGACTTCACTGTACACAGGAATCAACGGGGGTCCTTGTTAAAGTGCAGATTCTGATACAGTAGCTCTGGCCCCAGGCCTGAGGTTCTACATTTCTATCAAGTTTCCAAGTGCTCCCTATGCTGTGGTCATGTTCTGGGGACTACACCTTCATTGGCAAGCCTCTCTGACCTCAGCAGTTCATGCGAAGCCTGTCTCAAAGCATGCTTCTTAAAAAACGATGTCAAACGAATGAGTGACTGGATGAATGAAAGTGAGTTGAGAAGCAGGTCTAGAGGCTCCTTAAATCACCACAGATATTTGTTAAAATACGGATTCCCAGCCCTTGCGCTGGTTTCTAAATCAGTACGTCTTCGGTGGGATGGGGTATTTGCATTTTTAAACGTTGCCTTCAGGGGGGTTTCTGATAAGGGCCTTTTGAGAAACACTGGTCTACCCTAATGAGTAGGGAAGTCTTTCCTACGTTGGGGATTCGGAGGTCTGAATCCAAATGGGAGGTTTTAAGGCCACGGAGTTCACCGGTGAGGGCGGGAGGCGGGGACCTCTGGGGCACCTGCTGGGCGATGGACTCAGGGCCCGTGGGGGCGGCGGGCAGGTCGCCGGGGGCTTGGCCGCTCACCACTTGAAGACCAGGTTGAGCCACTCGGTGATGAGGCAGATCCAGAGCACTGCGATGCCCACGCGGCGAGAGGCATAGTAGGCCGCGGGGAAGTAGAACAGGAAGAGGCTCTTGGGATCGCCCAGAAACGTAACCCAGAGCCACACTGGCTCCAGCCGGGGCAGCTGGTTCTGCAGCGCCTCCGCCATCGCGATGCCAGCGGTCAGCACGGACTCCATGGCGACCTGGGAGCCGGCCGGGCCGGGGTTGGCTCTGGCGCAGAAGCTGAGGAATCCCCGCGGCTGGGAAGCGCCTACCAACCGCCGTCCTAAGCCCACCCTGGGAGACCCAGGCCCCGCCCTCTTCGCCCGAGGCCGGCACAAGCCCCGCCCCCGCCCGCCCGCCCCGCCCTCGGCCGTTCCAGGCTCCCGCGAGCCCGGCCCTTGCCTGGAGCACTTCCTCCTGCCGTTCCGGCGGCTCTCCTTTCTACGGGGCGGCGCGGCGGACAAACCTCCGCGAAGGCGTTTCCGAGGAGCCCCACGTGGCGGCGGCCGCTGTCCGCACGTGGGTTTCGGGAGCAGAGGTGGCTGTCGCTGCTGCTCTGGGTGGAGGGATGGGCTAACCGGCGTGCTCAGGGTTTTGCTTTGCTGCTGCGAAGAGGAATGTGTAATCTGCAGGGCCAGGTTCCTTCCAGATCGGACCTCCCTTCCCCAGGACCGCTACCCTCCAAAGATAATTCTGAGACCTCTTGAAGAGAGGACTACGCACACCCTCTCCTCCTCCGGGGAGCCACGCATATTCCCGAGGCGTGGAAGTGGGACCTTACATTTACACACACCGCTATTCAGTCCGTGACTTCCTCCGCAAGCCTGATACGCTCGGGTCCGAGTTAATTCACTATGTATGGGTGTGGTGCTGACTGATAAGCCTTTTGATTTTGGGGAGTCTTTCCTAAAGACTTGTGAATTCTTACACACAGTCCTAAGTCATAATTCCAGTTCTAAGTTTGTCTTGCCCTCCCCCCCTCCTTGCATCCTCTTGCTTTCCAAAACCATGTTGGAAGAAGAGGGGACACACACACACACACACACACACACACACGACAGAATTTGGAATAATCTTTTGAAGGAACACATAGAGAAAATAGAAATCTCAGCTATTGTAGGTAATGCCCTGCATATAGAGGCACAAGGGGGTGAGGCTGTTGAAGTGACTCCTCAGTTCCTTTCTTCCTCAAGCAACTGTGTTCTTGGAGAGTTTTCTAATGAGTGAAAACGAGAGTGCAAACCTGGGTTCTTCTTGGAAAGACATTAAAAAGTTGTGGGAGCCCTGGCCGGGGTGTTCAGTGGTTAGAGCATTAGCTCACACACCCAAAGGGTCTCAGGTTCCATTCTGGACCAAGGGCACGTACCTCGTCATGAGGGAGGCAACCAATCCACGTCTCTCTCTCATTGATGTGTCTTTCTGTTTCTCTCTCTCCCTCTCTCTCTCTCTCTCTCTCTCTCTCTCTCTCTCTCTCTCCCTTCTTTCCTCTTTGTCCCTTCCTTCCACTCTCTCTAAAAGGCAATGGGAAAAATATCCTCCAGTGAAGATTAAAAAAGTAGGGTCAGTAATTTGCTGAAGGTCATGCAATTTAGCAAGTGACAGACCTAGGATTCTGATTCCGATTTAGCTAATTCCATAGCGACTATTGACACTACCACTTTGTAACTAGGTATACTGTAATCATTTGGGTAAGTTTCCTGTGGAGTCGTTGGGGCCTCGGATTCCTCACGTGTAAAATACAGAGTTCATTCATCAAACTCTTGGGTCGAGGTGTACCTGTAAGGAAGACTGCAGTTCCCTCCTCCTTCCCCTTTTCATTCCACGTAGGTCATGTATCTTTAACTTCCAAAACGGACCCTGAAAAAAGTTTTTTAAAAAAAATAAAT
Organism: Pipistrellus hanaki; assembly: GCF_964339955.1. Taxonomy (NCBI): domain Eukaryota; kingdom Metazoa; phylum Chordata; class Mammalia; order Chiroptera; family Vespertilionidae; genus Pipistrellus; species Pipistrellus hanaki. Next base: position 13,388,886 of record NC_140518.1, read on the forward strand.
AATAAAACGCAACCTGCAACCATTGTACCACCGCTGTACACAATTACTCAAGTCTCTCTTATTTCTTCCTTCCTCTCCCACCTAGGCTCCCGCCCCACCCAGCGCCAGGCCACGCCCCGGCGTGTGATGTCAGCACGTCCCGCGCGTCGCGTCGCGGCGCTCACTGGGCGCCCGGCTTTCGCCGCTGCTGCCGCCGCCGCCGCCGCCGGCCGCGGCTGCTCTCCCAAGATGGCGGCTCCTCCGGGCGAGTACTTCAGTGTTGGGAGCCAGGTGTCGTGCCGGACATGCCAGGAGCAGCGGCTGCAGGGCGAGGTGGTAGCTTTCGACTACCAGTCCAAAATGCTGGCTCTAAGTATCCTTCCCTGCGCGGAGCCCGAGGCCGGGCCGGCGTGTGTGTGTGGGGTGGCGGTGGGGGTGGGGGACGACGGCGGAGGCTGGGGCCCTCGCCGGGCCTAGGGGCGACCGGCCACGGCGGAGCCCGGAGCGCATGCGCACGGCCCGGCGCTCCCCTCCCCCTCTCGGGGCTCCCTCGGTCCTCTTTGGGGACTCTCGTCTCCCACCCCGTGTGGGAGCTGGGCCCCGTGCGAGGGTCGGTGGGTGGAGGGGGGGCTTGACACGCGGATGGCTTTTCGGTGGGGACGCTCTGGGAGAGGGGACACAGTGATCGGGAGAGGAGGTGGTCGTGGGAGGGGGCTTGTCGCGCGGGAGGGGGTTCCCGGATGGAAGGAGGGCTGATAAAATCAAGTGGGGAGGGGGGTGTAGAGTAAGGAACTGCTGTAGGACAAGGGAAGACGATGGAGTTTAGGAGGGGGTGTCTGCTGATGGGTTTGGTCCAAGGAAAGGCGGTGGGGTGTTGACTCAATGGGCCTCACCTGTTTGGAGGTAAAGTAACCTTAAGGCAGAGTTTGGATCTAAATTGGGGCTAGGAGCTTGCTTTGCTGGTTTGTGTGTGTGTGTGCGTGGTGTCACGGTCGGGGAAGGGGGTGCTGAATTTTAGGTTTCCCAGTCATTTGAAAATTGCTGTTTGGGGGATGTTTGCATTGGAAAACTGGTCTAGATAGAGGGACACGTTTTTCAGGGACTTAGGTAGGGATGTGTGGGCTACAGGTGAAAGAGTAAGTTGTGCTCTCTCGCTCAGTCGAGCACACATGGAGTCCGGGCTTTTCCAAGAAATCGCCTCTCCCCTTTTGAAAGGAGGAGTAGTAAACAGAATGGACAAGGTGGCCTGCGTTCTGGGGTGGAAATGATTTCTGAATTACTCCAGGAAATGCAGTCTTGGAAACAAAATGCTTCCTGGTTGTAATAAATGTGCCACTTTTTAAAAATATATATTTTATTGATTTCTTTCAGAGAGGAAGGGAGAAGGATAGAGAGTTAGAAACATCAATGAGAGAGGAACATCGATCAGCTGCCTCTTGCACACCCCCTACTGGGGATGTGCCCGAAACCAATGTACATGCCCTTGACCGGATTCGAACCTGGGACCTCTCAGTCTGCAGGCCAACGCTCTATCCACTGAGCCAAACCGGTTTTGGCGTGCCACCCTTTTGTCTTGTATTTGAGCCACAGGTAGGTTTATTTGGATTTTTTTTTATTGAGGAGTAATCCTTTACACTAGCATCTTTCAAAAGGAAGTTTTCTACTGAGTCTGCTGCATTTGAGTGGCTGGTATTTTAATTAGTTTACCACTAGTCAGATTTCTAGCTTAGGAAGACGGCCTCTGACACCAATACAGCAAAAATAGTTACATTTAAAAAAAGATTTGTTACCGATTTTAGAGCGAGAGAGGAGAGGAAGGGTGGGGGAGAGAGACATCGATTTGTTGTTCCACTTATTGATGCATTCATTGGCTGATTCTTTTTTAAAAATATATTTTATTGATTTTTTTTACAGAGAGGAAGGGAGAGAGATAGAGAGCTAGAAACGTCGATGAGAGAGAAACATCGACCAGCTGCCTCCTGCACACCCCCTGCCGGGGATGTGCCCGCAACCAGCATACATGCCCTTGACCGGAATCGAACCCCGGACCTCTCAGTCCGCAGACCGATGCTCTACAGGCTTCGGCTATTTTATTGATTTTTTACAGAGAGGAAGAGAGAGGGATAGAGAGTTAGAAATATCGATGAGAGAGATTTATAGACCAGCTGCCTCTTGCACACCCCCTACTGGGGATGTGCCCACAATCAAGGTACATGCCCTTGACCGGAATCGAACCTGGGATCTTTCAGTCCACAGGCTGACCTATCCACTGAGCCAAACCGGTTTCGGCCATTGGCTGATTCTTGTATGTGTCCTTATTGGGGATTGAACCAGCAACCTTTGGGTATCCAGTTGAGACTCCAACCAAATGAGCTATCTGGCCAGGGTGTTTTTTGTTTGTTTGTTTGTTTAAATACAAGAATTCATATCTGGACCAGATAAGACCTTTTTACTTTTTACATTAGTGGTTTAGTTGGAAGGGTTTGGGAATGAGGAATTACTCTGCTTTTAATTGGCATAGAGTGTGCTTTTAATAAATGGTTGGAGAATGAATGAATGAATGAATGAATGGTTTAACTTGCTGGGTCACCTTGAATCTGCTTCTTTTCTAATGCTATATTTTTCTCTTCTGCAAAATGAGAAATGTCAAATCTGAAAAGTGGTAAGAGTACTGTACAGATACAAGCAGTATTACACCAAGAGCAGAAAGCGCTGCCTCTCCTGGTTCATTCGGTTCAAAACAAACAGTATTCATGGGCATTAAAACTGCATTATGCATCTCCATAAAACTGGTAGCCAAAAGGTGACAAATCCTTTTGAGGCTTCCAATTTTGAGTTGTTTATGGCTTCGAAAAGCTTGTGATCTTACGAGGTAGACGGGAGGAAGGTGGAGGGCAGAGATTTCCCGAGGAGCGTTGTGATTCTTGTAAGGCTCCCGCTCTTGCTTGAGGCCTTGTGAGAACTGAGTTGTTTATGCTTCTTTTGGTATGTTGTCAGCGCTCTGCTTGCCCCTGTTTTCCTTAACTTTATTTTTTCACCAGAATGTCCCTCTTCCAGTGGAAAACCCAACCATGCAGACATCTTGCTCATAAACTTACAGTATGTTTCAGAAGTGGAAATAATTAATGACCGAACAGAAACCCCACCTCCCCTAGCTTCACTCAATGTTAGTAAGGTAAGGACTAACCTTAGTTCTGGTTCTCCAAAACGGTGGGAAAATTGAGTCTCATCGACTCTGGAAATATACACATTGTCCATTGTTTTTTATTTTGTCATTGACTTACAGTTGCATGTTCTGATACCCTTTTAAAAAATACGTTCAGTTTTATTCCTGGATGTCTTCAGAAGACTTTAAAAAATTTTTAATGCCCAAATAGAGAAATAGAGTTGAGAGCTTGCTTTAGTCTTTGTGAAAGAGGGCTTTAAAAAAAACAACCCTGGAGTCTATGAGTGAACTTCTGGAATTGGTGGGGTGTGGCCTGTGCAATCCGAAATTGCATAATGTGGGCACACATGAATATATGTTTGTCCTGGGTGAAGATATGAATGAATATTCTTCAGGTCCTCAGGAATTCATGATCTATAAAAATTTGAAAACCACTGCTTTAGAGCTTCATTTTGGTCTTTATGTTTGAATTTTGAGGTCTAAACAAAATTAGAGGTTTAGGATATTTTAATTTTAGATGTACAAATTGATCTCTGGGAACCCCCAGATTACTTTTTGACTCTTCAATTCTCTCAAAGTTCATGTTGATTAATAATATTATCCCCAGACTTGTAGCCTTTGCTGTCCCCTATACCTGGAACACTCCTTCCAAAGTGTCTGGAGCCTTATCCATCAGGACTGACATGGCACCTCTTCTAGGAAGTCTTTGGTTACCCAGGCTAAAGTAATTTGCTGCCATTATTCTCTCTTAGAGTACTTTATCCTTCAAGCAAAAGTGACATATTCTTTAGAGTCCAACCTGTGACATTTCTTAGAGTAAAGGGGATTGCTTTTGTTTTACACTGGGACTAATGCTAGCCTATTCATAGCCTTTTTGTAATCATAATTGTATACCATTTGTTTACTTTTCTATCTCACCAAACTTTCTTTTGTCAGGATGGGAACTATACCTGTTTTGTTCATCACTGAATATACAGAGCCTTGCACAGAGTAGGTGTTTAATAAATATTTGTTGAATGAATAAGTTAGGCTTTTGATTTTAGTAGCAGCTGCCTTAAGTCTCTTGAATTGGTGTGGTGGAAGTTTTTCCCTCTAGAGGAGTCTTGCAATAATGTATGTTCTCTTGCCTGTCTTGGGAATATGGTGTGTTTGCTAAGAATTGAACAAAGCAAGGGAATACTTGGGCAGTTGAAACAATAGAGTGTAACTGAGGTTAGCAGAATGTAGTTACCGCAGATAACAGCTCCCTTTCCAAATTCCAGGGAAGTACCACATGTTTTTTAGTGATGGTTGAGGACAGATTAGAAAGGGTCATAGGTTTCATATGAAAGGTTGTTGTATATGTAACATCCCATTCTTAGAAATAGAACGATTTTTGAAACCCTGGCTTAGTGAGGTACTTCCTACTAGAGTATAGGAACTCTTTGGGTGTTTTTCTATTAGCAGAAGAGATTTTAAAAGATTCAAGTGAAATAGTTTATTCCTAGTATGTTGAGAGAAATAGGCTCTAAATTATTCTTTAGTATTTATTTATATGGTATATGAAGTCTGTCACTAAATAAATGAACCTTTAGTGATTAGTAGAGGAGGATTACGTGAGAGATGATTTTTTCACATTTACAATATACTATTTTCTGCTCTGTGACCTATAAGAGCCACCAATTAACTGAGAGGGCTTGGAGTGGTATGGGTAGGATTGTTAAGAAGTTCTCGTATATTTAACCTCAAATATCAATACAGGGTGGAGCAGAAGTAGTTTTACAGTTGTTCTTGTGGAAAATAATACAGTAGTTAATAAATAATAATATGCCTGGCTGGCATGGCTCAGTGGTTGAGCATTGAACTATGAACCAGGAGGCCACAGTTTGATTCCTGGCTCCATCCCCAATGTGGGGTGTGCAGGAGACAGCCGATCAATAATTCTCATCGTTGATGTTTCAATCTCTCCCTCTCCCTTCCTTTCTGAAATCAATCTTAAAAATATTTATTTACTTACTTATTTATAAGTAAATAAACTGTCCAATCTCCCGATTAAAAAAATAATAATACAAGAATAAACTCTGTTTCGCATACTTATAACTGTAAACTTATTTTTGCCCCACTGGGTAGTTGTGGTTATTGAGTTTGTGGATTATCTTTGCTTTTATGATTTTGCTTTCTGCTGGTCAGTTTTAGTTGTTTACTAGCATTGTTATAAACTAATAGTTTAGCTACTCATTCAAGAAAGAAATAGGAAGTAATAGATTGAGGAATGCCATAAATCTTTACTTTCCTTACATTGTAGCCTGCTTGCCAAGTCTTGAAAATAGTTTGCTGGGAAGAAAAGTCAGAAACTAAAAATTAAAATTAAGTTGGAGGGTTGTTTTTGGATTTCTTTCTAATTCTTCCAGTTGCAGAAATGTTTATGAGTAAGCTATATTTCGTCCCCTTGAAACCAACCTTTGAAGCTGTTTTGTGTTTCCTTCTTGAATTTAGTTAGGATTAGAAGAGCCTGCTGGGCTGTTACTGTGAAAACAGCTAATCTGGGCAGCTGTTAACATGTTTGCTTAGATGACATGAAAAGTCCATCTCATTCAAGCGTATGGATTTTGGGTTTTTTTAAATGAAGGATGTTTAAGCATGGTAGACGAGAACTAAAGTGCCCTGAGACCCCTGAAAGAAAACTGTTGATGCTCATAGTCTAGGGGAGCACTACCTGTGACTTCCACTTCCGGTGGAAGATCCATCACATGTTGGCTCATCTTGCTGACGTAGTAATTGTTCTGTTTAATTAAACCTGTTGATATAAACTGTATATTTGTTTACTCCGACCCAGCAGGAAATGGAAGAGAAGGCCTTTTAAAGGAAATACTAAATTCCAGCCCAACTAGAGAAGGTATGAACTAGCAATTGGAGATGAGCCTGTTTTGCTTTCTATTGGCAGTTCACTGCAGGCTAAGAAGTCCTATGTCTATCCACAGCAGTGGGATGTAAGAGGAAGCTTGGAAGAGGACAGTGGAGTTGCAGAAGGTGGAAGTTTTGAATATCATTTTCTCCACAGTAACGGAAGTTTTGAATATCACTTTTATCTTCTCCACAGTAACATTGTACCTCTTAAAATGTTCCAAATTTTCTGACTTTAAGACAAAAGCATTTAAATAAAAGTACAAAAGCTCACCAAAGCCAATCATAAGTGAGGTTCAGTTTATTTGCCATATAGCTTATTAGTTTACTCTGTCATAAGGAAAGCTTAAATATTGCTTGAGGATGAGAGCCCTTGGGTCCTCATGGTTGGGAGAATTAAGGTGATTCTTAGGGTCCTTTGAATGGACTTTCCTTCTTGTTCTCGGGGGATAGATTGCGCGTGGGTTGATAGTGCTCTCAAAAGATGATTTAGGGGCATGCCAATATGAACAGAGTTTTCTTACGTAGCATTTATCAAATATTTACTGAAATCTCTAATGCAAGGCATTGTGGTAAGCTCTGCTGGGGATCAGACCTTAATGTTTTTCAGTGCTAAAATTTACAGAGAACTTTGACATCTCATTTCTTTCCATATTTATTTTTTTTATTTAAAAAATTTTTATGATATATCATTTCATCCTAACAATCACACTGTGTGAGCTTTAGGGTGTATTCTTTTTCTTTTAACAGATGAAAAAATAGTCTTACCCATTTAAGTGACTTGTTCAAAGTTATATGGCTAATAAGTACTGTGGTAACTAGTATTTTCACATGCCACCCTCTGAACTGCAATCAATAGACATCTCATTTAATCCTAACAACAGGGGATGAGTTACTGGCTTAAGAGAATACAACTAGTAAGTAATAGAGCTGGGATTTGAACTCTGGTCTGATATTTTAATAGCAAAGTCCCATTGTTTTTTCTACTTCTGTGTTTTTAGCCTAGGGAGCTTATAGAGTAGTTTAGTAAAATGAAATGAGTAAATATCTGTAATCCTAAATAATGTTTCTAAGTAGAGAAACATATGTTGTTGTGTGGTCAGGAGTAGTGTGGTCTAGTAGAAGGAACATTGGGACCAAGCAGAGAAGTTTTTAAAGCCACTTCTGTGCCATTTAATCTTACTGAGCATAAGTTTGCCCACTGTAAAAATGGGATGTTAGAACCTATCTCATAGAGTTGTTTTGAGGATTATGTCAAGTTGACTAGCCTTGGCAGATGTTAGTTTTATTCTCCCTCATCTGCTCTGTGTAGCCAGCTGATGTTCCTTTAATTATGGGATAAGGGGCGAGATGGGAGAGGGGAGCAGTATGTTAAAGGGAAGACAGCCAAGAACATTGGTGCTATTACCATGTCAGTCTTTCCTGGTATTGGGTCTACATTTGTTCAAATATTGGAACTTGCCAACCCCAAATTGGGGAAAGTCAAAGTTGTATTAGATACCATTAGTATGTAATATCTAATAATTAAAAGATGTTTTTAAGAGACCTCTTGGTGGAGTCCAGAATTAACTTGAATTTCCAGGGCGATGTTATGAGGTGGCATAGTTAAGTGAACAGTTGCCTGAGGACTGGAGGTTAGAGTGAGCAGTCATAGAACCTAAGAGCTATGCTTTCAACCTCTGAGGCTCTTAGGAAGGAACTCATTGACACAGCCACGACAAGTGGATGAATTCATTTGTTTCGATAAACGGATCCAGTGCATTGAACGAGATGTAAGTCTTACCACTTTGCTGAGTTGGGGAAGACTTTCTGGAAGAGATAGTGTGTTGGGGGAGTCATGAAAAGGGACAAAGCATAGAAAATTGAAATCCAGAGATAAACTGTCAGCCTCTTACAAGCATAAAGTGAATGATCAAATGGAACCAGGAAGAGATTCAAAGAGCTTATAAGTTCCTGGTAATGAAGAATGAGTTGGCTACTTTTGGCTAAAATATATTTGGAGATTGGTCAGTGAGTGGAGGGATTCGGTAAGGCTGAGGAAGTGGAAGAGACAAAGTTCACTTTTAAAAGAAATGGACACCCTGGACAGTGTGCCTCAGTGGTTGAACATCAGCCCATGAACCAGAAGGTTATGATTCGATTCCCCTTCAGGGCACATGCCTGGGTTGTGGGCTAAATCCCCAGTAGAGGCATTCAGGAGGCAGCTGATGGATCTCCCCTTTTCCCTCTGAAATCAATAAAAACATTTAAAAAAGAAAGACAACACACAAAGTTCACTTTTAAAAGAAATGATGCCCTGGCCAGTGTGGCCCAGTGGTTTAGAGCATTAGCCTGTGCACTGAAGTTTGATTCCTGGTCAAGGGTGTGTGCCTGGGTTGCCGGTTCAATCCTGCCCTAGTTGGGCCCATGTGGGAGGCAGCTAATCCATGTGTGTCTCTCACATTAATGTTTCTCTCTCTTTCCTCCCTCCCTTCCACTCTCTCTAAAAATCAATGGAAAAAATATCCTCAGGTGAGGATTGACAGCAACAGCAAAATAATAATAAAAGAAATGGACATGAGTGCCTTACCTTTAGGTAAGATGTCACACTGAGGGAAGTATGAGTTCCACCATTTTCAAAGCTAAGATTTAGCATAATCTTCTGACTTTCCTGTTATTTGAGGATTAATCCTCAAGCACAAGTAAATTCCTGGGGTAGTTGATAAACACTGCATTGTGGGTTATATTCATGGATCTATATATCTTGACCCTAATATGTTGAGATATGGAGTTATCCCCAAGGAAAATCAGATGACTTAGCCACCTTATGTTTAGGTATGTGTAGAAGATAGAAGGAGTTTTTATTATGTGTAAATGTGGGAAGGGAAATAACTACTGGCCAGCGAAAGCAAGACTTTTTTTAGATCAATTTTTTTCTGGCTTCTAGAAGCTATACTGTATAACCTGTTGGTTCACTTAATGAGAATATGTTGTCAAGGCCACAGTTCCAGGTTAGAGTCCGCCAGTAAGTTTTGCACCTGGCTTTGAGCAGACGGCTCTTTCCTTATCAGAGGTCTACATTGCTGCTGAGTGATGGGGCATGATAAGCAGTGTTTGTGTCAGATGAAGTCAGAGAGGTAGAATGGTTGCCATTTAAAAAAAGCATTAGCCTTTGGAAGCAGGTCACACTTGGTGGCATTCCAACTTCGGGGCCCACCTGACAGCCATAGTTGGGGGTACAGTGCTTTAAGGCTCATGATTAAGTTCAGGCTACAGTGCATACAGCCAGCGGACTCAGTCCTGAGGGCTCTCCCTCATTAGGTCAAGGATTTGGTTCTGAAGGGAGCTTTCTTGATATTATGGGGATCTGGGAAGAGCCTGAAAAGACAAACTGCTGAGCCCAAGTACACTGGGTGCCGTCGGTGTGCTGTTGCTGCCACCTCTGCACTCTACGTCTTTGACACAGAGATGAATCAAAATAAGGACTTGACTGTTGGGTCGGTAGTGGCATCTCTTCCAGTGTTAAGAAGGGGGCATTTAACGGTTTAATTTCCCTGGCAGAGACTAGGCATGGAGGTTGGAATTTTGAGACTAACTTAGGTAAGTACCAGAAACCATCCTAGAGAGCAAACAGATTTCACTTCAACCAGAAAAGAAAAGGACCTGCCTAGTATGCCAGGAGCCAACAGTGGTGCGATAGAACGTGAGGAGTAGGAAGAGCTGGGTTCCTTTTACAACTGGGCTGCTAGTGAATTGTGTGACCTGTGTTAGTCACTTAACTTCTGAGAACTCTTCTATGAATCGCTAACAGCCAAGGTTTCTCTACCTTTTATCCACATTCCCTCTCTTCCAGGTGCTAGGAATATAGGATGAATAAGTCACTGCCTTTGCCCTTAGAATCTCATGTTGGGAGGAGTGAGGAACAGCAACACTTACCTTAATGGTAACAATATGGCAGGATCAGTGTTAGTGGAGGTGTGAGCAAGGTGCTGTGATAAGGAAAGCAAACTTTTTCTATAAAGATCCTGATAGTAAATATTTTAGGCTTTGTGGATACACATTATCTGTCACAAATTCCTTTGTAGCAAAAGCAGCCATAGATAATCTGTATATATAAAAGCCTAAGTTACTGTTACTACCGGTCAACCACTCAACTGGTCACTATGATGCTGGTCACTATGATGCGCACTGACCAACGGAATCAGACTCTAAATGCAGGTGCTGCCCCTGGTGGTCAGTGCATGCCCACAGCCAACCTCTAGCAGCCCCTCCACTACCCCCCAACACCCCCACCCCCACCAGCCGACCCTGATCACACGGACTGGGTGAGAGGGCCCTGATCTGCCCCAATGCCAGCCTGGCCGAGGGACCCCACAAATGCGTGAATTTGTGCCCCGGGCCTCTAGTATGTAAATAAATGGGCATGGCCATTCCAATAAAACTTAACTGAAACAGGTGGTTGGCTCAAGATTACTCACAGGCTGTGGGCAAATTACCTGTGAAAGTTAAAACTTTGCCTATAGCATATGCTGACTGACTAGAGGCTGGTCAGTATTGTACAGCAGCAATATGCTGGTTTGACAAGTATCCTGTTAAAGTCTGGAGATTGAGGTGGTGCTGTAGCCCCTGGATTTGAGCTATTCATACCTAAAAGCACTCAACATATCTTAACATTCTAGTTTAGGAGAGTTGTTTGACTTCTGTAGTTTTGGCACAGAAGAAAATGATGGATCCAATAATTTAGGTTTGTTTAGGGAATGCCTGTCAGTATTGACTTAACATGCATTCTTACACAGGATCTGTTCTTGAAAGCATTTCTGTGAATTAACCTTTAACAAAAGAAATAAAGGATGTCCTTGAGGTTTAAGGTGAGATTGGGGCCCTTTTCAGAAAAGAGAGGCCCTTCACTGAGAGGCAGACAATTGTGTTCTGTACTAGGGACATTGATGGAAATGCCAGAATTCGCTGATAAAAAGAGATGATGCCAGCTGAGTCTTAAGATATTTATTCTTGCCTTAGCCGGTTTGGCTCAATGGATAGAGTGTCAGCCTCTGGTCAGAAGGGTCCCAGGTTTGATTCCAGTCAAGGGCACATACTTAGGTTGCAGGCTTGATCCCTAGCCCTTGTTGGGGCGCATGCAGGAAGCAACTAATCGATGTGTCTCTCTCACATGGATGTTTCTATCTTCCCCCCTCCCTTCCACTCTCTCTAAAGTCAAAGGAAGAGTATCCTTGGTGAGGATTAACAACAACAAAAAGATACTTATTCTCTTAAAAATATTTTCTTTTAATTCAAATTTATAACTATTTTCAACAATAATTTAGGCTTGTTTCTCTTAGGTGGCACTGGTTGAGTGTAGTGCAGGGTTAAGAACGCAGCCCCCAGAGTCAGACTGGGTTCAAATCCATTCTCCCACTTGTAGCTTGGTAAACTTGGGCAAGTTCTTAAGAGCTGTGCCTACTTTCTCCATCTACTTGGTAGGAGTAATTTCAGTCCCTGTTTCATAGGATTGTTGTACAGATAAAATGCTTACTACATGCCAAGTGTGTAGCTTGGTGCCTACCATGGAGTAAACTCTTGTTCAGCAAGTTTAGCTCTTCGAATTTTAGTGCTCGCTACCAGGCCTTTTTTGCTCCACCATTCCGGTGTTTGATTCAGTGTTTTGATTTTTATGTATTCTACAACTTCGGGTGGGGTACTCCCAGCTTTTAGTTCCCAACTATCCAAGGTTGTAAAGAATAGTTTTATTAGAAACTTTCAGACAGGAGCTTATTTAGGGAATAAGAAGACTTGGAGATATTGGTAGTTGGAAGAAATTTTTAAAAAAATCTTTACCTGAGGATATGTTTATTGATTTTGAGAGAGAAGCAAGCAAACATCGATCCGTTGCCTCCATTCACACCCTGACCAGGGATGGGATCCACAAACTTTTTGTGTATGTGACGAGGGCATTCTCATCAACTGAACCACCCAGCTGGGTTGGAAGAAATACATTGTGAGAGACTGCTTGTTGCTAAGAAGGAGGGCTTTCCAAGAGTGCACCTCAGAATTGAAACAGTAGGAGCAAGCATGGGCCCGTAGGATGACAGTTGTTCTTGGCTGCTCTGGTCCGCCACCCTTCAGCCTCCACCAGCCTTACAGGCGGCACCGGCAGTTCCAGGGCAGCAGCTGCAGTGCTTCCTAACCCTTCTGTGGGCAGCTGGTCGGGAGGCCCGGATGCACATAGAAGACAGACTGAGTGGCTCATTGGAGTCAGTAGGTCACATCCGGCAGGTTGCTCTCTCGGCTCTCCTTCCCATGTTGTATCAGCTGTCACAGCCTGCTAAGTATTTGTAGTAAGAAGCCCTCTGGTTTTCCCACAGCACCTGTGCTCTCCTGGACTGGGTGTGTGGAAATAAAATGGCCTAGCTGGTTACTAAATAACACAATAGCGGGTATATTGTTTGGGTTTTGTTGTGTCTGCTTCCTCTTCATGTCACTGAGTGCAGGAAGAGATGTGTTTCGTTCATGTTCATTAATTCATTGACTCAAGGGGTAGCCAGCAGCAGGCATCACTAGAAGCCTTTTAATATTAATGTGCTTTGATATCAAGTTCATGCCCTTATCTGCGGTGCCTGCATCAAGGTGCTATATGTGAAATGGCCACAGGAAGAAGCTCAGGTTAGTAGGCTAGGAATAACTGTTTTTACTGGGGAGCACAACATAAAAAGAGGCAGGTAAGTACAAGCAGTCATTTCAGTTACTCTACATGCACATTAGTAACAAATATTGGTAGGTTTGTGTTCCTCGGTTGCCTGAACCCAGTGTACTCCTAAAGTTGGTGCCTTTGATATTCTTTGAGATTCTAACCACATAGTGCTTCAGTTTTGTTTGGGAGATGCCAGCAGCTTACATATTCGCATTGAAACTGAATGTAGTATGGTGCTAGCCATTGAATTTTATTTTACTTTATTATTATTTTTTTTTAATAAACACTTTTTTTTTTTATTTAATATATTTTATTGATTTTCTTACAGAGAGGAAGGGAGAGAGATAGAGAGCCAGAAACATCGATGAGAGAGAAACATCGACCAGCTGCCTCCTGCACACCCCCTACCGGGGATGTGCCCGCAACCAAGGTACATGCCCTTGACCGGAATCGAACCTGGGACCTTTCAGTCCGCAGACTGAGGCTCTACCGCTGAGCCAAACGGGTTTCGGCAAGCTGATCTGTTTAACCCCAAATACAAGCATTTTTCAGATTGCCATGAAAATACAGTCTGTAAACTGACAACTGGAGTTTTAGGGTTTGCTGTGAGTCCAGTCTGCCCAAAGCACCAATGTAGGTACAGGTAGAGGATATTGGAGCAAATTTAAATACAGTTAACTTACACTGATTTCTGCTGACTTTTCCAAGGCTTTCCCTTATATCATTTAACATTTGGGATCTGTTTGCACTATGAGTTGACATGGAGATCTATTCTCCTTTGCTTTCAGAGCTTTAGAAGAGATTGTGCAACTGGTATTTGGCGGGGGGGGGGGGGGTGTGCATTTTGAAATAATTGTTCTGTAACTATTGTGTTGCTGCTATTCAGGCTGTCCAAACTAATCACTTCTGGCTGAAATTTATATCCATTTTATTCTGCCTCTACCAAAAAATGGCTCCCCCTCCCTGAAATTCTTTTGGCTTGATTTATGAGTTCTTTTGTTGTTGTTGTTTTGTTCTTTTATTTTTATATATATATATATATATATATATATATATTTTTTTTTTTTTTTTTTTTTTTAATTGATTTTTAGAGTAGAAGGGAGAGAGAGAGAGAGAGAGAATCATTGATCGGCTGCCTCCTGCACATTCCCTACTGGGGATGGAGCCTGCAACACAGGCATGTGCCTTTGACCAGAATCGAACCTGGGACCCTTCAGTTCGAAGGCTGACGCTCTATCCACTGAGCCAAACCAACTAGGGCTATGAATTCTATTCTTTTTTTTCTTCTTCTTTTTTTTTTAATATATTTTATTGATTTTGTACAGATAGGAAGGGAGAGATAGAGAGTTAGAAACATCGATGAGAGAGAGTCATCGATCAGCTGCCTCTTGCACACCCCCTACTGGGGATATGCCCGCAACCCAGGTACATGCCCTTGACCGGAATCAAACCTGGGACCCTTCAGTCCCCAAGCCGACGCTCTATCCATTGAGCCAAACCGGTTTCGGCTGAATTCTATTCTTAAACATTCTGCATAAATGCCTAGTTTCTCTGAGCCAACTCTTCTCTTACTGAATAGCTGATGTTATGTTTTTAACCTATGGAGGTGGCAAGGATATTTTACTTTGAGTATCCAGACTATGTAATTATCACAAGCTTTATAGGAGCGGCTTTGTCTGACCCAACATTGGGAGATGCTTTGGTTTTCACGGGTAAACATTTTAAAAAAGACCTCAAAGTGAGATCCTCCTGCATGCTCATGGGGTAAACATCTGCCTGACCACCAGGCGCTTCCCAGGAGCTCTGCAGGAGCTTGGTTAATCCAGGGAAGCTCTGCTGCCCTTCCGATTTTCCTTCTTTCCTTGGAGACTTCAGATCTTCTACAGGGTTGTTGGGAAAGAGAGACTCAAGAAAACCGTTCCCAGGGTTTTCTTGGTGACTGAGTAAGCTTTGCTTGTTGTCACTTAAAATATACCACCAGCAGTTCTCTTTCCGTAGAACCTGGGTGCTTTCTTGCTACAGGTGGGATTGTCACTACTCAGAGAATTGCTGTCAGTCCTGTGCATTTATTTCTTTGTGAAGTTGTAGCTTGGTGGGGCCAAATGGCAGGACTGGGCTTGAAAGATTATTTACTGCTGCTGCGTGTTCATGTTCTCTCTCTCTCTCTCTCTCTCTCTCTCTCTCTCTCCCCCCCCCCCCCCCCCCCCACTTCACTTACGGAGACCAAAATGATGGTGTTCTGAGTTTGCTCTTCTGTGCTCACTTCCCTCCTTCCTCAGCCAGTCTCAGAAACTCAGGTGCAGGGGTGACACTCCCCAGTTCCTCATAATCCAGTTGAAGGCCTCCTTTTCTCACCCTCATAGTCAAACCCCCGCCTCCATAAAGTGCTTCATTTTACCAGCAAACAGTTAGATACTTTGTGCTCACTTTTTCGCCAATAGAACAATATTTGGTTTATGGTTTGAAGGGTCACTGTTAAAACAGAATACAAATGTTTAAGAATTCCAAGCATCTAGGTACTTTGCGAATGTGCTGGAGGTATGATTACCTCTCTTTGTATTTAAGGAGCTAGTGTTTCAGGACAAATTGTGTGTTTGCAAATGTCTTTAATGTGCTGCAGCATCAATATACTAAGCTGTTCATGTGTCTGAAAATCTCAATCATTTGACTTTCAGATGCATTATCTGTCTTTTGTTTGTTTTAACCATCTTGTCCAGCCTATTCGCTTTGTCTTATACTCAAACAGATTTGTACTCCAAGTCTCTAACAACCAGTAGTGGTGGGTGGGGGTAAAAAATGTATTAGAGGACCAACAGGATCAACCGGGGTCCCACTCCTGTTTGGAGGAATTTCCTATATCTTAGGAGAATTTTTTTTTATTAGTTTATGATTGTTTCACTAGATGGCAGGTAAGAAACTGACATGAAGTAAAATACTGGCCCTTTTTCTAAAGAGCAGGACTGCTCTTCAGCTCAAGCTGAAGATGGACAATATCCAGGTTTAGGTTTATTTGAGTCTCATTTCCCTCTATGAGCACAGGTAATGGTGCTGGAAAGGTAGAGTCTTTGTGCTCAGTTCCCCTCTTCCCTCAGAAAGTTTCTGAAACTCAGGCAGGGGTGAGACATTAATTTCTAAACCCGAAGCTTTAGCACAGTAGCTGATAAAAATTCTTTAATTCTCTCCTTTCATAAAAATTTTGTATTACCTTTTTACTCAGACTACCACTTTCCCATCAGGCAGCTCCATAATCATCTATGACATTACCCTGCTCCATTTCCTTCTAGCACTTAGCACTGTGTGAGGTTAACCTTGTTTATATTTTTGTTTAAAGTCTTATCTTCACTTCCTCCCTTCAGTGCTGTATCTCTAGCTTAACATAGTAAATGTCTGGCACATGGTAGACATTCAGAACATTGGGAGGAAGGAATATTTGCCAGGAAAAGCAATAATTATTCAGGTATATTGTGTGTATTTGTTTCACTTTTGATCTCTGAGAAAACTGAATCTACCCAAACCTGTCTTTTCCCGCCTCCTTTCTTCAGTTTTGGCTTGACTGTTGGGAAGAATGAAGGTGAATGCTTTTCTGAGTTTCTTTCCTCTCCCCCACTTTAGCTTGCCAGCAAAGCGCGGACAGAGAAGGAGGAGAAGCTCAGCCAGGCCTATGCAATCAGCGCTGGTGTCTCCCTAGAGGGCCAGCAGCTCTTCCAGACCATTCACAAGACGTGAGTTGGGGAGCACAGAGATCCTTATCCCGGGGTTTGCTGCCTGGCTGTGCTGTCTGGTGGCTGACTTTCAAGTAGTTGTGTTCCTGAAAGTCTCCAGGGGAGCTGGGGAGTGTGTTAGCAATACCTCGACATCAGGGGTGTGAGTACTTGTTGCCCTTCCATACAGAAAAGTGGGGTAATTGTGGACAAATTGTCTTCTCTGGGCTTCGGTTTCTTCCATCTGCAAGACTTAGTTTTCAGTTAGATTTTCCCTAAGGGTCCCTTCTATACCTAGTATTCTATAACTTAGAACTAGTGATCTATTTGTCTTTTTATTATTTTATGTTGTACCTTTCTCTAAAAGCTTATACAGTTCTATTAAGGAAAAGTTATATCTCTTTTGCTCGTCCCAATGGTACATTGGGGTGAGTGTAGGGTAGGGGTGTCGAACTCAATCAGAGAAGGGGCCAAAATCTAAAATCCAGCCTAAATTGTCATAAACTGACAATGTCATAAACTGACAGCGGAGTGCAGTGATGACAGCGCGGTGCGGGCCACATTGCAAGGCCTGGCGGGCTGGATTTGGCCCGCGGGCCTTGTGTTTGACATATGTGGTGTAGGGAGTTAGGGAGAGCAGAAGGCCACTTTATTACCACCTTCTAAAAGACATTTTGTCACAGCAGAAGTCATTTGACTCCACGAGCTTCCCTAGTTGCTGAAAAACTGAACATTTGACACTCCTCCCCCCGCGGCTGCCTTCTGTTACCCTATTTAACCACCTGGGTCTGGTGCACAGATGGCAGCTGGCATCAGAGCTGTTTGGGTCCATGGTGTGAGTCTCTGAACATTTGCAGGTATGTGAAGGAATTCGCCTAGTAGTGTCAGCTGTCCTGGGTTTCCCAAGTGTGAACTGGAATGGGTTTTCCTACTCTAGCAAGTGCCCAGCTGTCTGATAATGGAGAGGGACCATTTTGAGAAGCAGCTTCCATTTTAGGTGGCGGGCAGAGTACAGATCACAATAAGATGGGGCATTTGTTCTTTCTTTCTAACGGTGCCATTTCCCCGTAGGCCAAAGGTTGGCAAACTACAGCCAGCAGGCCACATCTGCTTATTTGTTTATGTATCATCTGTGGCTGCTTTTATGGTACAGTGACAGAGTTTAGCAGGTGTGACAGAGATTGTATGGCCTGCAAAGCTTAAAAATTTGCTATCTGACCTTTTATATAAAAAATGTACCAGTCCCTGCTCTGGCTGCTACTCGGGTTGAATCTAGTGGCCTGAGTCTAGCTGAACTCAATTTTGTTTAGACTTTGGGGCTGCCACTAAGTTTTCTGTGGGTTTCCAGGTCCCTAATGGTTCAGAGCAACTTTTCTGGGTCCTCCTCAGAGAAAATGTGCATCAGTGTCATTGCTTTTCCCAGCCAGTGATTCTCAGAAATGTTTCTTGGCTCTTCCTCCTTAGGGGCTGCTGGCAGCTAGTGTTGCCTGAGTGGTGAGCTGGGAACTTGGGGTCAGCAGGAGGTGTGGGATGCCTGCAAGAGGTAACTTTCACCTGTTCTCTTTTGCTTCCAGCATTAAAGATTGTAAATGGCAAGAAAAAAACATCATAGTCATGGAAGAAGTTGTTATTACACCCCCATATCAAGTGGAAAACTGTAAAGGCAAAGAGGGCAGTGCACTGAGCCATGTACGCAAAATAGTAAGTATAAAGGAGCCACAAAACTAAGGAGAGAATGTTTCCTTGGCCTTCACCCTCCAGCATCAGGCAGGACAGTTCCTCCTCTGACAGCCACCTGGTGAATAGCCCTGTTTGCCACCTTGCCTCCATGCAGCGTGCTGCTCTGCGGCTGTGGCTTAGACACTCCTGCAGCGGTGGAACCACCGGGTGGTGTGGTCATTCGCAGTATGGTCCTTTGTAATGTGTGGCTTTTCGAAACTGCATGATATTGGCCTGAGCAGTTCCTCTCATCTCAGGAAGGGTTCTTCTCAGGAAGGGCTGTTTGGTATAAATCAGTTGCCGTTGGCGACTAGGACCCTGCATATGTCACCTGGCTTTTTAGATTGAGTTGTAACATTTGTAAAAACAAACAGCACTGAAAGACAACATTGTGAATGTAAAAAGTTTAAGACTAATTCCCCACTTGTCTGAAGAGGGGAGAGGGATTTTTGGATCATAATAATCTCTTTTCAGTTTCCATTTTAGTTTATAGATTCATCTTATTTTAGCCAATCTTAGCTAAAGCTGCAAAAATTGTGGCTGAAACAAGTGACCCCCCACCACCACCACCAGCAAAAGCAAAGGTGCCTGAATAATCTGAGGCTGGTCAGCCAGGAGGGGGCTGTCGGACCCTGGAGCGGACTGTTTGAGAGGCCTTGTGTGCCTGGCTCCTTTTCTGACCTAGGTGACTGGTCTCTTTCAGGTTGAAAAACATTTTAGAGATGTGGAAAGCCAAAAGATCCTGCAGCGCTCACAAGCCCAACAACCACAGAAGGAGGCTGCCCTGTCATCCTGAGTCCACACACACGGAGGACTTCCAGCATCCAGCCGAGGAGGCGGCGGTGGCGGCTGCGCGGAGGCAGGCCGGGGGAGGGGAGGGGTCCTGTATTTCCTGCTGGCTCTTGTTAACAGAGGGCCAGCGTTCTAAATCTTAGACTTGAACAAACAAAACACCCAACAAAAAGAACAAGAGAATAATTTAAAAGTTGAATCATTACTTGACTAACAGACTTTGGTCCACCATGTCCTTTTCACAGCTCCCTTCTGGAACAGTCACCTTGTTAATTTTATTTTTGAAAATTTCTTCCTGGCTCTCCCCTTTCCCCTCTGACTTCTCATTTCCTAGTCTGTCCGCGTCATTCTGTTGTTACAAGTGGCCACACTTACCTTGTGAACGATTGAAAGAAACCTTTACATCTTCCAAAATAAAAGTAACAAGCTGACTGTGATACTTAAGTTGAGAACAGCAGACAGAGGTCTCACTTTAAATTCCGCGCCCCCCCCCCTTTTTTTTTCTTTTTCTTTTTTTTGCACAGGGCATGGCTTGAATTAGTTTTATTTTTCTTAACTTTAAATATATATATGAAAATATATATTAAAATGTTCTCTAAATATTTTCTGCTTCTTGCAGGTCTCTTTTTACTAGATCATGGCCACTCTTCCCACCTCATCCCTCTGAAAACAAAAATGTATTGCCCTCCCCACCTCCCGTAGCCAAGCAACTAACTTGACTTAGTTTCACAGCAAGAATCTCCGGCAGCACTTTGTAGAGCCAGCGTGTGCAGGTGGGAGTTGGCTTTGAGGGTTCCTGATGGCTTTTAGTCTGTGTGTGTACCAGGCTCACATTTGGCTGAAACCTCAGGATTCTCCATCCGCCTTTTGTCTTACTTCACGGTACTAGAAGAACTCCTCACCACTCTCCTGTCTCCTCCTACATGAGAGCGCCAGCTGCCCTTTTCTCCAGTGTCCTCTGCAGAACTATTTGCATGGCACATGCGGCTCCTCCTCGAGGGATGATATTCTTTTATCAGAAACCCGGAGTCCACCGATCTCCACCTCTCTTTAAGTGCATCCAGAGGCAACAGCCCAGGAGAAAGCTTGGGTTGCCTATAGTTTCTCTTCTGACAACCTCCTACTCTTACGCCCATGCCCACTCCCTTTAAATTTTACAAGCTTATGACAGTTTGTATGTGCTCAGCCATTGGGCAGAAAACCTGAAAAGAATTCTGGACTTTAGCCCACCAGTTTGTCTGGTTTGATAACCTGCTGAGAGCCAAAACTGGCACCTGCTGTCCCATGCCTTTAGGGCCATCCAATGGGGCAGAGAGTGCCACCATCTGAGTATCGGGCACTGAGTGGGATGTGGGTGATGCTCATGTGACTGGCTAGAGCTTTGGGGGTGGGGTGGGGGTTAACTTTTTTTGGCCATGATCTTTTTCCCCTTCCTTTTTTTTTTAATTAAATAAATGGATCAAAATTAAATAATTCAAGCCCTGCCTTCAAAATGAAATTTTTTTTAGTATTGTTTAGCAAAAAACAATAAAAACCCAAATTTTTTTAACCATCACTCATGTCTCGGGTTTGTGTATCTTCAGAGGCCCCAAAGGGAGAGGATATGAGAGTTTGTGTGTTTGGTTTGACTTTTCCATTTAGTTTCTTTGCTTTCTACTCTTAACCCTCTCTCCTCCACTCCTTGAGAATTCATCCAGAGATACGGTACACAGTGTGTCATTTAAGAAGGGCATCCAGGGTTGGGAGTAGTGGGTAAGTGGAGTAGCAGAAGAAGAGGCTGGGTACATGCATAAAACCATTTGAAGTGCCAGGCCTTTGATTTGGTATGCACAGACAGGTGGACTTCTGGGAAAGGGAAAAGAAAAGCGACCTTGCAGGATCTAGAGAGCCTAAGAGGTACGATTAAAGGAGTGAAAGTGATGAGAAAAATAGCAAGCCCAGGGGGAAGCTCTCTGTCTCATGCCTGTGTTATCATTTCCTCCCTCTTAGTCTAGGTCTGTACTGGGAGATCCTCTATCTTCTCCAAATACACACACAGCTCTGTACACCAGCACCCGATTACCTCCTCATTGCCACATAAGCCTTTACTACTGGTAGGGGTGTCGAACTCAATCAGAGAAGGGGCCAAAATCTAAAATCCAGCCTAAATCGCGGGCCGAATGGTTTACTGAACAGTCATAAACTGACAATGTCATAAACTGACAGCGGAGTGCAGTGATGACAGCGCGGTGCGGGCCACATTGCAAGGCCTGGCGGGCTGGATTTGGCCCGCGGGCCTTGTGCTTGACACATGTGGTTTAGAGCATCCAATTTGTTTGGTATAAACAGCAAAAACAACCACACTGAGCTGATACAGAATCTGCCACGTAAGTTGAGTAGCTCATTACTGATTAGTGTTGAAAATATGAAGATTGTTCAAGCACTTCAATATTAGTTCAGGGCTCTAGCCAGGTTCCTTGACATTTTTGAAGCTAAGAATGTGTGTGTCAAAAAATATGTTCTACCTGGCCTGTAAGCTCAGTGGTTAGAGCACCGACTCAGAAGGTCAGGGTCTTGAGTTTGATTCCTGGTCAAGGGCACATACCTGGGTTGCAGGTTGCATCCTTGGCCCCATTTGAGGCGTGTGTGTGAGGCAACCAATCAATGTATGTGTCACATCCATGTTTCTCTCCCCCTCCCCTTCCCTTCTCTTCCACTCTCTCTAAAAAAATTCAATGGAAAAAATATCGGGTGAGGATTAACCAAAAAAATAAAAAGCTGTTCTTCCTTAAGATATGCTCGTTATGGAAGGAGTAGAGAGAGTTTTCAGTCATATACATAAATAGAATCTCCTGTTGACAGGCTACTGTGCTGAGAATGTATAGTGTTAGAAACTACAATGTACAAGATGAGGGTTGGGACAAGGTCAACTCTTTTGGAAGACGATCATTGTTGACGCGGTGGATTTGTGTTCCCATCATTGCTGCGGTCTGTGGGTGCCAGAGAGTTCATCAGCCCGAACCACCTAAACCTCAGGGGTTTAACACATGAAGTACCTCACAGGTGAAGAAGGGGTGCTGTTGGGCTGCTATCCACTGGTGGTAGACTGCTGCTGGGTTATAAAGTTTCGAAACAAGTTCTTTTGTTCTTATATGGCTTATTACAGGAAAAATAGAAAATTAAGGGAAAAATTTTTCATCTACCACCTAAGACATTAACATCTTTCATATATTCTAGGTTCTAAGATGCCTCTTCCTATCTCTTGCATTGCTGAAAGTGCAGTGTACTTCACAATGTCAGAAGAAACTTGTCAACTAATCCCTTAATTTCTAGCTCACAAGGTGCACTCTATAAGTGTTGGCATGTTAGATGTTATATATAAAAGATATATATATAAAGGATATGGGTGATCTCTGAGATTACTTCCAATCTCAATAATTACTTCTGTCATTCTTTGTCTTACCTTGTAATGCCTTGGTTACCTCAAGTCATCTTTGATAATTAAAATGGAAAGTGATTCCTATAATTTGATATCATACTAGAGGCCTGATGCATGAAATTCATGCATGAGTAGGCTTTCCTTACCCCTGCTGCTGGCACCGGCTTCCCTCTGGCACCCAGAACCCGGACTTCCCTCTCAGCCCCCGCTTCATCCAGAAGATCATCTGGAAGGACGGCTGGTCTAATTAACATATTACACTTTTTTTTTTTTTTTTTTTTTTTTTTTTTTTGCTCAGAATCCTTCTTTTTATTTATTTATTTATTTTTTTTTTTAATAAGTTTTTATTTTTCATATTATTACAAATGTTCCTCCCCCCCCCCCCATTGCTCTCCTCCACCAGGTTCCCACCCCACCCTCTGCCCTTTCCCCTCTCCCCATTGTCCTCATCCATACGTGCACAGTTTATATGTTCAGTCTCTTCCCACGCCCCCCTCTCCCCTTTTCCCCAAGAATCGTCAGTTCACTCCCCTTCCATACCTCTGATTCTATTATATTCAACAGTTAATATTGTTCATCAGATTTTTTTAATTTCCTTGGTTTTTAGATTCACTTGTTGATAATTACGTATTTGTTGTTCATAATTTTTATCTTTGTTTACTTTCTCTTCTGAAAGAACCCCCTTCAGCAATTCATATAATTCTGGTTTGGTGGTGATGAACTCCTTTAGCTTTTTTTTATTAGTGAAGCTCTTTATCTGGCCTTCAATTCTGAGTAATAGCTTTGCTGGGTAGCTTATTTTTGGCTGTAGGTTCTTGCTATTCATCACCTTGAATATTTCTTGCCATTCCCTTCTGGCCTGCATGGTTTCTGTTGAGAAGTCAGCTGACAATCGTATAGGTGCTCCTTTATAAGTTACTACCTTCTTTGCTCTTGCTTCTTTTAATATTCTCTCTTTATCTTTTGCTCTTGGAATTTTAATAATGATGTGTCTCGGTGTGGTCCTCTTTGGATTCCTTTTGTTTGGAGTTCTGTGCACTTCCTGGACTTGTAGGTCAAATTCTTTCACCAGGTGGGGGAAGTTTTCTGTCACTATTTCTTTCAGTATGTTTTCGATATCTTGCTCTCTCTCATCTTCTGGAACCCCCATAATTCTGATGTTGGTTCGCTTGAAGTTGTCCCAGAGGTTTCTTACATTATCTTCAATTTTCTGGATTCTCTTGCCTTCTAGCTTCTGTGGAGGAGTGTCTTCTGGCTCTTTATGTTCCAAATCTTTGACTTGATTCTTGCGATCTTCCCTTCTGTTTTTAGGACTCTGTAGAATATTTTTTATTTCAGACAATGTATTCTTTATTTCTTGTTGATCCCTTATCATTTCTTGTTGACTCCTTATTAATTCTAGTTGATCTCTTTTCATATCCTCATAGGCCTTATCCATCTTTTCTAGGAAATTCTTGAAAAACCTTATAAGCGTAGATTTGAACTCTATATCCAGACGCTTTTTGTCCTCCATTTCTTTCGTTTGTGATCTATTTTGTTGTCGCATTTCGCAGTTACAGATGGGACGGGGTTTCAGGGTGGAGCCTGCAGCTTTGGCTTTCGTCAGCCCCGCCCTATGCGGGTCCTTCAGTGCTTGCTGCCGGCGCCTCTGAGAGAAAGGTGCCCTCGATTTTCGCCTGCTGCCAAACAGTCTATGCTCTCCCCCAATGAGCCCGGTATTGGGGTTCAGTTCAGTTGGAAGTGGAGTTGGAGGTGGCGTTCACAGCAGTCTGGAGCCCCAGTCTCCTTCCCGTCAGGGCAATCCCGCGGCACAGCCGACCGTTCCTTCTCTGGGGGCAGTGTGTGCGCCTCCGGGACCTTTCTCCGCTACCCCAGGCTTCCGACTTACAGCCCAGCTCCCTATGGCTGAGCCTGAGTCCCCGGGGTCTGGCCCAGAACTGGGGTTCAGAGCAGTCAGGGGCCCAGCACAGTCGGAGTTTTATCTCCTTTCCGCTAGGGAACGCCAGCCAGGCACTCGGCCTCCCTCCTCTCCGGCTCCGTCCTCTCCTCGCGCCCCGCGTGTCTCCGTACCTTAGGCTTTTACAGCTCCTCCGTGCTTCCTTCTGGTTTTCTCCTTGCTTCTTGTTGTAGGATTTCCAGTCAGTCGACTTTCCTGTAGTTCTGGGTAATGTCCATTTTATATTTTAGTTGTATTTTATTAAAATTGTTGTGTGCGGCTGCGGCTAGTTGCCTACCCGAGCAGCCATCTTGGATTCTCTCCAACATATTACACTTTTATTATATAGTGGCATGTATGACTTGTAATATAGTTACTTGTTTAGGTTTATCTTTAGTGGTCTAATGGGGATTTTGAGACAAGACTCTTTTGAGGCAAGAATTATGGCTTGCACATTTTTGTGTTTCCTTACTAGTAGCCCTGCAAATGAATCTGTCCACCGGTAGCTCTCTGCAAGACTTGGCCTCTTGGCACCCACTGCCCAGAGGCCCATCTGCGGCTGGGCGCAAGACACTTGCCTCATTGCCACAGCAACAAAGCAAGCATTCTGCCAGGCCACTCACACTGCCCGCTCTCAGCAGCTCCTCCCCTGAGACTGGGGGACTCTGGCTGGACTAAGAGGACTGGAAGCTGCCATCTTGTGGCTGAGGGTGCCGCCATCTTTGTGAGGTGTGATGGTTAATTTGCATATTATCCTTTTATTAGATAGGATGTCGCAGTCGAGATAAGACTGAAGGTAGATTTTTGGAAATCATCAGTTTAATAATTTGAGCCACAGTAAAAAGTGGCCCAAGATTGACTGGGTTTTGAAGAAATCTTGAAATCAGGTTTGGGAAGAGAACAGAGACCAGTAAAAGACATGGGAGGGGCTGGGAAGGGAAGCGTCTCTCATTCCAGCTTTAGAAGCAGCAGGGCTTTCCCCCAGGTTTCTCCAGAGCAGATTTGGGCAACTGGGACCAAGGCTGGTCAGATTATGGCCTCTCTGAATTTTTATTGATTTCAGAGAGTAAGGGAGAGGGAGAGAGAGAAACATCCAATGATGAGAGAGAATCATTGATGGGCTGCCTCCTGTGCACTCCTGCTGGGGATCAAGTCCACAGCCTGGGCATGTGTCCTTGGCTAGAATCAAACCTGAGACCCTTCAGTCCACAAGCCGATATGCTCTATCCACTGAGCCAAACTGGCGAGGGCTCTCTCTTTGTTATTTTTATAAATATTATTGAGTATTACATATGTTCCCTCTTTTTTTCCCCATTGACCCCCTTCTTTAATTTTCAATTTTGTTGAAAAGTCTAAAGAGGAACAGAGTTTCTTTCTGAACTGGTGAGATGAAGGTAAGGCATATTTCTACTGACTTAAGTAACCTCTTCTCCGTTTTCCCAACTAATTCTGATGCTAATTCCAGCAGGTAGTCTTCAGTGGAGAGACTAACAAGTGGTTTCTTTTTCTAATCTGGTCCCTTTATTCTGATCTCTGGCTTGAAGTAGTTGCTTATGCTTTAAGATAGTGTGTACTGCTTTAAAGAATATTCTGGGATGGCCTCTGAGATGTGATTTAAGCTGAAAGTTGAAGAACAGGTGCCTGCAAAGAGTGCTCAGATAGAAGGAACAGTAAGTGCTAACATTGAGGTTGGCAAGAGCTTCGGATGTTTGGGAACTGCTAGAAGGAAGGTGGCAGAAGT
Source organism: Pipistrellus hanaki (assembly GCF_964339955.1). Classification (NCBI taxonomy): domain Eukaryota; kingdom Metazoa; phylum Chordata; class Mammalia; order Chiroptera; family Vespertilionidae; genus Pipistrellus; species Pipistrellus hanaki. The sequence goes on from NC_140518.1 coordinate 13,414,888, forward strand.
GTAGTCAGCAGGACGGAGCAGTGGGCAGAAGGACAAATGGACACTTCATGCAGGGCCTTGTGGCCATTGTAGGGACTGGAATCTGCTCTTGGCACAGTGTGGAAGCCGTTGGAGGGTGTTAAGCTGTCAAGGGATTTAATCTGATGTTGGGCAGCAACCGTGGAAGCAGGAAGACAGTTGTGTTAAGAGGTGGTTGCAAATCTAGGCAGGAGATGGTAGTGACCGAAGTTGTTTCAGGACTGATAGACCTTGCTGATGTATTGGATGTGAGGGAAAGAAAAACAAAGAACGACTTCTAGGAGGATGATGACAAACAATGGGAGAGAAATAGCTTTGTGGAAAAACCAAGAGTTCTGCTTTGCCGTTTTGTCTAGCTAACGAACCTGAAAAGCAGATGGCAGCTGGGCAGCTGGATAATGAGCCTGGAATTCAGAGGAGGGGCCTGGCCTAGAGCTAGACATTTAGTTGTTACCTTGCCATGAACTCCACGAAGATGGGGGATGAGATCTGTGGCCACAGAAGATATTTTGGCCTCTGATATAGGAAGGAAGAAGATAGTACAGTTGAAGGCGAGTTTGCACATTTAGCAGGGAGGTCAGGTTGAGGGAGCATGTGTTGTAGACACGTAGGAAGTACGTAAAATTGCTGAGTTCCCTTTAGAGGTTGTGCTCATGCATTTAGGGTGCGGCCAGCCAGGTGCCCATTGTGTAACTTGTGTCCAGTGACTTGGCTGAAGACACAGAAGGTGGGTAGTTGGGTACAATCAGGTCTGTAGAGAGGGAGAAGGGATTTCAGCTGATGGTATTAGCAAGGGCATTTCCGTGATAAACCCTTCATCCCTACAGATGGATGCTGTTGTCAAACACTTGGTTTTTGTTCAGATTAGCCATTCTGAAAGTATCTTGTTGTCATCCCCCCTATACTGGCTACAGGGAAGATATGCAGCCATGTAAATCCAAGAGGCAGTATGTAAAAGTGTGCAAAAATAGAGGATGTTTCTAGTGCCAGGACTGGTGCAGGTGTGGTATGGGATGCTCAGCACACATACCCAGCACATAGAGATGCCTGGGACCTTGCAGCTCATGTGACAGTCCAGCCTCCCAGTTTAGGTGTCTCTGTAGCCACAGACTGCCCCTGCTTGAGCACTTTGGTTGGTGAGGAACTTAACTGCTTTGAGAAACAGCCTGTGATGGCTGAATGTGCCCATTAGACCTCCAAGCAGCTGCTCATCTCTAGAACTGCATGCAAGTACTTGCCCGTGAGGATGTTTCCTTTGTCTCGCAGCTCTTGGATGAGGGTCAGAGGAGTTGCTACTCTGGCAGATATGACTGGGAACTGTCTTATCTTTAGTTAAATGGCTTATTTTTAGCCAACTAGTCCAGCCTATTAAGAGCTTTTTACAAATCTTGATTCTATAATATACTAGTTATCCTTCCCAATGTTATCTTAGTTCAAATTTTTGTAAACTGTCTTCCAAAGGGATATCATGAAAGACTTTAATAAGATCCAGATGTTTATCTATGACAGCCATCCAGTAACCCTGTTAAAAAAGGAAATCACATTGTTTGAGAATCACTTCTTTTTCATGAAGTCATGTGGTACCTAGTGGTCATGTTTTGCTCACTAGTCAACATGTTCAATGAGCCCTTTTTGAATTTTGTTGTTACACTTACTTATCTGGCTTGAAAATTGGAGCTTTGGCTGAGCTCAAGTCTCTGGCAACCTTCCGTTTGTAATGTTTTCTCAAAGTATTGGCAGTGGTTCCTCAAGCTTTTCCAGTATAATTTGCTGAACCAGATTACTTGAATTAATTTAGAGCAGCTCAGTTTGATCAACCAGAGGCTCAGATTCAAATCCTAGGTTGGTGGTGGCTCAGCTGCTCTTGCCAGTCAGGGGACAATCTGTGGACACTAGAGGGCCGATGCACAAAATCCATGCAAGGGCCTTGGCCCTGGCCCCACCCACCGCCCTGCAGCTGGGGGTCCTCTGCTGCCTCTACCTCAGCCCCCACCCACTGCAACTTTGTCTAGAAAGAAGGACGACTAGTCTGATGAGCATGACATTTGTGTGAGGGGTGGAGGTGGGGGCAGGATATGAGTCCCTCAGCCTGGCCTACACCCTCTCACAATCCGGGATTCCTTGGGGAATGTCCAACTCACAACCCCGGACCTCTGGCTCCTAACCGCTGGCCTGCCTGCCTCATTGTCCCTAACCACTCGCCTGCCTGATCCCCTAACCACCTCTGCCTCGGCCCCTGCCATCGCAGCTTCGTCCAGAAGGTCATCTGGAATGATGTCTGGAAGGTTGTTCAGCTGCCCAGTCTAATGAGCATATTAAACTTTTATTATTATAAAAGTTTCTTAGAGGGGTGTTTGGCTGGCAATGAGGTACATTGGCCCTATTTTTGGAGCATTGTAGCTTAGTGGTTAGGAGCATTGCTGGATTCAAATAGGTCTGAGTTGTGTCAGATTTCATCTCTACCACTCATTAGCAGTATGACTTTGCATCTTCGCTAACTTTGCCTAGCATCAGTTTCCTCCTCTGTGAAATGAGGATTAAATGAAGACTTTAATGGGATGCTTGGCCTTGAGTAACCATCTCCCCCAAACGTCCTTATTCTTTGAGGAATTTGCTGGGTGGCGCTAATGAGCACCCCGGGGAACATGGAGAGTAATTTGTGTGGTCTCCTGGGCCCAGGCAGAGCTCTGCATACAGACACCTGGCCCCAGAGCTCTCTGTTTCAGAAGAAGATGCTGGGCTCTTGTTGAAAACCAGAGTAGAGTATTTTGACCTTTGAACTAGTGAGAACAAGAGAGCATGCCCTTCCTTTGTGTCTAGACAAGACTTAGGTGTGTTTTATAGATGACGGCAGATTTATGGGACAGGCGATCTAAAATGAAAGACATCTGGCTCCTTCCTGCCTTGAGAATGGGCTCCAACGGGCCTCCAGTTGCTATTCTGATATGAAATAGAGCAGGGTGTAGGGTTCCAGAAAAGGGGGGTGGGGGGGGGTAGAGAGAAGGGGTGGATCTGTGCTTAGAACAAAGGGCGGGATGTAAGACCATCAGGCCTTGGTGATTTCTTCAACTTGTATCTCATCCCCACTCAGGCCTATGGCTTCCCTGAAAGCTGACCACTCTGCAGCTTTTGGGGGTGAGGCTCCAGCCTGAGGCCAAGAGAGCAGGTAATTAGAGCTGAGATTCTTCCTTCCATTGCCATTCTTGGGCTGGGACTGCATTCAGCAGGTGGTGGCAAGAATACAGGTGGATGCACTGGGTTTCTGAGGCCTGACGCCTTGACCTCAGTGGCTAGGTTAGGGCAGGATCTAGCCAGGGCTCTATCCTGCGGGCCGGAGAAGGCATTTCTACTGGGGCTGGGTGGGAAGTAAGTGAAGTGTGAAATTGGAGTGAAAAAGGGATCCAAAGGATTAAAAAGTCCATCTTCCCTGATGGCTTTTCATTCTAGTAGGAATAAGGGGATGAGAAGTGGCTGGGGTCGGGGGTCACGTTGCTGGGGTTTCCAGCTGAGATGACTTGCCAGAACCCAGGTAGGAGGTAAAATTAAACGGGATGGAAGGAAGATTCCTTGAAACCACATGGGGGGGGGGGGCCAGAAAGTGAAAAGACCCCTGATGGTATCTGCTTTTATTTTTCTCTCTAGCTTCCATGCTTGCCCAGGGTTCTGGGTGGAGGAGTGAAGCATAAAGGTCTCAGCATCCATGAGCACCTGAGGCCATCCTCACCCCAGCCCCTCGTGGAGCAAGGACAGGGCAGGTGTGGCCATTCCTTCCATGGCTGCAATAGTAGCATCAGCCCTGCTTGGGAATCTGGTGGCAGCATACCCAGAACCATGCACCTGGCTAGCCACTGAGTGGTGGACTGTGGAGGCCTCCACCTGCTCAGTCTCCCTCCTAGGTGGCTCCTTCTAGGGCCTGTGAGACTGCAAGTGCTGCTGCTTTCTCACAGTGTCCTAGGCCAGTGTTTCCCAAAGTGTGGTACGCGTACCCCCAGGGGTACGGGAAGAGTTTGGTGGGGATATGCACTGCACTGTGCTTAGCTGCGCCTAATTCTACGTTCTCATGAGTACGAGGGGTACTCAGCGTTGTGAAAATTATAGAAGGGGTACACATATGTCAAAAGTTTGGGAAACATTGTCCTATGGGATCTGGCTGGTAGAGCACTGGGTGGCCTGGGATTTTTTGGAGCAGCTGGATGTCCGCTACAACCAGCTGGTGCACCTGTCCATGGACTTCTCAGCCACCCTGGGCTCTGCTCCGCCCACACCTCTCACAACCTGCTTGCCAGCACGAATCCCTGCAGCCTGTGAGGCCTGGGAAACCTGGAACAGCTTGACCTCAGCCACAGCCTGGCCACAGTTTGGGGGCCACTTCTGCCTACACTGGAACCAGCTACAGCAAGTTGGGGGTGCAGCCCTGGCCACCATGCCAGGCCTGGAAGTCCTCTGGCTGGGAATGACATCAGCAAGCTACGCAGAGGCTGAAGCCTTTGCAACTCTGGGTGCTGGGCCTCCTCTCTCTAGTAGGCAACAGCACCTCGAATTTAAGGTGATGGCGGGCATCCCGACAGCATGCACACAACTGCTGCTGGCCAATGATCTCTGCAGCAGGCCTTCCAGAAGCTGCACCATCTGTGGCACTTGTATGTGGCCAACCTGCGCAATCTGACTTGTGCTGGACTTGGGAGGCTGGTAGGAGGCATAGCTGAGCAGTGTGGAGGCCTGGCTTTGCTTATCTGAGACAACTACTGTGCTGGGTTTCATGGGCATCATGCTAGTCACCATGGTGCTGTGGTCATGGCCGAGGGCAAGTTCAGGTGGGGGTGCCCCAGAAGAACAGGGAAGTCCTCTGGAGAGGTAGGGTGTGATGTAGAGAAGCTGAGGCAGTTGGATTGGGGAGAGCAGATGGACCGAGGAAAAGGAATGTTCCTCAGAAGTCTTATGGGTTGTTGTCTGTCCAGGCAGGGGTGGAGGGAGGAGGGACAAATGGCTATGTTCATCTCAGGTCTCAGAACCCCACTGCTCACTTACCACTTGTGATCCAGCACAATGCCAGCACCTTTCCTAGCCCTATAAAGAGGGATTTGGCCCCTAGTCCTCAGAGAAAGCAATAAAAGATAGAGACTGAACACCAGGGGGAATTGGGATGGGATGGGATGGATACCAAGGGAAAAAAACTTCATTAATCCTATTCTTCATACACGTCCCTACCGTCTGTTTTGAGGGACTTAATCAGAAGGTGTGGTCTGGGGTAGGGGATTGTTCCAGGTGCAGGCTCCTAAAACTATTTTATGGAGATGTATGGTCCCATTTCCAGTCCTCAATACCTTAGCTCCTTCCCAAGGTTCTGTGTCTTGACCCATTTGAATCAGGGATGGGTGAGGAGATTAGGAAAATAAAGTCAATTGGAAAGTTTATACTATATGATTGTGTTATGGTGATGAAAACTTACCTCATGTAATTGTCACTGGTGGGCAGGGAAGGTAGGCAAAATGACTTTTTTGTTGTTAATTCTCACCTGAGGATATTTTTTCCATTGATTTTTAGACAGAGTGGAAGGAGGGTGGAGGAGACAGAGACACCCAATGGTTGCCTCCTGCTCTTGCCCCAACTAAAGTTTGCAACTGAAGTACATGTCCTTGACCAGAATCTAACCTGCTACCACTCTAACCACTGAGCGAAACCAGCTAGAGCCAAAATGACCTTTAATCCAGGCTTTTTCTCATTCCTCTTACCTGGAGACCCTACCTACCCACCCTCTGCCCCACAATACACCTACATGATTCCATTCCCTAGGGTTTTTTTGTTTTGTTTTTTAAATATATTTTATTGATTTTTCACAGAGAGGAAGGAAGAAGGATAGAGAGCTAGAAACGTCGATGAGAGAGAAACATCGACCAGCTGCCTCTTGCACACCCCCTACCAGGGATGTGCCCGCAACCAATGTACATGCCCTTGACCAGAATCGAACCTGGGACCTTTCAGTCCACAGACAGACGCTTTACCACTGAGCCAAACTGGCTTCGGTGGGTTTTTTGTTTTTTTGCATGGATATATCCTTCTCTCCCATTCTTTCTAACATACCCGGACTCTATCCTAGTGACTTTGTAAAAAGTTAAATATGAAAAAGTGTTTTGTAGTCTAGCTTTTACTGGCTGATCAGAAGTTCTTATTTATTTATTTATAATATATTTTATTGATTTTTTACAGAGAGGAAGAGGGAGGGATAGAGAGTTAGAAACATCTATGAGAGAGTCATCGATCAGCTGCCTCTTGCACACCCCCTACTGGGGATGTGCTCGCAGCCAAGATACATGCCCCTTACCAGAATCGAACCTGGGACCTTTCAGTCCGCAGGCCGACGCTCTATCCACTGAGCCAAACCGGTTTCGGCAGAAGTTTTTATTTTTTTAATAGAATTTTATTGATTTCAGAGAGGGAGAGGGAGAGAGAGAATAATTGATTGGCCACCTCCTGCACTCCCTGCACTGGGAACTGAGCCCACAACTCCAGCATGTGCCCTGATCAGAATCGAACTGTGACCTCCTGGTTCATAGGTCAACCCTCTACCACTGAGCCATGCCTTCTGGGCTGATGGGAAATTTTTAATTCACATGGTCAGAATGCTGTTTGGACATGAGTCCCCTTTCCCCCAAGGGAACTAGAAACAGACCTGAATTAAATGGTCTAGTGGGAGTGCTTATAGAATCTTAACTTCAGTATTGGAAGATAAATTTGTATTGTAGAATGGTGGGGTGGATGCAGGGAGATATGTGGGCAGGGGGTTGGGGGCAGCTTTGTGGTGGCAATCCCAGAAAGCTCAGAACTTTTGCCTATTTATTCAACAAATAATTCCTAAGTACCTACGATGAATAAGATAGTGGCAACATCTTTTGTTCACTTTATTCAGCACATATGTCCTGAATGCATCTTGTATACTAGGGCCTGAGAATATAGTAGTAAACAGAAACCAGACACTGTCCTTGACCTGGGGCTCACAAACTAGTATTAATCTAATCTTTAACAGAAGAATTACACATATATAATAGCCTGTGTGCCAAGTGATTCAAAGGAAGGGTACCTGATGGTTATGAAAATAAAAAAGGAAGCTGAGAACAAATGAGACCAAAGGAGAAGGAGGGGAGAGCAGTTGGAAACCTGCTGCAGTCAAACCTACAAAAGATGGTAGTTTGGGCTAGATTGGGAGTATGGCAACTGAAGAAAATGGACTGATTTGAGATGTCCCATATATACACCTCCGATCTCTCTCGTAGGGGACATAGGAAAGACAGAGCAAGACCATACTTCTCTACAGGTGACAGGAGAACCCATTACTTTGAATTTAAACCAAAGCAGAGGATTTCCTCAGGCTTGAGTATGTACACCATTTACTGAACCCCTATTATGTGCTAGCACCAGCATTGCCACCTTAAACCTCACAGCCACCCTAACGTAGAAGTCATTTCTATTTCACAGATGAATCTTGGGAAGGATAGCCAATATGCCCAAAGTAACAGGGTTGGAGTTAGGCTCTAGTTGCACTCCGAGACTAGTTTGCTTCATTAAGTTATGACTCGAGGCTTCCCTCTGTTCCTTCCTTTAGTCTAGTTTTCAATTTTGCATCTACAGAGCGGGGGCCGTAAGCCTCCGTGGGCAGAGGGAAAGGCTGAACTCTGTTGCTAGAATAGCTCCTTCGGTCCGGAACCACAGGACGCGAGCCTTGTTTCCCAACGGAAGAGGGAAAAACAAACCCCGCGGGACCGGAAGTGGCGTGTCACACCTCCGCGCGGCCCTCCCAGACCCGGCCGAGGCCGTGGCGGACTGCCCTTCCCCAAGATGGCGTCGAAGGTGGGTTCGCGACGGTGGCTACTGCAGCTGCTCATGCAGTTGGGCGCGGTGTTGCTCACACGCTGCCCTTTCTGGGGCTGCTTCAGCCAGCTCATGCTGTACGCCGAGAGGGCCGAGGCGCGCCGGTGAGAGGCCCCGCGGGGGAGGCGGCGCAGCGCATCCCAGCAACGGGGGTGCGGAGAGGTGGGGGGAAAGTTGGGCCCTTGGGCTGGGAGGAGCTGGCATCTCAGACTTGTTAGGGGCTCCGGTCCCGAGCACGGTGGACATCGAGCATAGTGCGGGGGTCACGGCCATGAGAGGGGTCTCCAGTTTGGAGGAGCAGTGGGGCTGTGCGGGAAGCCACGGGGGCTCAAGGCTCCTCTCCCCTCTTCATTCTGATCTCTTTGCTTACCCCCTCCCGGCTTGCAGGAAGCCCGACATACCGGTGCCCTACCTGTACTTCGACATGGGGGCGGCCGTGCTGTGCGCCAGCTTCATGTCCTTCGGAGTGAAGCGGCGCTGGTTTGCGCTGGGCGCCGCCCTCCAGCTGGCCATTAGCACCTATGCCGCCTACATCGGGGGCTACGTCCACTACGGGGACTGGCTGAAGGTGAGCAACCCGGCCTGGAGGAGGGCTAGGCTAGGGTGATGGGGAGCCTTGGGCGTGTGGAGATGTTACAGACTGCAGGAACGGAAGGACCTTAGAGACCACACACATCTTCCCTTCAGAGTGTGGAGACTGATGAGAAACAGACTCACCCTAAGTCACACCACAGTTAGCATCACAGGTGGAGGAGCAAGGATCTAGGTCACCTGGTTTCCAGAACCCTTAAAACTGTTAGTTTAGTAATCTCAGACTCTTAGGGCTAAAGGAACCTTGCAGGTTCCTGGCCCAGGGATCTAATTTTGTGAAATTTAAGTAATCCTAGTCCTGGAAGAAGCCTGTAAATGACACCCCTGCCAGGCATTGTGGGCTTGGAGATAGGCCTGGACAAAGGCACTACCCTTCAGGAATGCTGTCTGTCCAGTAGGGGAAGCAGATGTGTGAACAGCGACAGGAGAGGGAGATAAAAGGGTTTTTATGGGACAGACTATCCTAGATAGCAGAAAGAACATTGGGCTGCAGGCCTGGGGGTGGGAAGGAGACACTTGGTAACTGGGTTCTGCCACTTTCTGTAGGATCTTGAACAGTTTAATTAACCCCTTTGGGCCACTTCTGATAAAAAGAATTCTCTATTTCTGCTGAACCTGCCCACCACACTTGGAAATGGTAAGAGGGTTCCTCAAACGGAAGGGGATGTAGAGAGAGGAAGTTCTGTGCAGTCAGGAAATCTGTGGCGATTGCAGTTCCTGACTGGGGTCCCCTTGCCTTGGCCTAGGTGCGCATGTACTCACGCACAGTGGCCATCATCGGTGGATTTCTGGTGCTGGCCAGCGGTGCCGGGGAGCTCTACCGCCGGAAGCCCCGCAGCCGGTCCCTCCAGTCCACCGGCCAGGTCTTCCTGGGCATCTACCTCATCTGCGTGGTAGGTTGGGGGGCTGTTGGCTGGAGGTGCTTGACTGGGAGTGAAATGTGACCCCGTGCTTGGCAGAACTCGGGGAGGTGGGCGTGTAGATCCCGAGGGCCATGCTCTGGGAACTGCCCCTGCCGGTTTCTGGGCCTCAGAGGCCAAGAGCCTGAGACCTGGCCAGTATCCTTTCAGTATGATTGCCACCAGGGGGAGAAAAGGTTGAATTGGCCATTTACTCCCGAGCCCGAGAGGCAGGAGAACAAGATGGACTGTTCCTCTCGTGGCTCCAGCTCCTGGAGGACTGGGAGAGGAGACCAAGGAGAGCTTTGGTGGGTTCAGGCAGCAGCTGGGACTCCGCCACTTAGAACTGATGGGGATGGGAAAAAACAAACAAAAAAAAGCCTGGGCCAGTTGGCTCGGTTGGAGTGCTGTCCTGTACACCAAAAAGGTGCGGGTTCAGTTCCCAGTCAGGGCACTAACTTAGGTTATAGGTTTGATCCCCCGTCAAGGCATGTACGGGAGGCAACCGATGGATGTTTTTCTCTCAGATCAATGTTTCTCTTCCTTCCTTCCCCCCTCTCTCAAATCAGTAAATATATCCTCAGGTGAGGTTTTTTTTTAAAAAAAGGAACTGATGGGGATGCCTACTTAGCCAATTGTGGTCGTCCCTAGGACCCTTAGTTACTGGGCACCGTATTCCATGTGCAGAGCTCCGGATTCAGCGGTGAGAGCCCCCATCTAGCTTCTGAGCTCCCGGAGAGAGGAAAGACTTAGACCTTAATTTCATGTGGCTCTCTCGGCTGAGGGGGGATGTATGTAGGTCCTACTTTCAGAGAGCCCCGGTCTGAGAGGAGGCAGAAGCCCACCTTGCAGAGGCTGACTTACAGGTGCCATCCCGGGTGGGCTTCCGACCGGCTCCTCAGCTCGTTGGACAGTCCTAAGAGATGGCTTGTCTCTAGGCCTACTCACTGCAGCACAGCAAGGAGGACCGGCTGGCCTACCTGAACCATCTACCAGGAGGGGAGCTCACGGTCCAGCTCTTCTTTCTACTGTACGGCATCCTGGCCCTCGCCTTCCTGTCTGGCTACTACGTGACGCTGGCTGCCCAGATCCTGGCCGTGCTGCTGCCCCCGGTCATGCTGCTCATAGACGGCAACGTTGCCTACTGGCACCACACGCGGCGCGTGGAGTTCTGGAACCAGATGAAGCTCCTTGGAGAGAGTGTGGGCATCTTCGGGGCCGCCGTCATCCTAGCCACCGACGGCTGAGTTGCCCTGGGAGGAGCTGAAAGGGGTGCAGGGAGCCACTGAGTGCCACCCTGCCTTTCTTGCTGGTCCAGTTGCGTTTATTTATGCTTTTTGGTCTGTTTGTTGGATCCTTTGCGCTGTGTTGTGTGTGTTTGTTGGTAAGAGACAGGTCTGTTCCCCAGTTCTGGGCTCAGCCCTTGATGGGGAGGCCCTGAGGATGATGCCTTACAGGGATTTTTTCCCCTGTCGGTTAGGAGGAGAGCTGAGGCCGGCTGCTCCCCTGGGTAGAAGAGAGTAAGGCGGCTGAGGGTAGGGGCACTGAGAGTGGGAGACAGAGGAAGGAAGACCTGAGAACTGGAAGTGAGCAAAAGTGAAAACTTGCTTTTGAACTGGCAGGCGCAGCTAGGCTCTGGGTGGTTTTGGAGAATGAGTGTGAGTGTGCGTGCCGATCGGCGGGTCAGGCCCTGGAGGAGCAGACGGGCTGATCTCCACAGGAGCCGCAGGGTTCTCAGGATATGCCAGGGGCAGGAATAACACTAGCTGTCCACCTTGAGAGCAGAGCAGGCCACAGCCTGCTCGAGGGGGGAGGGTGGGGCAGGCCGCGGCCAGCTTTCCCCTTCCTGCCCTCCGTTCCCAGCTCTGGGTAGCCGGGTGGGGGTGAGTGCCCTCCCAAACACCAGACCACACAGTCCTCCAAAAATAAACATTTTATGTAGACATTTGGCTTTGCTTCTCTGTCCTCCCCATGGGGCACTTTGCCATTGGCTGGGATTGATCTGGGGTTTCTTGAAAGAACATATCTGGTTAAGCTCCACCAAGGCCCTCCCGTAATCTTCCCCCTGTTCCGCGTTCCCTCAGTCCTTTGGCTCTTTTCAAGGATCTCCTAATCCTCCCTGTAGTGTATTCTTTTGACCTCTCACCTCATTCCATCTTAGAGCTTATTTTTTCTCCCCATTTGATGCCAGCTGTTTTTGAATAAGTCCTTGGTGAGAGCAACCTTGAGGGAGAGAACTAACATTTAGAGTCCACTATGAGGCCAAGGGGGTTACATGTTACAGATAAGAAAACGAAGACTCAGAAAAGGTAAGCAGCTTGCCTCCAGTCACAGGGCAAACGCAGCCACAGAGCTGGATTGCAGGTCAGGCTGTTTACTGAACATCACCCTCTGAGGGGAGACAGGCTGCACAGGGGGTTTGGTTCTCACTGTCCCTGCTGTGCTATGGTGGCCTCTTAATGGACCCTCTTCCTACTCATCCATGCACCTCCTGGCAGGAGGTAGTCCCAGCAACCAGTGTGGTACCTGGAACATCATGGGGTCAAAATATTCAATGAAACCTCCAGCTTTGGGCTACTGCCTGTCTGCTCCCACAAAGATGGGGACAACCTCTAGGGGGCTGGGGGAGGAGTGGGAGGGAGGGGTGGGGGTGGGGGGCCGAGGAGGATTCTGTGCCCTGCCTGAAAGGGAGCTGGGCTGCTGGCTGCCTGGCCTGTGGAATGGAGGGTGTTTCTGGACTTAGGAGTAGGGGAGCCCCTCTGGGGGCTGCCTTGAGGGACATGGTGGGGGCCCTCCATCGCATTTAGCCCCTCTGTCTCTCTAGAAGCCCCCTGGCTCCCCAGCCCACAAGATCTTGCTCCCAGAGAGCCACTGCTCCTTTCAAGTGTGAGCTGACTCAGACAAGTATTTTCATTTTAATCAAGGCCTCCTGAAAAGTTGCAACACCCAAAGGAATGAAAACGAGCGGTGAAGATCAGGCAGAGAGGGCTGTGTTTTGGACAAGGGAGCCTCAAAACACAGCGCAGAAGCCACAGAAACTGACCTACTCTAAGTTTAGCCCTGAGTAGAGCCTGGGAAGGCAGGCCCTCCCTCCCCCCAGATCCCTAGACTGAACATGGGAGGCCGCCTGGGGGTGGCTTTGGAGCACGTGGAGGTCCTGGGTGGACTCTGCTGTGCTGGTCCCACCTCGCCTCCCGCCTCAGGCAGAGCAGGGCAGGGGCTGCTTCCTCCTCCAGATCATCCGCCAACAAACCTGGTCCAGCCGGTAGCCGCCGGAGTCACCTCCAGCAGACATGGCTTTTGGTCCACCCTGGCCGCCCCAGGGCCTGCAGGGCTGGTGGTCCTCGAGGGTCAGCTGCCTGGGTCAGACGCTGGCTTGCTAAAGGAGTCCGGCAGCCCCTTGGCGTGGTTGACCAGCTCGTAGGAGTCTCGGATATCGGCCAGGCCAAACCAGAAGAAGATCCACTGCTTGTTGGAAAAGCTGCCATCGCAGTGCTTGAAGTACCTGGTGGTGGTGTGAGCTGTTAGTGCTCATTTCTCACTGGTTCATTTATGAGGACCTCCTGCATACTGGATCCTGCTAGGACTTGCTGTCTGTTGCCTGATTTCATCCTCACAGCAGCTAAGAGCCTGGCAGGGGGCATGCTTTCACAGAGAAGCAGCGGAGGCTCAGAGAAGTGAGGTAGCTTGCCGGTCCCACAGCTAGGGTGAGAGGAGGACATCCCGTGCTCCCTCCGCCTGCCTTGCCTTGCAGCCAGGGAAGAGGCTCTTGTTCACCACTTGGTGCCCACAGAGCAGAGTAATGGGGGGTGAGGGGTAGTTGCTGAAGGAAAGAGAGGGGTGGGGGTTCTGCTGGGCCTGAGGTCCGAGTGGGCAATTGGGCCTGGAGTAGAGCCTGGAGGATCAGAATTTCTTAGGACCCTGGGAGAGATGGGGTGGGGGAGGGCTGTCACGTGCTTCCAGGATCCACTGTTGCAGGCGGGGGTGGGAGGGGGTGGTTCTGTGCAGTCAGTCTGCCTGTGAGGAAAGCTCAGGCTGCCTGTGTGGTCCTGGGAAATGGGCCGCAGTGGGCGGGCCTTTCCCGGGGAAGGACAGCTAGTGAGAGAAGGGGACGCCTAGCCTTCCTGGCTGGTGAGAAAGGGGGATGGTGCCCAGCTCAGGGCCCGGAGGGCAGAACCTACCAGGGGTTGATGGGGTTAGTCACTCTGGAGCGCCAGAAAAGCGTCTGCAGGTCCCGCCGCAGGCACTCCCACAGCATCTGGCCGGAGCCTTGGCCCTGGCGGCTGGAGTTCACCACGAACTTGTCCAGGTACGGGGTGCCCCCCAGGACGGGCTCCGTGGTCAGAATGGCGGCAGCGTTGTACCTGGCGCAGCGGGGAAAGTCAGGCTGGGCCTTCTCCTGGGTGGAGAGGGCGGCCTCTGCCCTCCGGGGCCCCCAGGCTCACCCCTCGGAGACGTAGACAGAGTGCAGCCGCGGGCGCAGCGAGGCCAGGTAGTCCTCGCGGAGCTTCTTGCCGAAGCTGGTGTTGACCAGGTCCACCAGGCGACCCTGGTCCAGGCTGTCCAGGCTGCGCACCCGCAGCATCCGCTCCACATTCTTGAAGAGGGTGCCGGACCCTGGGGCGGGGCGAGGAGGAGGGGTCAGTTCAGCCTGAGAGCGAGGTCTCCTCCACGCCTGTTTGGGCAGCCTGGGGGTTCCAGCCAGGACGGGGGCTGATGGAGCGATCACCCCCTTTGGGAGGTCTCCCCAGGGAAAGGCTGTCAGTGGTCTGCACGGATGTGGAGGTGATGTTCACTCAGGGAAATGCATTTCCCAGGCAGGTTGTCCCTGAAGTCCAGCCCACCGCCTGCAGTCCCACCTTCTTCACCTAGTCCCGCCCCCTCTCCCAGATCGGTCCATTTCATTGGTGTTTCCCGCCAGACTCCGCCCTCTGCGGTGTGGCCACACAGCCCAAGCCACGCCCATCTCTGTTCCATTCAACTTCCAGCTCAGGCTCCTGCACCCGGCTGACCTCCACCAAGTTCCGCAAGAGCTGAGAGCCAGTGCTGTGGAGTCCCCCCGGGGCCTGCTTCCTGGCGGAGGCCCCCTCCCCTGCTTCCCCCACCCCAGGGCCCAGCACCCACTCCCTGGACCCCGCCCTCCGTCCCCCACCCCACCCCCCGGCCGCCGCCTTCACCCTTGTTGCTGAAGAGCTCGGTGAGCAGCGTGCTGGCGGCGGTGATGGCGGCCGAGCAGCGGTGGGGCAGGCGGCTGAGCACTTCCACGATGAGCCGGATCTGCTGCCGCTCCTTGGGGCTCACCCACTCCGCGTTGGTCACCAGGTCCAGGTCAGCAGGCAGGTTCACGTTACTCAGGACCTGCGTCGGGGCTGGGGATTGAGCCTCTGACCCGCAGCCGGCCGCGGGCCACCCTGCCCCAGGGACCTCCTCTTGCTCCCTGGGCCTCCCCACCTCCCAGAGGCCTGGGCCAGAGAGGCTCCCGTCTGGGCGCCACGGCGGGCTGAGCCCCTCCCTGACCCTCCAGTCCCAGCTCCCTCGGCCGGAGGAGGCTCAGCTAGGCCAGCAGCGGGGTGTGTGTGTGTGTGTGTGGGGGGGTGACGCTGAGAGGAGGGCCGCACCTTGTGGCTGCCGTCGCGAAGGCCGCCCGTGGTGTTGAGGAAGATGATCTTGGTGGGCTGCAGCGACTTGGCCAGCGCGGCCGTCACCTCCAGCGAGTCCAGGAGCACGGAGCGGCGCGCCGCCGTCTCCCCGATGGGGCACAGGATGGGGATGCTGCCCGACTCCAGGCACCACTGCAGCAGGTCGGTCTCCACCGAGATGGTGCCCCCGTAGCTGCGGGCCAGACGGGTGTTCAAGAGCGCCCCCTCCGGGCCCGCCGGGCCGGGTCATGTGATCTGAGTCCCCAGGGGGGGTGGGGACAGGCGGGGCCGGCACTGACCTAGCGTGCGGGGCGGGCTCCGCGGCGCTCAGCACGGAGCCGCCGCCGAAGAAGGGCACGGCCGCCGCGGCGTTCCGCCGGAGCGCGTCCACCAGCAGCTTGCAGCTCTGCGCCAGCTGCGCCTTGGCCTCCCAGAAGGACAGGCAGCCAGAGGGCGCTGTGGGCGCGGGCAGCCCCAGCACCACCAGCGGCTTCATGTCCATGCGCTGCAGGAAGGCCAGCGCGAAGGCCAGGCTGGACACGCCCTGCGGGCACCGGAGCACCTCCTCGTCCACCTGCGGGGAGCGGGCGGTCAGAGGCGGCCCGGGCCCAGCTCCCGCTGCCCCGCTGCTCCTGCAGCCCGGCCTTCAGCCCCCCAGGTGCCCCCCCCCGCCCCCCGCCCAGGAGCTGTCAGGCCCGTGCCTGGCTCCGGGGCCCACCTGCTCCGCCCTTTGCCCCGTCGGGTCTTGCCATCCCCTTATCTCACATGAGTGTTCCTCTCTCGCTCCTCCCTGCGACCTTGGACTCTAGGGCGCCGGGGGGAGGGGTGACGGAAGTGACTCCTGCCCAGGTTCCCCACTTGCCAGCTGAACCCCTAACTGTGCCCATGGCGGGGGGTCTTCTCCAGCGCATCCCACTTGGCGGTCCCGCACTCGGCCGGGGCGACAGGCTTTGGGAAGAGCTCCAGGCCTCGCCCAGGCCTGGGACCCCCGTCCCGGGTCCCTGTGCAGAGTCTGCGGGGCCGGTCCTGCCACCCCGGCGACTCGTCGCCACCCCACCTCGTGCCCTCGCGGGGGCTGGGCCCGCGGCGGCCCCTCTCACCTCGATGACGGCGAAGGGCTTGTCGGCGGAGTGCGGGAAGGTCTGGAACTGGGAGAGCCAGTGGCGCGCCTCGCCGGGGCTGGCGCCGCACTGGTTCAGGAAGGCGTGGATGTCCCGCTGCACCAGGCTGTGGCCGCCCGGGGGCCCGGGGGGCTCCGGGGGTGCGGGAGGCGGCCTCCACGACGGCTCCTCGGGCGCGGGGGCCTGCGCCTCGTCCTCGGCACCCGCAGCCTCCTCCGGGGCCGGCCGGGCGGGCGCCCAGGCGGTGCTGAGCAGGCGCCCCGGGCTGGCGGCCCTCGCCGCCCCGCGCCGCGCGCTGCTGCCCAGCCGGCGGGCTGCCCCGGGGCCGCGGGGGCCGCGCAGCCTCCCGGCCACAGCGGCGGCCCGCACGGCCCAAGCGCAGCGCATCATCGCGGGGACATCCGCACCGGCTCGCCCCCGCGGTGGCGTCCCCGGGGCTTTGTGCTGGCCGGCGGGGGCGGGGCGGGGCGGGGCGGGGCCGGACCTGCCCCGCGGCCCGCGGCAGTGGGCTCGGTATGCTCGGTACCGCGTTTGCAGAGGGTCAGGCCCGGGGTCAGTGGGCGGGGACACTGGATGCCCCGCCCCCGGGGAGGTCTGATGGACCCAGTAGCGAGGGTCACATGACCGCGGTGAAGGGTGGCGGCGTCTTTGATCTGCGGCCTTGGCAGGTGTCGGGAAGGGCTCTGCGGGCCCTGGGGGTGACTGTGGGGGCCTGCAGGGTCTTGGATGATGAAAGGAGAGTCTGGCCCTGGCCGGTGTGGCTCCGTGGATAGAGCGTCGGCCTGCGGACTGAAGGGACCCGGGTGGTTGCGGGCACATCCCCAGTAGGGGGTGTGCAGGAGGCAGCTGATCGATGTTTCTCTCTCGTGGATGTTTTTAACTCTCTATCCCTCTCCCTTCTTTTCTCTGTAAAAAATCAATAAAGTATATTTAAAAAATAACTAAAGGGTAGTCTGGCTTAGGCAAGAGGGGAGAGCAGGTGGCAGTTATTTCTCCCCCCTCCCCCCCCGAGGGAGGAACTGGGAGGGTCCGAGGGCTCCGTCCTGTGGTCCCAGCTCAAAGAAGTCTGGAATCATGAAGTTACCAGGGTTATTCCACACCAGCCGCTGGGTACTACCTTGAATACTTTTGTCATAGCCTCAAATCACTCCTTAAAAGCATTAAATCTTTAAACTTTAAAATTTATTCATATCAAAACTGTAACAAAAAGGCCAGAATCACTGACCATATACAGAATAAAGTCTTTAACACACACACACACACACATTTTTTTTATTGACTTTAGAGAGAAGAGAGAGGTAGAAACATCTCAAACCCTGACCTGGTTCACAAGCAGATGTTCAACCACTGAGCCACACCTACGGGGCCGGAAGGAAGTCTTAAGAATAAGAACATACAATGTTACTAAACTCCAGCTAGAACGTGTTACCTACCCTCTTGGTAACACAGGGTGGGTGTTATTGTTGCCATCCCCGTTTTACAGATGAGGGATCTGAGGCACAGACGCAGGTGAGGGCCACCGTTGCTCCGCTCACAAGCGGTGGCATTGGTCTTTGAAGCAAAGCAGTTCTGCTCCCGATCCATGATCCACACTCTGAGCAAGAATTAAAGAGGATTCACAGACTCGCAGGAGGTGATTCATTGTTACTTATTACTGTCTGCTTGTGCCGCTCTAAGCACCTGGTGTACCCTCCCTTGTGCACATCCCACACCAGGTGCACTCTGATCCACGAGGCCCACCCTCTGGTATGGAGCAGGAAAAGCACCTGCAGAGGGCGCTGTCCTGGCCAAGGTCACACAGCTGGAGTGCCTGGCCAGGTCCTACGTCCCCACCTCCGCTCACTCCTTCCTGTGCACAGGCCTGTGCTCCCCGTGCCGGGAGGCAGGCCTCCTGGGGCTCTGCCCAATGGCGATCCATGGCCTGGGCTGTTGTCTCTCCTGAGTATCCCAGAGGATGCTGGGAGAGCACACCGACCAACCCCTTCTGGGGATTCCCCCCCCCACACACACACACACTCACTCTCTCTTCCCAGAATCCACCCGATGAGGTGGTCCTAGCCCGGGGGCACAATCATTTTCCTCCCCGCTGCCCTCGGAGCCCCCAACCTCAGGTGTGCCCGCTCCTGGGCTTTCTCTTAGAGCCCCTGACCAGAATGCCCATCCCCCCGACCTCCCCCCCTCCTCCCCCCTCCCCCACTCTCAGGATCCCTCCCCTTTGCTGCTCTGGGTCTCTTGCCCTGCATGGCTCTTCTCTGCTCCTTCCCACCTAAGTGTACGCCCCTTCCAGCCCCTCTCCCAGCTGTGGCTGAGTCCTGCCTTCTGCCTCCTGCCAACTCGGGGTCCCCGTGAGGGCAGGGGTGGCCTCTCCCTTCAGCCTGGGGCTCCCTGAGGGCAGGGTCGATGCCGCTCTTCTCAGATTGGGGGCTTCCCGAGGGCCCACTCATTTCACTAGCTCAGTGGTTGGCAAACTGCGGCTCGCAAGCTACATGCGGCTCTTTGGCCTCTTGAGTGTGGCTCTTCCACAAAATACCACGTGCGGGCTCGCACGTACAGTGCGATGGAACCTTCGTGGCCCATGCGCAGAAGTCGGTTTTCGGCTCTCCAAAGAAATTTCCGTCGTTGTCCTGTTGATATTTGGCTCCGTTGATAGTGAGTTTGCTGACCACTGCCCTAGCCAGTGACATCAGCCCCGTTTCCCCAGGACACGGGGCGGACCCTGGCTGGAAGGCTGCTTCCCTCTCTGGGCTTCAGCCAGAGGGCCGTGGCCCGAGGCAGCCAATGGGGCACAGGGATCCCCCGGTAGATGATTAACTGAGGCCCAGCAGTGACCCTGGGTCCACTGAGAAGCCAGTGCCCTGGCTGGGGTCCTGACCCCGCTTCTGGGGGAGATGAGCGTAGGTCTGTGAGGTCGACACCCAGCCCTGCCACGCCCTCTGAGCCGTCGGCCTGGAGTAGGGGTGTCGAACTCAATCAGAGAAGGGGCCAAAATCTAAAATCCAGCCTAAATCGCGGGCCAAATAGTTTACTGAACAGTCATAAACTGACAATGTCATAAACTGACAGCGGAGTGCAGTGATGACAGCGCGGTGCGGGCCACATTGCAAGGCCTGGCGGGCTGGATTTGGCCCGCGGGCCTTGTGTTTGACACATGTGGCCTGGAGGGTCCTGTTGGGCTGTAGTTCCACTCTCATCTTTTTCCTCTCTGACGCTGGCGGTTGTTTTGTTTTTCAGAGCAAAGCCTGTTGTCCATGTGCCCCACATCAGGTTTCTGGCTTTTCAGCAGGCTGCCCCAGGCCGTGGGCGCTGGCGATGCTGGGAGCAGACACCTACCCTCAGAGGGACCTCGGCCCTGGGCCCAGGAGCTGGCTGGCAGGGCCCCGGGTCCCGTCACTCCCGGTGGGCACGGAAGTGGCAGGAATCTGGGCGGTGAGGGGCCAGGTTGACACCAGCATTTGAGAGCCAATCACAGCCCCTGAGGGGAGGCACAGCCTCAGGTATCGAGCACACAAACCTAGAGACCCGCTCCATCTCCTGAGACGCACACAGGGACACCGGTGTGTGGACACACAGGTTCACAGAGACACACAGACCGCATACCATCTAGTCACACAGGCACTCGTGCTCACAGAGAGAGAGGTGTGTGCAGACACAAGCTGTATGGGCACAGGTTCTCAGACACAGTGTGCATTGCAGAATTGTGCACGACCACAGAGGCTTTCTCAGCCACTGTGTCATCCGTAGGAACACACGCACATACGTGGAAAGATACTGAGAACACGCAAATGTACACCCAGCTGGAGCCATTGACAACTACAGGAACACGTAGATCTGGGGACATGAATGTATAGTTTGTAAACACACACACACACACACACACACACACACAGCGTTAGAAGCAAACACCCCCCTCTGAGACCATACCCACCTGCCCATATATGTACAGAGGCACTCGGCCACATGCATGCACATGCCAAACTCCTCTAGCGATGTGAATGAATGAATGAGGAGAGGACAGAGAAAGCAGTGGAGCCTGTGGGCGGGGGAGCTGGGCTCTGGTTTGCTGGTCCAGCGTCTGAGAATCTGTGTTTGCGGGGTTGGCCCTGGGCCTGGCCAGGCGGCCCTTCCCATCTGTGAGGAGGGGAGACCGGCGGCACCGGGTCAGAGTGCACCCGGAAGGTGTGAGGGGGCGTGCACGGAGGTCTGCTCACTCAGCCGCAGCTGTGTGAGCACACACATGTGCCCTGCCGTGCGGTGCTCTGAGGACGCAGGCCTGTTTTTCTGGCTGGAAGTCAGAAGCCTGGCCGCTGCCACGGTTTGGGCGAGGCACTGGGCTTCTCTGAGCATTAACTCCTCAGTTTTCTCACCTGTGAAATGGGGAAGGAGACATTGCGGTGGAAAGGAGAAGTCCTCCGAGGGCATGCAGTCAGCAAGTCCGGACTGTGGGAAATTTATAGGACAGATGACCTGGTTTCTTCAACAAACATATTACAAAAAAAATCACAGGAGTGGGAAAGATGAATATGTACACATTTAAAAATGTGTTTTTAGTGTGGCTCTAGAGCAGTGTTTCCCAAACTTCTCTCATGATGAGAATCACCTGGTGGAGTTGTTAAAACACAGATTCCTGAATCCCAACTAAGAAGTGCTAAACTAGAATTTTTGGGAACATATAGGTAAAATTGTATACTTAACTAGTGCTCTAAGACAGATTTTACAATATATACAGAGCACTAAGTTAGGTATGCAATTTTACCTATATGTTCTCAAAAATTCTAGTTTAGCACTTCTTAGTTGGGATTCAGGAATCTGTGTTTTAACAACTCCACCAGGTGATTCTCATCATGAGAGAAGGTTGGGAAACACTGCTCTAGAGCGTCGACCTGTGAACCAGGAGGTCAGGGTTCGATTCCTGGTCAGGGCACATGCCCAGGTCGAGGGGCAGGAGGCAGCTGATCAATGATTCTCTCTCATCATTGATGTTTTTGTCTCTCTCTCCCTCTCTGAAATAAATAAAAAATATATTAAAAAAAAAAGAAGTGTAAGAGAAATATTGCTGACAGACTAGCATCTCAATAGAGACCTCTCAGAGACATTTAGGAGGAAAGAGACTCAAACAGGTAGGTATATAGGTAGGTGGGTAAATAAAAGGATTTGTCCAGCCCCGGCCCAGTGACCCAGTTGGTTGGAGCCTCATGCAGTGGGCTGGCGGGGCGCTGGGGTGGGGAAGCCAGGTGGCAGAGGGTGGGGAGGGGCCTGGGATGAGACCATAGCATGGAACTTCTGGGGGAACTGTGGCCAGAGAAAGAAGCAAAGCCTGGTGACTCAACGTGGTCCATGGCACCACCTAAGACCTGGTTAGAAATTCAGAATTGGGGGCCCCCTCTCAGCCCACTGAATGAGAACCTGCATTTTAACTAGACCCCAGGGGGTTCTATGTGTCTTAAGCACAAAAAATAGTGGAGCAGAGATGTGGGCTGGTCCCTAGAGATTAAAGAGGTGGTGTCCGCCAAAACCAGTTTGGCTCAATGGATAGAACGTCGGCTTGGGGACTAAAAGGTCCCGGGTTCGATTCCGGTCAAGGGCATGTACCTTGGTTGCGGGCATATCCTCAGTAAGGGGTGTGCAAGAGGCAGCTGATCAATGACTCTCATCGATGTTTCTAACTCTCTATCTCTCTCCCTTCCTCTCTGTACAAAAATCAATAAAATATATTTGAAAAAAAAATAAAGAGGTGGTGTCCAATATGGGGATGTCCCTAGTGAGTTTGAGGCCCAGGAGGAGGTGGGAAGGGAGAGGTGAAGATGCTGCGGTGGGGCCGGACGGAGGGGTGCTCAGTGTGAAGGAGGCGGTGGTGAGGTTGTGCAGAGCTAGTGGCAGTTCCTGTCCCATGGCTGAAAGCTCTCCGAGGGCTGCCCATCTGGGTGCTCCCTAGAGGAGAGGAGTGTGTGGAGGTGCTGCGTGTCTGTGCAGATTTAAGGGTGAGGTCTGGGGTCATGTTTGTGTGTGTCTCTTGTATGTTTTTGTGTGTCTTTACATGTTAAAAACGAAGGTCAACTTCTGGAAAGTTCTTGTGGTTAATCCTATTATGTGCAATCCCAAGGTCAGGTTAACGTGTAGGAAGGGGGTTGTGGGGTATCAGGGCTCAGGAAACTGTCATAGTTTGATGAACAGTCAGCCTCTTGGACGCAGGGAACTCAGGTCCAGATCCTAAACTCCCTGTTCTGTCTTCAGTGGATAGAAGACGGAGATTCCATCGGGCATCCGGCAGGTTGTAGTTTCACACTATGGCCACAAGGGGGCAATGTCGGCCTGGGCACGCGGTACCAGGCCGGGGTGAATCCTCAGCTCAGGAATGGTGAGATCCACACCAGCCTGGCTCTTTATCTTTACAATCTTACCAGGTAAAACATGGTATCATGTTTTGTCCTTTTTGGTTACATGTGATGCTGACTATTTGTTCTTATGCTGTTTTTCCTCTTCTGAAGTTGTTTTCTCATGTCCATTTATCTTTTTGGGGATCCTAATGTTTTCCTTAGAGATTTGTATAATCATTTTATATCTAAAAGATATTAACCCTTCATCGTTGCTGCCATATGGAGATAGATATATATATATTAGCCTGCTGACTCTTTCATTAAAAAACAACAACCAACAAACGTACTATTGGGCCCAGCTGGCGTGGCTCAGTGGTTGAGCATCAACCTATGAACCAGAAGGTCAAGGTTCGATTCCGGTCAGGGCATCTACCTGGGTTGTGGGCTCGGTCTCCAGTGTGGGGCATACAGGAGGCAGCCAATGATTCTCTCTTATTATTGATGTTTCTATCTTTCTTTCCCTTTCTCTCTGAAATCAATTAAATTTTTTTTTTTTTTTTTTTCTCTTGCTGAAACCCGTTTGGCTCAATGGATAGAGCGTCGGCTTGGGGACTGAAGGGACCCGGGTTCGATTCTGGTCAAGGGCATGTACCTTGGTTGCGGGCACATCCCCAGTAGGGGGTGTGCAAGAGGCAGCTGACCCGATGACTCTCTCTCATCGATGTTTCTAACTCTCTATCTCTCTCCCTTCCTCTCTGTACAAAATCAATAAAATATATTAAATAAAAAAATAAAATAAATTCCTCTTTAAAAGAAAGAAAAAATCAGAAAGGGAGGATTGAGCATCTGCCCTCCTCGGCTTGATGGCTCTGGGCTCCCGGTTCGCCCTCCGTCCCCCTAGGGCTGTGTTAGGTGACGGGTGAGCTGGTTTGTGGCTGAAACCTGGGTGTTTGGAGGCGGTGGTCCAGTGAGACGTGTTGGCCTTGAAGCGTGGGGGATGCAGACCGCAGTGCGGACTTTCCGCGTAGGAATAAACAGGTGGGATGGAGGCATATGAGCCCTCTTCCACTGCTCTCCCTGCCACCCACACACTCTCTCTATCCGGGCCCTCACTTTCCCCTCCGGTGAAAATCTCATTTATTGTTTGTTCGCCTGTTGGGGCTGTGCTCTTCATAGACCATAAGCTCCTAGTGTGCAAACACCTCGTCTGTCTGTCTCCCTGTCAGGGTCCCAGAGCCTGAAGCAGGGGCTGGCCTCGAGCAGGTGCTCAGGGAATTCCGGGCTGAATGAACGGAAGGAAAGAGCGGCCTGTTCTTGTGTGTGGCCCTGTGGGATGTGCGCACGTGGGAAGCCAGGAGGAACTGGGGATCTGGGCCCCCAATCCAGAGCAGAGCCTTCAGGGTCTGACCGTCGGGGCTGCCCTCCACCAGGGCAGGGAGGCGGAGGGGCTGGGAGTCTCTCACACACAGGTGCCCCCTGTGGCTGAGGCCGGGGCTGGGCCTGTGTCCGGTTCGAAGGACAGGGCTGCGGGAGGTGGGGCTGAGCCGTGGAGGCACTGCTCCCGCTGAAGGTTCCTGCCTCGGAGGCTCAGAGACGTTCATTACCGCCGGGAGGAGCAGTAATTAAGCCAGAGAGAGCGGGGAGGGGGGACTGGTTTTCTCAGGAGGCTCCTGGTGCAGGTAATCAGGGCAGGGAGGGGGGAGGGGAGCGCCCTGGCCAGGCTGGGGATGTCGGTAATAGAGACAAGGCTCAGGCCCACAGTCGCCCACCTCTGTGCTGGCCACTGAGGAGGCGTGGACACAGGGGCCGGAGGGGTGTGCTGGCCGCGGGCCCCGGGAGATGCCTGAGCAGAGGAGGGCGCTCGGCCGGCCAGATGCCGCGGCTGTGGGCCCGGGGCAGGCTGCGCTCTGAGCCGCCGTTTGCTCACCAGCTGGATGGAGCTAACACTCGGACCTCGTAGGGCCGCTCTGGAGATGGCATGTGGAAAGCTTAGCAGTGTGCCCGCCGTGAAGCAAACACACGTGGAGCTGGGATTCAAAAAGCTGTTGGTGCCGCTGGGCCTGAGACCCACCTGTGAGTGGGCGGCTGGGCGGAAGGGCAGGGGCACGGGGGCCCAGGGTGCTGAGTCAGGGGCAGTGCCATGCCCGGGACCACCACCTCCTGCAAACAGGCTGGAGTTCACTGGGAGCAAAATCCAGATGTGAGGGTCCCGCCGGGCGCTGGTCCAGACTGGAGACAACCCACGGCCGTGGCCTCCGGGGGCATGGAGGGCCTGCCACCCAGAGGCAGCGGGCAGGGCACGGAGGGGCCTCATGGGGGCCCGCCCACCGCTGTGCCTCAGTTTCCTCCTCAGTGAACGGGTGAGGCTGGTATCCTGGGAGGAGGTCCGTGCAGGCTCGGGCTCAGGCGCTCCAGGTTCAGGCTCACATGCTTGGGGACTCACAGCGCCCTCCAGTGGCTGGGAAATGGTTGGGAAAACAAAATAAAATGACAGCAGCTTCTCAGGCCGCCCTGAGCCAGGGAAGCCTCACCAGGCAGACGCTTTCATAGGTAGCAGGGGCGGTGGTGGCATTTAGGAATCCGGGGAGCCTCCTGCTCCACCTGCTAGGAACCCAGGTTTACACGTGGGTCCCCGGCCTGACTGGGAGGCTCAGTGGTTGAGTGTCGACCTATGAAGCCGGAGGTCACGGCTTGATCCCCAGGAGGGGGCGTGCAGGAGGCAGCTGATCAGTGATTCTGGTTATTGATGTTTCTTTCTCTCTCCGCCTCTCTCTTTCTCTCTGGAATATATATATAAATATATATATATTTATATATCCTATTTTATTTCTTTTCTTTTTTTTTCTTCTATTAAGGTATTATATGTGTACATATCTTACCATTGCCCCCCCCCCGCTCCCATACATGCCCCCACCTCCCAATGTTTTGCATCCGTTGGTTATTCTTATATGCATGCATTCAAGTAACAAAAATATATTAAACCCCAAAAAGACGTGGGTCCCTGACTGTGTGGACGACCCTGGGATGGGGGCGGGGTTCCGGCGGCGGCGCCCGGAGTCGGAGATGAGCGCCCCGGGCCGCCGGGTACACGGGGCTCTCCGCTGCGCAAACACCGCCCCGCCCGCCCGGGACCAGGCCCTGAGGGGCAGGCGATGGCCGGCGGAGCCTGGGGGCTGCGGGGTGGGGGGTGTGGGGTGGGCGCAGGGGCGCGGGGTGGGTGCGCCCGGGTGCTGTCTGGCCCCGCGCCTGGGGCCATACATACGTGTGGGTCGGAGGGGAGGCCTGGGTCCCGGTGAGAGTTAGGGTGGAGGGAGGGGGGAGCGCGGGCAGTGGGATCCCGGGGACTGTCCTGTGGGGGGTGCCCCCTGCACCAGGCCCTGCTCCTAACGGGGCACCTCACCCTCTCCCCACTGGCACCCCCGCTGGGCCTCTGGGTGCCCGGGAGGGCGCTCCGGCTGCCTGTCAGCGGGGCAGCAGCAGGCCCAGAGCGGGGGCTCCATCAGGCGGGGTCCCCGGCCCCAGAGTCCCTGGAGGGGACCCCCCACTGCCTCCTTCACCCAGGGCTGTCAGTTCTGCCCCCCAGTTCCTCTTGGGCTGCCAGCGGCCTCCTATCCCTGACGTGAACAGTGACCAGAGACCCACGCTCTGGTGCAGGACACACAGCACGCTGGTCCCCGGGGGCTTCCCTCTCCAGCAGGAATCGGGGCAAAACCTGGGCAAGTGCAGCCAAGGTCGGGGCGGAAGCAGGAGGACCGGGAGGGAGCAGACGGGGGCCTGTCGGTTGTTTTTGACTCCTCTCTCCGGCCCCCCTCTGACAGATGACACAGGCTGTCACTGCTAATGGCCTTCTGTGCGTCCTCAGAGCTAATGCAGCCGCTGACAGTAATGCAGTAAGTGCGTCAACACCGCTTTATCACCCCCCCCCTCCCCCAGCCTCTCCGCCGAGGGCCACGGGCAGGCCACAGGCTCTGGAGACATGGGATGGGGTGGGGGGTGGAGTCTGTCCCTGGAGCTGGGCAGGGGAGGAGGGGGAGGGCAGGGGGAGGCACAGGGTGAAGGAGGAGAGGAAACATGAGAAAGGGAGTTGGTGAGAATGGTGGATAAAGAGGGGAGAGAATGGGTGAGAGGGGAAGGGGTATCTGGGGATGGGGGTGAAGTTAGGAGTCCCCTCTGCAGACACCGGAGTGCAGACAGGAAGGCCCGGGCTGCGGAGACCACTGTTCGCTGGAGAGGGAGCCAGACCTAGCCATTATGTTCGTTGTCAAAAGAAGCCTGTGACACAGTGTTATTGTTCCCCTTTCACATGAGGCTCAGAGAGGCCAGGCAACTTGCCCAAAGCCACACAGCGGAGAAGTGCAAGTGAAATGCAAACCAGAGCGCTCTGACTCCGGACCCAGGCTCTTTCCCACCATCCCGGCCCCGGGTGTGTGGAAGGGAAGGGCAGGTCGCTCCGGTTTACCTGATTTCCCTGTCCACGGAATGCCTTGGTTGGGGTGGAGGGGCCACAGCCTCCTTGTGCCTGGAGTCTGGGCTTCAAGAAGGCCTTTGGCAGAATCTCCCCCGACGTCCTGTGGGCACAGGTGGTGTGCGGGGACATGGCCCAGCGGCTGGAAGAATTCCTAATTAGACGGGACAGACTCTGAAGCCGGTCGATGGCAGAACCGAGGGAGGCAGTGCCTTTGGCTGTGGGGCTGGTTGTCTTTGGTTCTGTTCTGGTTAACATTTTTTTGATTACCCAAGTCACATATGTCTGCTATAGAAACATATGTACACATATAATACCTTAATTAAAAAAATGAGAAAGAAAAAAATATATATATATGGCCTGAAATCACACACACACACACACACACACACACACACACACAAAGATAAGCAAAAAGAAAAGAAGACCATCCTAAATTTCACAAACAACACTCACTGAACAGTCTTTTCAACCTGCTGTAACTTTGAAATTTTCATAA
This sequence comes from Pipistrellus hanaki, assembly GCF_964339955.1. Classification (NCBI taxonomy): domain Eukaryota; kingdom Metazoa; phylum Chordata; class Mammalia; order Chiroptera; family Vespertilionidae; genus Pipistrellus; species Pipistrellus hanaki. The sequence continues at coordinate 13,442,300 of NC_140518.1, forward strand.
TAAAATGTTGGGGATAAATATCCCATCACAAAACGTAAATCCACTCTTCACATTTAGGGTGCATCCTGCCAATCTCCTTTAAAATTTTTGCCCTAACCAGTTTGTCTCAGTCGATGGAACATCGGCCTGCGGACTGAAGGGTCCCAGGTTCCATTCCGGTCAAGGGCATATACCTAGGTTGCAGGCACATCCCCAATAGACGGTGTGCAGGAGGCAGCTGATCGATGTTTCTCTCTTATCAATGTTTCTAGCTCCCTATCCCTCTCCCTCTCTGTAAAAAAATCAATAAAATGTATTTAAAAAAAATTTTTTTTTTGCATTGACGTGACATTGGTTAAAAACGTTATATAAGTTTTGAGTGCACAATTCTATCTGCCAATCTCTTTATTGCAAATAATAGCAATAAAAGGTAGCGTTTTATTGAGCACTCACAATGAGCTGAGCACTCACAATGAGCTGGCAGTGGTGCCGAGCATCTTACAGGCATCATATCGTTAAATCCTCACAAGCCTTTACCAGGACGTTTATGACCCACCTTTCACATGACAGCTGGGCTCAGAGATGAAATCACTGGCTCTGGCCACAGAGGCTAAAGCGAAGTTTGACCCAGGATTTGCCTGACTCCAGAGCTGAGCTATGGGACCCTGTGCTCCCTAAAGTGGGCCTAGACCCCCACCCCCATCAGCCCCCTCCCACTTCACCCCTCCCGGGATGATCAGGACTCTTCACGCTGCTTCCCTGCTGTGTGGCTTACCCCACCTGGGGCCGTGACCTAGGATGTGACCTAGCAGAAGACACAGGTCCCAGTGAAGTTCGAGATCCTCTCAGAAAATTAATGGGAAAAATATCCTCAGGTGAGGATTAAAAGAAAAAGAAAAAAGCAAGCCAAACCACAGTATAGTCAGTGTATCCCATTTTATGTTATTTTATTTTTTAAAATATATATTTTTTATTGATTTTAGAGAGAAAGGGAGAGGGAGAGAAAGATAGATACATCAATGATGAGAGAGAACCATTGATGCCTCCTGCATGCCCCCCACTGGGGATTGTGCCCTTGGCCAGAATCGAACCTGGGACCTTTCAGTTCACAGGCCGACACTCTACCATGCTGGACGGGCTGTACGCTTGTCTATCCTGTGACCCCAGGGGTCTCGGTGTTCCCTTCCTAGTCCCAGCCCTCACTCCATCCTCAACGCTGCCCAGTGGCCATCACCCTGTCCTGAAGGGCATGGGTTTGGGCAGGGGGAGGGGCCCCTGTCACTGTCGGTTAGCCCACCTGCAGGTGAGCACCTGGCGCTTCTCTGAGCAGGGCCAGGGCCAGTCCTGGGAACTGATGATGATGAGTGACAGCCAGCCATCGCCGTTCCGGACACGGCCACGCGGTTCAGAAATCACATCCGCTGGTCACAGCGTCCGGAGAGGGCCCAGAAGATGCATCTGTTGTTTGCAGAGGAGAAACCTGAAAGCTATAGGTTCCGTTGACATTGTGAAGTGCCTGTCGCTTCTTAGGCAGTGACAAAGCTGTTTACAAAACTGTAAATGGCCTCCGCGCTGGAGTCAATCCCCGGATCCACCATCTGTCTGTGGGGGCTGGGGCCTGACGGGGACAGTGGCCAGAACGGGTCCCACAGGGCTATGGTCCTGGGGGAGCTCAAACCCTTCCAGCGACGGCTGGAGCTTAGCGCCCCCTGGTGGCACGCTGCAGCCTCTGCGGGTCTCACGAGAGGCCCCGCCTGGGACCCGCCAGGAATTCAGCTTCCTTCATCTGGGAGGTCAGAGCTCAGGACCAGAGAGAGGCAGGGGCTTGTGGAGACAGAAGCACCTCCATATTTGCTGTGTGGAAAGGAAGGTGCCGGGGGAAGCATTGTTGTTCGTGTTGCCGGAAATCAGAATGGAGAGGAACAAGCAGAACCGCTGCTTCCTCATCGCCTTGAGGAAAATCAAAGCTCCGACTCCTGTGGCATCGCCTCATCCTCACTCCTCCTGCCCCACACTCCTCTCCTAACACACACGGTCCGCGTCTGGACCTGGGACAGCGGAACGGCAGGGGCGAGAGGTCCTTTTCGTCCTTCTCAGGCTTCTGTGTGTGGCTCAGGCACAGCCCGAGGCCGCTCCTTGGCCTGGGGTGGGGACGGGACGCAGAGCAGGGAGACGTGGAGGCCGCTGGGGCAGGGAATCCAGGCCGGAGCTCGAGGCCTAGACAGCGGTGCGATCTCGGGCAAGTGTCTTCGCCTCGGTGAGCCTCTTGTGTCTCAGCCAAAAAGTGGGGAAATTATAGCAAAACTTCAGGGAAATTATAGCAAAACTCTGACAGCCCCACTTAGAAAAAGAGAGTCCGGATTTTGGAGGCAGACTTTACTTCAAACCGGAATCTACCACGGACGGGTTATGTCAGACTGAATGGCTCTGACCCTTGGTTTCCGAATCTGTAAAATGGGTTGTTGCAGGGACTCAGGGAGGTGATGGAGCTGGGAGCACACACACACACACACACACACACACACCTGTTCTCCAGAGCCCAGGCCCATCCGTTCTAATTTGCATCCTACACGCCAGGCAGGGGGTGGGTTTCTCCTTCCCCGGGCCCCCACTCCCTTTCATCTTTCCCGGTTCCCCGAGGCACCTCCCCACTTCCCACCTTGCTCTAGGAACAGACTGGAAGGGAGTCCGGAGTCTCATCCCTCGTCCCTGGTCTCAGAACCCCAGCCTCAACCTTCTGCCCGAAAGAATCCGTTGGTTGCTTTGGGTTAATCCTTTTTTTTTTAAAGGCTTATTTGTGTGGAGTTTACATTTTTTAAAAATATATTTTATTGATTTTTTACAGAGAGGAATTAAGAGGAATAGAGAGCTAGAAACATCGGTGAGAGAGAAACATTGATCAACCGCCTCCTGCACACACACCTGCCACTGGGGATGTGCCCGCAACCAAGGTACATGCCCTTGACAGGAATTGAACCGGGGACCTTTCAGTCCGCAGACCGACGCCCTATCCACTGAGCCAAACCGGTTTCAGCCGGGTTAATCCTTGGGAGGGGGTGCTATTCCAAGGCTTGCGATCAGGACCTTTCATTCATCCTGAGGTCCCGGAACCCCGTCCTCCGTGGACCAAGCCTGCTCTTGGCGCCCCATGGCGGATGGGGGCCCACAGGGGACTCACTGTAGCTCACTTTCCCCGTTACACCGCTGAGCGTGGCGCTCCAGCACGGCCTGGCCCACCCTGTCCCTGGCCCCGTGAGCTGCTGGCATTGCAGGTACCAGGGAGACGCCTGGCTGGGGAGGAGGGGGTGAGGGCTGGGGAGGAGGGTGTGAGGGCTGGGGAGGGAGAGGTTGGCAGGAGGCGGGCACTCCGGGGCGCTGAGGACTATAAAGGGGCAGGCGGAGAGCAGGGGCCATTCAGCCTGAGGCAGGTACCTGCTTGGCCTCTTGCTCAGGACTCAGGGTGAGTGGGCTCAGCCTGCCCTAAGGTCTGGGGGCTCCCTGGCTCTAGGGCCTGGGATGGGGGTGGGGGAGGGAAGAATTGATGGTTTGCAGGACTGGGGGCCTCTGGAGACCGGAGGTGCTGTGTGGGTCTGGCTCTACATCTGGACAAATCTCGCACCTGGAAGAGCAGTCTGTGACTAGAAGACTGCAGATTGCGTGGGGAGTGGCTGGTGGTGGCTGTGGACACAAATGTGTGCGTGACTTTGACCTGGTGAGTGATTGGGACCCGTGTGTGTGTGTGTGTGTGTGTGTGTGTGTGTGTCCGTGACCATCTGTATCTGTATCTGGCGGGGGGCGGGAGGCAGGGGGCAGGGGGTAGCAAACCTCAGGTTATTGATTTCTGTCTTTTGGCTCACACATTCATTCTGTGTGTCCTGCCCTATAGGTGAGCAGGAGCACACTTCCCACCAACCCCTTCCTCCAACCCCCACCGCACACCTGCCTGCTCAGAGCCATCAGGCCACGGACATCCTGCGTCTGTGCCTCCTGCCCATGCCCCCTTCCTTCTCCGCTGCCTTTCTCCTTGCGGAGGTCCGGGCTGAGCTCCGGCTGCTGCTGCTACGGAAGGAGCGGCCTCTGCTCTCTGAGGCAGTGTCTAGGCGGTGGGGCGGCAGGTCCCTCCCAGCGGCTCTTTGCTTGGCCCTCTGGGCCCCAGGCCCGGAGAAGCAGGTGAAGGGCGAGGGGGCTGGGTGGGTTCTGCCTCCAATGCCCTCCCGTCCTCGCTCCTCAGATGGCTGCCGCCCGCCGCTGCCTCTCCCTGCTGCTCCTGTCCACGTGTGTGGCTCTGCTGCTGCAGCCGCCGTGGGGTGCCTCGGGGGCCCCGCTGGAGCCCGTGTACCCAGGGGACCACGCCACGCCCGAGCAGCTGGCCCAGTACGCCGCTGAACTCCGCAGATACATCAACATGGTGACCAGGCCCAGGTGTGTGCCAGAGGGAGCGGGAGGGTCCCAGCTCCTGGCCCTTCCACAGAACCTCTCTACTGACCAGGCCTGGGCCCCTGGGCCCCTGGAGGATGGCACCGAGGGCGGGCAGGAGGCAGTGGGCTGGCACCGGGGCGCAGTGCCGGCCTGCCCCAGCTGCCTCTCCCTCCCAGGTACGGGAAAAGAGACCAGGAGGAAACGCCGCTGAACTTCTCGGAGTGGGGAGCCCCCGACGAGGTTAATCCCAGGTAGGTTGCCCTGCGGGCCAGCTCCCTGGGGCTGAAATGGGGGTGGAGGTGAGTTGGGGGGACGGTGGGGGGGAGAACAGGGGCCCAGGGCCTGCCTGAGGCCTCCTGGGGGCATGAGGACTGCCACTCCCACTGCCACGTTCTGCCCTCTCCCACAGGGAGCTCCACCAGATGGACGTGTGAGCGCCTCCTGCCTCCTCCGCCTCCGAGGGCAGTGCCGGCCCGGATCTCCCCTCCACACCCTCGGCTCTGCCCAAGGCTTGCTCCCCGCTCCCACACGGGCCAAATAAAGCAAATCAAAGACATTGCCTCTCTCTGTGTGTCTCTGTGGACCCTGGTGCATCAGGAGTAGCCGAAGGCAGGAGAGAAAGCGGAGGGGCGGAGGGGAAGGGAAAAAGGGTGCTAGGAATGATCAGAACATCCATGGGGTCATCAGAGCCGTTCAGCTCAGCTCCGCCTCACCGAGGGGACGCTGTGGCCCAGGTCCCCCAGGTCCCTCCGCCAGGCAGTGACCGGGCACTGGAGCCTGAAGCTTCCATTTCAGCACCCCCAGGCTCTCCTGGTCATCGGCCCAATCGCAGCCCTGTGCCCAAACGTGCCCCCGCCAACTCTTTCCTGGAGTTCAGTGTCCTTGGCATGGGGGCGGGGGGACTGCCCAGCCCAGAGGGACGACTGGAGCAAAGACAGTCACTGGCTGCGTGATGGCACCAGAGCTCCTTCCCCAGGCAGGTCGCTGTGCGTGTCCAGATGGAGCACGGAAGGGGATGCTAGGCTCAGCAGAAGCCTGGCCCAGGAGGGGACGGTGAAGGGGAGGGGTCTGGATACGGTGTCACGGGTAGATGGTCGGGAAAAGGAGCCTACTGTGTGCCAGGGTTATTCAGCCCTCACAACAACCCTGTGAGGATGGTAACTGTTATCCTCACCCTGCAGAGGAGGAAACCAAGACTGAGAGAAGGACTGCGGTTTGTCCGAGGTCCTGCCGCGGACGGCATTCTGACAGAGGGATCTAGCCTCAGCGTTAGCGTCTGCAGGAAGCCACTGCTTGCCAATACTGCCAGTGCACCAAGGAACTCGGAAGGCAGATGGACCTTAGGTGCTAGCAGGGCTGATTGCTAAGCACCAAGTGTTGAGAGATAGTGGTGGCTCAAGGCAATTCCCTAACCTGATCATCCTTTTACTGGGTACCAAACTTTACCTTTGATATGCCTGTGTGCATTGCTAGAGGGCAAGATGTGTATCTGAAAAGCAGATGGGACCCAGTCTTGGGGGTGTCTCTTCAAGAAAGAGGCCTCCACCGGTCCCCCCCCCGTTCCTTCTAAATTCATATTTCTTGTATAGAATGTTCATTTGTGCATCGGCATGACACGGGATAATGCATGTGAAACATTTAGCATGGCCCAGGTTAACGCTCAGTAAACGGGAGCTTGCAGGGGGCAGGCTTGTGATGTAGTCATCGGCCAACCGGCTGTTTCCAAGACTGTGTGGAAAGACCGCAGCGAGATGGCATGCTCTTCGAGCGTGGAAGGAGTGGGGAGAGGCCTATGGGGGGCTCTGGAAGGCAGGCTTTGGGGGGCTATAGGGAATATCCTTAAAGAACCCGAAATTTGGAGAGAACTTGTCCTGAGAAGTTGTGAACTCCTGGGCGTAGGAGCCATTCAGGAGGGGAGGCGAGGAACTGAGAGGGGAGGAGAGGGGAGGGAGGCCGTGGGGAATTCAGGTTCCAGGGAGTGGGCTAATCTGTGGGGAGGGCTCAGAAGGGATCCTGCACCTGGTGTGTGTGTGTGTGTGTGTGTGTGTGTGTGTGTGTGACTTGGAAGGAGGGGCTTGTCTCTCCCTCTTTCCTGGGCGAGGAGCACCTGTGAGTAAGGTAAAGAGGGAGAGGAGGGGTGGGAGAGAGAAGTGAGGGACTTAGAACTTTCCTGGTTCCTGGGGTGGCTTCTCCTGCCCCCCTCACATGCCCAGCCTGCAGAGATGGATGGATGAGGGGGACCTCCCTTCCTGGGCTCAGCACCTCACACTGACCCCACAGCCATGGCACCACATCACGTTCCCCTCCCGTCTGGCTGTGTCTGGGGCAGGCGAACGGCCTGGGAGTGGAGCCGGGCCCTAGAAGGCGAAGGGCCGGAGAGGGTGCAGTGGCCAGGCAAAGGCACGGCTCAGGCTGGCTCCTCAGTCCCAGGGCGGGTCAGGGAGGGCGGCTGGTTTCGGCAGATCAGAGTTGGGTCTGGAGGATGGAGCCTGAAGTCCCGCCCCAGAGTTTTCTCTGGCAGCGGAGAGGCTGGGTTCTGAGTAGGGAGAGGTGTAGACACTTCCTAGTAACAAGAATTAGGACCCTGCCCAGGACACACCTGTGGGTTGGATCTGCCCCTGCCCAGGCCTCGCTGATGGCCACCAGCACCCGGAGGAGAGCGCCCCCCTCTCACCAGCTTCCCAGGAAGAGGCCTGGCTGGGCTCCCACCTTCCCCCGCTCTGCTTGCTGCCAGTGGGGCGGAGAGGGCCTGGATTAAGGGGCTGCCGCTTGTCCCTGTACCCACCCCGAGGCCCTGGCCGCCCTGCTCTGATAGAAACTTGGGGTGGCGGTCTGGCTGGCTGGAGCCCCTCCTTGGAGGTTGCTGGAATGGGCTTCTCTCACTCTGATCTGCCTCCCCTGGCAGTGGGGTACCTGTGTGAGGTGGATGGGCTGCAGGGAGCCGGCAGGGAGGCCCCTACAGCTGAGGTCCTTTTCTCAGCAGGAGCGCCAGGATCCCTTCTCCCTGGAAGGACAGTAGGTTTCTCCTGTCCGGAAGCAACAGACATTCTATTTCTCTTTATTGTTCTCACTGGGGAAGGGGAGGGGGTGTGTGGGAGGAGTGAGGGCCCCTCTCATAAAAAATATCAAGGAGATCGGTGGGCGCGGAGGCTGGAGTCAGCATCTGGAGGTGAAGCCCAGCCTGGAGACCCTGTGGCCCAGGTCTTCCTCCCGGTCCCGCCCAATCTGCCCGCGGTTCCGAGGCTCCTGGCCCGCCGGCTGTGCCCAGGCTCTCCTCCCGGGGACCTAGGAGGAGGTGGGAGGTCCGGGCTGCGTGGCGTTCCGCGGTGGGGGGCTCGTGGAATTCAGCGGGTTCCTGGGGTTCGGTGGGGGGAGGCGTTGGCCGGCGGGGGTTTCCTGGCGTCCACTGGCGGGGCTTTGGTGCTGTTGTCGGCTTTCTGGGGGTTTGTAACGTCTTGAGGTTTCTTGGCGTCCTTGGATTTCCCGCTGCAGAACACGTCTTTGCAGAAGCCTGGGGCTGCGGTGCGCAGGGCGGGAGGGCGCGGACAGGGGGCGCCGTCTCCTCCCCGCCCCGCCGGCTCCCCTCCCTCCGGCTCCGCCGCTCACCTGCCGTAGAAGAGCCTCTCGATGTACTTGCCCATCCGGCCCAAGGTGCTGAGCCAATAGGCCGCCCGGGGCCCGCGGGGCCGCGGCTGCAGCTCCGCCCCCCGCGCCTCCTCCGGCCGCCGCGGCGCCGCCAGGCACAGCAGCGCCAGTGCGCACGCGCAGCGCAGGGCCTGGAGGGGGCGGGGCGGACAGGTCCCGGGTCACGTGGGCCCGCCCCGCCCCCTGCGGGGGAGGTGAGCTGGGCGCCCAGACCCTGGGACGGGCTGCGGGGGGTGGGGGAGGGCACACGTTCACCAGCGCCGGTGGGGACATCCAGATGCCCCGGCCCAATGGTGCCCCCCTTGGTGACGCCCACAAAGTATCAGGGAAGCCAGGACCGGGATGATGGACTGTGAGGCAGCCCTGAGATGGACACACTCACAATCACACAATCACTCTCACACACACTCACACACACACACACACTCACACACACACTCACACACACACTCACACACACACTCACACAATCACTCACACACTCACACACACTCACACACACACACACACACACACACTCACACACACACACACACTCACTCACACACACTCATACACACACTCACTCACACTCACACTCTCTCACACACACACACTCACACACACACACACTCATACACACACTCACACATTCACTCACACACACACTCATACACACACTCACTCACACTCACACACACACACGCACACTCACACACACACACTCACACACACACTCATACACACACTCACATTCACTCACACACACACTCATACACACACTCATTCACACTCACACACTCACACACACACACACTCACACACACACACACACTCATACACACTCATACACACACTCACACTCACATACACACATACACTCACACTCACACATACACACTCATACACGCACACTCACACGCACACGCACTCTCACACACACACTCATACACACACTCACTCTCACACACTCACATACACACACTCACACACAAACACACTCACACGAGGATGGCACAGCTGTTGGCCAGCTCCCTGACCTCACTGACCTCTCTCATAAGCCCTTGCTCACCCTGCTTCAGCCTCTCCTGCCTCCCGGCTGTTCCTTTAAAATGCCAGACAGGCCGTTCTCTTCCTGGAAAACTCTCCAGACATCCTCATGACCAACTAACGTCCTTGCCTCCTTCAGGCATCAGCTCAAAATTCAGCTTCCCGTGAGCCCTACTTTGACACCCTTATTTTTTTTAAGTTTTTATTGATTGAGAGAGAGAGGAAGGGAGAGGGATATATAGAGAGAAACAATGCTGAGAGAGGAACATCATCCATGGGCCGCCTTCTGCACGCTCCCTACTGGGGATGGAGCCTGCAACCCAGGCTTGTGCCCTGATGGGAATCAGCCACCTCTTGGTTCCTGGGTTGGTGCTAACCACTGAGCGACATCAGACCGGTGGCCTGAACCCCTACTTAAAAAACTGCAGCCTATCCATTCACCTTGCTCTAGCCCCCTCTACCCCGCTCCGTTCCACCTTCTAACTTATTATATTCTGTGCTTTCAATCGTCTTTGTCCCTCCTCCGTGCCCCCCACCCCACCCACGTACCCACCATGATAGCTGGGCTCTTTGCCCCTTTTAGTCACTGATGTATCACAGGAACTCAGAACAGGGCCTGACACTCAGTAGTGCTAAATAACACACGTTAAGTGAATAATTACTACAATAACATAGTTACATACACCCCAGCCAAGCACAGAGTTCTGTGCCGGCACACGCAGCAACTCACATATTATGATACCCATGAACATGATACAACCTCCCCACCCCTTCCCTGAGCCCGGGAGACAATTCTCTCTTGACCAGAAAACCCCCTCACCCCACCGCCCAAAGCAGGGACAGGAAACCCGGCAGCTGTCCTGGCCATGGGGCGGGCAGAGGGGGCTGCCCCGGCCTCAATCCTTCATGCCTTTAATGCCCTGGGGAGGGGCATTTGGTGCCAGCGTCCATGCCCATGACCGGGAAGAAGACAGGGGACAGGGCCCACCGGACATTACCATGGTGCTTAGCAGGTGCAGAGCGGCACGGCAAAGGGTCTCTGGCCCGGCCCTCCAAGGCCCTTTATATTCCTTCAGATCTATGCCCCTTTCCCCTTAAGGTCCCACCCCAGCTTGACCTCCTTATCCTGCCCTGTGTTATAACCTGGGAGTTGGGAACAGGGAGAGGTTGGGGGTGGAAGCACATGGACTGCTGGCTGTTCTGACCTGGGCACAGTCCCTGCCAGGGGTCCAGAGGTGTGGGTGGCAGAGGTGGAGGCACTGGGAGGAAGGTAACTTTTTGCTTCAAGTCTACAGATACTAAGACAGAATTGACACTGGGGTGAAGAGAGGGCTCTGCTTTTCCCAGGGGCCTTTTCAGTATTGGGAGGGGCTGTGCTGAGAGACCAGACCTTCCCATCCAGCTGGATCCAGGTGCCTCTGTTCCCCGTTGAGCTGCGGTGAGGCCTCAGCACCCTTATTCCTGGCCTCTAGGCCTGCTAGAATGGGGAGGGGGTGAAGATCTTCTTGGCCTGCCTAGCCATGTCAGAGCCCCTGATGGTTGAGCTGCAGAACCTTCTGAAGGGTGGTGGGGCCCTAACCGGTTTGGCTCAGTGGATAGAGCATTGGCCTGTGGACTGAAAGGTCCCAGGTTTGATTCCGGTCAAGGGCATGTACCTTGGTTGTGGGCACATCCCCAGTAGGAGGTGTCCAGGAAGCAGCTGATCCATGTTTCTCTCTCACTGATGTTTCTAACTCTCTATCCCTCTCCCTTCCTCTCTGTAATGGGTCTTGCTGCTTTTCTGGGGCAAGGTTATGAAATGGGGCTGATAGTTTTTCTTGCCCCTCCCAGCCTCAGAAGGGGCACAGAAGGAAGAGTAGGGTCTTCTGAGAAGGAATCCTGACTTCACCATTTTCTGACTGTGTGACCTTGAGTCAGGGACATTGTATCCCTGAGCCTGTGTCCTCGGCTGTGACATGGAGCCGACTGGGCCTATAACACGAGCTGTTGTGAGGACTGAGTCGGATCCTGTCTCTGGGCCCTTGGGCAGCTCCTGGCACCTACTCGGTGGTTAACATGTGTGAGCCCCTCCACTACCGGGTGCACTCTTTCCCCCACCCTTAGGGAGAGGAGTGCGACACTCAGTGCCACTGAAGCTAACGGGATGGCTCCGTAGCCAAGTGAGGCCATCGCTGCATTTCCATGGAGCCAAGAATCTCCAGAAAAAGAAATGAGATTCTTATGATAAAATTCCACAGCATAAGGTGGAAGGAGAGCTCTAGGGGCCAGTGCACCCCAAACCCCAACAAACAGGCTATACTTTATTCCCGTTAGGCGCGAGTCCAGTGCCAATGCCTGCGTTCCCGAAAGAGTCCACGTGGTGTGCTCCTCCTGCAGCGCTGGCCGTGAGAACCCCAGCTTCGCAGCCTGACATTGAAAGTCCTCAGCCACGGAAAAACACCCCAGAAACCTCTGACGTCAACTTCATGGAAGCACAGTTTACACACAATAAAAGCTGCCCATTTCGAGTATACAGTTGGATGAGTTTGACAAATAAGTACCCAACCCACAGTCAAGTCACGGAACAGATCGCCCCAGAAAGTTCCCTCCTGCCCCTTTCCAGTTCGCCTGGCCCCAGGCAACTGCTGATCTGATCTCTGTGGATTCCTTTGGCCGGTTTAGAACGTCTCATAAATAGCATCAGACAGTGTGTTCCTTTTCCGCCTGACTTCTTTCACTCAGCACAGTGCCTTTGCCGTTCCTCTGTTCTTAGGCGTACGGGCCGTGGTGCCCTTTCCTGTCTGAGCTGTAGAGTTCCTTCCTGAGGACAGACACCGTGTGTTTGTCCCGCCCCTGTTCTCCGTGTTTGTGTTTCCACCCCATTCTCTTTAGCTACGTTTCCCGTTGTTGTTCCTCCCTCGCGGTACCTGTCCGAGCATCCACCTGTGTCACTCAATGATTGGCTACCTCTTGCACATGCACACCCCCTGCTGGGGATCAAACCCACAACCCTGACTTGGGAATTGAACCCTGACCTCCTAGTTCACAGGTCAATCAATGCTCTGCCACTGAGCCACACTGGCCAGGCTGGGCCACCATTCCTGGAGGCCTGTTCTTTTCCCTTGTCCTGAGGGGCACATTCATCTCTCTCTGCTCTGGGTTCCCTCAGCTCTGCCTGCCACCTGGAGTGCCTTCCACGCCCACAGCTACCTCAGGGGTCCTCTCAGCAGTTCTCACTTGTGCAACACACCTGCCCCAGTCTAATACCCGAGGGCCATGGGCCACAGCTCTGCTGATGATCCCTTACACACACCTTTTTCCAGCCCTGGCTGTACATTGGCATCAATGGAAGCTTCCCAAGCTACTGGCACGTGGCCCCGCCCCCCGAGTCTGCACCACGCGTTAACGGAGCACCCACTCCATGGCAGGCGCTGTGCCGGGTGCTGGAGTTACGGTGGTAGTGAGACCCAGCCACTGTCCTCAACCTCACAGTAGTGGGAATGGGTATTTATTGAGTGGAATATCAATATTTTAAGAAATACCTACCAAGTGGCCACCTCTTGTAAATCCCTGTTGGGAAGAAGAGATTTTTATCTCCTATATGAGCAGAGTGCGACGTTGTTACTTGATGGAGTTGGAAGGGAATTTGGTAACTGAGTCCCTGTGCCCCAGCCTCCCATCTTACGGAGGAGAAAACCAAGGACAGATGGCCAAAGTTTTCTGCGCTGGAGGAGGACGGTGGGGTCCCAGAGCCAGAGGCTCTGCTATTAGGGCATCCCTGCCAGCTGCTCTTGGGATGGCGGAAGAGGGCAAGGAGGCTGCTTTTGGGAGAGCTTTTCCGTCTTTATCCTCCAGATCAGCAATCTGATGTGGTACAGGGCAGGCTGGTGTGTGGCTGGCTGGTGGTGATGGTGGGGGTGGGGGTGGAGCAGGGGGTGTGTGTCAGGCTGTCAGGAGGTGGTGCGGGGAGCAAGAGGCCAGGGCACTTAATTCTCCAGGGAGGGTGTGATTTGGTCCTGGAGGGGAGGCAGAGCTACCTGTTGAGGCTGGGATTAAGAGGGGGGCGGTGCGTCTTTTCCCTTAGAAAAGTGGTTTCCAAAGTGGGATGCACCGAAATAATCCTTTGGAGTGTAGTAGGAAAATATTGGAACTTCTATTTATAGTTTTAAATAATCAATTTAAAATTCTTCTTTGGCCCTGACCGGTTTGGCTCAGTGGATAGAGCGTTGGTTTGTGGACTCAAGGGTTCCAGGTTCGATTCTGATCAAGGGCATGTACCTTGGTTGTGGGCACATACCCAGTAGGGAGTGTGCAGGAGGCAGTTGATTGATGTTTCTCTCTTATCGATGTTTCTAACTCTCTCTTCCTCTCCCTTCTTATCTGTAAAAATACAATAAAATATATTTTTTAAAATAAAAAATTCTTTTTTGGTGTGTGAATTTTAAAAATACACATATTAGTTCAACAGCACAGATATAATAATTCTATAGACCCAGTGCACAAAATTAGTGCCCTGGGGGGGGGGGGGGCCCTCAGCCCGGCCTGCGCCCTCTCACAGTTTGGGAGCCTTCAGGGGATGTCCAACTGATGGCTTCAGCCCGCTTCCCATGGGGAGAGGGCCTAAGCCAGCAGTCATACATCCTTAGCACTTCCACGGAGACAGAAGAGGCCCCACCACCTCTGCTGAGCTTGCCAGCTGTGAGCCGGGCTTCTGACTGAGCAGTGCTTCCCCTGGGAGTGCACTGATCACCACAGGGGAGCTCCTGCATTGAACGTCTGGCCCCTGGTGGTCAGTGTGTGTCATGGCAACCGATCATTCGGTCGTTTGGTTGATTTGCATGTAAGCCTTTTATTATATAGGATATAAGCATAAAAAATATATATGCATCAAGGGTTCCAAACTTCAAAAAAAAATTTTTTTTTTAATTTTTTTTTTTACTGAGAAGTGCAGCCAATAGAAAAGGTTACCAGAACAGGACTGCCCCAGTGGAGGAAAGGAGTCGGAGGGGATGGGTGTAGAAAAGATAGACTCAGGATAGCTGTTGGCGGCCCCTGCTGGATGTTACCAAAAGTGCAACATTACTCTCAATACAGCTCCGGAGCTACTGAAATTCAGAATACCCAGCCTGAGCTTTATTTCTCTCTGTGCCCTGACTCCCAAAGCTCTGGGGAAGCAGAGACACTGCCTTCATCCTTGTAACCTCTGGGACGAGGCAGGGAGGAAGACAGAGCTAATTACAGACCCCGGAGGGGGAGGACCCATCCCTTCACTTCCTTATGCCCACCCCACCCCACCCGCACAGGAGTGGCGGCCCCTAACTGCCATGCACAGTGGCCCCCTCAGACCGGCTTCACTTCCCAGAGGCTCTATTCCCCACCAGTAGCACCCTCATGCCTTTGGGCCCAGCTTAGAACACTTACTGCGCCTTTGTTATATCATTCAATTAATTATACCCCCAAAAAGTGTCTGGTGTCTGACACCCTCCCCCGGACTGCGAGCTCCAAGAAATTAGGAGTCGCTGAAACTGGAGCTGCCATCTGACTCAGGATCGCTGAGGCTGACACTTTGTCTGGGACAGAATAGGAGCATCTTACTCTGCATCCAGAAATGCAGAGTAAGATGCTCCTAAGAAGGCGTGTTCCTTCTACCTCCTCCCAGGCTGCTGTGAGAATCAAACAACTTATAAGGCCCGGAACAGATGGGAGGTGCCAGCCTCTTTATAAAGTCCGTAACAGAGAGATGCTGTTGACTGGCTAGTGGGGGAAGCGGCTGGTAAGAATAATGGGTTGTGCTTCACCTCCCTAGGGGGCCAGAATCTGGGATCTCGCTTGGATTTAGGGACCCTGAATGGAATGGAAGCTGTGGTCGCTGTGTAGGAACAGGTACTTGATTGAGAAATAACGAGTGTGTTGGAGGGATTCAGGATCCTTCCACTTCCCAGCCAAATGCAAATGGCAGAGCGAAACCTCACCCAGAGATTGTCCAGTGAGAGTGGAGGGTCATAACCGGAAGGGAACTTCATCTAGAATTAAACCAGGAGGATCTTCTGGCTTGAGGACAGGGGAGAGGGTTGGAAGCAGTGTCTCCGGGAAGCCTGTGTAGTTTGGGACAGAAGCCTGCAGCCATGAACGCTTTTCTCCTCCCTCAGTGAAGGCAGAGGGCTTTGTGTGGCCTGGTCCTGCGGCTTTTGCCTGTACACCCATGCCCCTGTGCCCTCCGGAGCTCAGGGCACCGAAACTGGTTTGGCTCAGCGGTAGAGCGTCGGTCTGCGGACTGAAGGGTCCCGGGTTCGATTCCGGCCAAGGGCATGTACATTGGCTGTGGGCACATCCCCAATATGTGCAGGAGGCGGCTGGTCGATGTTTCTCTCTCATCGACGTTTCTGGCTCTCTATCTCTCTCCCTTCCTCTCTGTAAAAAATCAATAAAATATATTTAAAAAAACAATAAAGCTCAGGGCAAGCAGAGTTTCCAGGGACCCAGGGACCAGTCAGGCTTCTGCTTCTGGGATGAATTCCCAAGTCAAACCCATTTCTCAGCAAGTTTTCAGGATAGATTCCTTAGCAGCGCAGTACGTGGCTGGCCCCGAAGGCTGGATGCACTGAGCGAAGGGTGGTCAGTGGGAGCTTCTAGCATCCGTAGGCCGCGCAATGTCTTTCACTACAAGGTCTGGGGTGGAGCCAGAGGCTGGCGAAGGCGGGCAACCAGGTTTAACCCTTTATTTAGGGGCCTCTGACGAAGGGTAGCGGGTTACCTATCTCTCTATTCCCCCGACAGGGGTATGGACCAGCTCTCTGGTCCAGGCTTAAAATAGGGTCTCGAATCCCTTCGCGAAGACGGCCCCCCCCCTTTTTTTGCAAATTGTTGCAGAGAGTCGGGGGTCCAGGTATCCATCCTTCCAGTCTTTAAAAATTGCCCCTGAGCCCGAGGCCCTGGTGGTAGTGGTGGTGGTGGGGGGTGGATCTCTTGTCTTTGGAGGCCTCCCTTAACTCCTTTTCCACCTGAAATGGAGGACGACGAGGTAAAGGGAGGCGCGCTGGGCACTGGAACTCGGATCCAAACCGAGGGAAAGGGGTGGAGTGATCGTTCACTCATCATCGCGCTTCTAAGGGATCTCTGGGCGACGGGGGACACTCGTGGTGCTGGTCCCAGCTCGTGCCTCCCTGGGCGGGCAGGATGCGGGGGGCCGTGGGCTGTGCGATGCCTCTCACACCGCCCCCTCCCGGCCCACCCGCCAGCTGCTCGGGAAGACCGCTTTCCCGGGGTTGTTCCGCGCCCCCTCCTTCCCCTCCGGGTCTCCGCCCCTCGCGCAGAGGAGGTCCTGCCGCTTTAAGAGCCGGGTAGCGACTGACAGCAAGAAGCGCACAGAGCCGGACTGACTGCGCCCGAGCCGCCGAGACTGGGGCTCCCCGTGCGCGCAGGTAGGCGACCCCCGACCCCCGGGCCGGCACCCGCCTCGGTGTCCTCTGCACCCAGGGGTCCTCTATCCTCTGAGTCCAGTCTCCCCGGGCCCCGGCCCCCAGGCTCGCCTCCTCCCTCTGCACCCCCTGTCGCCCCTTCCTTCTCGGGTGCCCCCTCGAGAGAAGCCAAACCCCGCTGCCCATGGTCACTGGTCCCGGCCCCCGCGGAAAAGGCTCCAGCGTGACCCCGGGCACAGAGCTGGTGAGCGGTGCGGGGGCCGGGGGCCGCGCGGGTTCGGGGGACCTCGGAGCCTGGCATTACGTAAGAACTGCGCTGCCAGCGCTTCCGGGGGGTGGGGGCGCGAGGCAGAGGCGGCGTGGGTTTCCGTGGCTCCCCGGTCCCCCCTGGGAGGCTAACACCCCAATCTCAGTCTTCTCTGGGAGTAGGGTCCGGGGAAGGGGCGCGTTCCTTCTTCCTCCTCCCAGATTTTTTTTTTGGGGGGGCGGTTGGGTCGGGGTCAGGGGCCAGGGTCAGAGCTTGGAGTTTGGGAGGGGATGGGTGTTAGGAACCAGGAGCCAGGGGTCAGAAAGTTAGGTCAGCTAAGGGGGATGGGGGGCGAATGAGGACAGGGCTGAGGACCGCCATTCAATGACCTCATCCCTAGGTCTCCCGCGGGCGCCGAGCAAAGAGCCTTCTTTGATGGCTCCAAACACGCCCCCCGACCCCCGGGTCCTAGCGCCCCGCGTGTTAGGGCTGCGGCCGCGGGGCGGGGGCGAGGGCGCTCCGGCTGTGGCTGCGCGCAGCCCGCCCGGCCCCGAGCACCCCATCCCGCAGACTGTGCACCCTCCCCGCGACCTGTCAGCGCCTCGGTCAGACCCTACTCTCCCCGCCTCTTTGTGCCCGTTATCGATGGAGGGGTGGGTGTGAAGCGGGAGAGAACCGCTTCCTTTCCCCGCGGGCCCGCATCGCCAGCCGCCTGGGGGTCATGGGGATAGGCTTGAGCGAGGGGTGAGGGGGCACCCGGGTCCTGGCTTTTGGGAGCTGCGCGGTGCGGGTTCCAGATGCCCCGGGGGGGCCGGTCCTTGGCCCGCAGCCAGGCCGGCTCGCCTGGCACTGCTGTTCTCCTGTGGGCACAGCCGGACCGCCCTCTCCGGGGCCGGGGAGGGGGTGGGGCAAGGCGAGCCGCTGCCGTGGGAACCGGCTCCTCGGGGAGAAAACTCAGGCAGGCTGGGCGAGACTTCTGGGGCCAGAATCTCCCTGCCTCTCCCCCCAGCCCCCACTCTCTACCGGAGGCGGACGGCCGAGTCCTCCGTCAGCACCTCTGCCAGGGAGAGCAGCGCCAGCCGCGAGGAGGTTCCAGGTCCAGGTCGTGAGGACCTGGGATGGGGAAGGAAGAGACAGATCCCTCCTTGCTGCTGTCTAGGAACAGGGACAGCGGGGGTGGCACTGGGGGCACTGGCTGGCACGGCGGGTCCTGAGCATTCCTGTCAGCCTGATGCCAGCCTGACAGGAGGTTGCGTTCTTCCACATCTTCGGGGGCAGGCCCGGAGGAAGGGGAGTGGTCCAGCCATCTTTGTAGTTCCTGTCATCTGAGCTCAGGTGACCAGCTCAGGCTGGGAGGGGGATGGGAGAGGATCTTAGTAAAACCAGGCAGCGTTCTCTCCGGGAAGAATCCTTCCTTTGGGAGGGAGGTGAAGCTGTGGCTCCCCTTCTCCCTGGGCACTGCCATTCAGTCCTAAAGTGGGCACTGCCGGCCACTTCCTCCCTCCGCTCCCCCACCCCTGCTGTGAGCCACTGCCTTTTGTTGTCATGGCAACTGGGGATTAGCGTTTTCTTCAGCAGCACAGACCCGGGGAGGCGGAGGAAGGGTGGTGGGTGGCCTCCCCCACCCCACCCGCCCCATTTCTCCCCAAAATGGGGACGCCAACCCCACCTTGGGGAGGTTCTGGAATGGGAACTAGGGCTGTAAACTACACCTGGTTCTGCCCAAAGCCCCTGCTCTCCTGGTCCCCCTCTGGGCTAGGAAGGGGAGGAGGGGAAGAGGAACCCGGGGAGGCCTCAGGGAGGCGAGACATCATCATTTCGGTCAGACAGACTGACGGATGTCTACGCTGGGCTAGGCCTGAGATCCGGAGGCCAAACAAAACAGATGCGGTTTTTACTTCATGGAGCTTACTGTCTGGACGCCCATCTCTCCTGCCTTTGACTCAAATTCTGTATTCTTACCCAACCCCTCTTAAAAAAAAAAAAATCGAGGACAGCCTCCTGACTTGTGTGGCTTCAGCTGTTTGGAACATGGTCCTGTTTACCTAAAGGTTGCAGGTTCAATTCCCAGTCAGGGGACATACCTAGGTTGTGGGTTCAGGGCTCTCTCTCTCTCTCTCTCTCTCTCTCTCTCTCACTCTCTCTCTCTCCCTCTTTCCTTTCCCCTCTCTCTAAAATCAATAAATAAGTCCTTGGGTGAGGATTTAAAAAAAAAAATAGAAAGGTCAGGTGGTGGGCAGAAACGCTTAATTTTTTGTTGAGTCACAAAACCTGGGTTTTCATTGTAGCTCTCTTCATTAGCTTTGTGACCCTGGGCAAATCCATTAACCTCTCTGGTCCCCTGTCACCTCCTCCTTGAAGAACTGGGCATGAACTGTCTGCTCCTCCCGCCTCCCGGGACTCTGTGTTGGCTGGTCTTGAGTGGGAGGTCCTTCTGGATTCCTTTCTCATCCTCCTTTTCCCTCCTCTAGGAGAGACGTTTTGGAACCTTTGCCGACCTCACCATGCCGGTCGCCGCCACCAACTCTGAGACTGGTAAGAAAGGGGGCGGAAGTCAGTATTAGCGGTTCAGAGGGTGCCAGGCAGGGCGGGGAGCAGCTGCCAGGCACGCCCACCAGTCCCTGTAGGAACACCACTCTCCACCCAGCCACTCCGCCAGCCATGCAGGCAACTCCGTGGCCCTCCCACACCTGCCCCAGGGTAGTGCCAGACACTGAGCTTCACACACTTCCTGGAAGGGCAGGGGTATGAATGCTCCGAAGATAATGCACCCTCACTATTGCTGGAGGACCACAGCGGGGGCATGGGACCTGGCTGGTGAGGAAGTGACCCCCTGCCTAGGAGCTGGGCCTTGGAGGGCGGCTGAGGTAGAGGGGCAACCACAGCCCCGCCAGGGGATGAAAAGTCCATGATGCGGTGCCCACCAGATTAGGGCAAGGAAATGGGCCACCCGGACCAGCGAGGAAGCCTCAGGAGCAAGCTGCTTACCCTCTCAGAGCCCATTTCCTGTTCCGTAAAGAGGTTGATGGGCTGAAACCGGTTTGGCTCAGTGGATAGAGCGTCGGTCTGTGGACTGGAAGGTCCCAGGTTCGATTCCGATCAAGGGCATGTACATTGGTTGCGGGCACATCCCTGGTAGGGGGTGTGCAGGAGGCAGCTGGTCGATGTTTCTCATCGACGTTTGTAGCTCTCTATCCCTCTCCCTTCCTCTCTGTGAAAAATCAATAAAATAAATATTTTAAAAAAAGAGATTGATGGGAGCCCCCAAAGCTTTGTCAGAGAAGGAGAGTTACTGTTAGGAACCGTCACAATCATTATGCTGCACTCCGAATTACTACCTCACTCACCTGTCACCTTGAGTCAGTCCCTCCCTTTTGGGACTAGGTTTCCCATCTGTAAGGTGCGGTGATGGGACCAGATCATTGGTCCTGGATTCCTTTGAGAACCTGATGACAGCCATGGCCTTCATTATGGACAAGCGCTTCTCTGCACATAGTCTGTGTTCCACCCTGGGGTTCAGGGCCCCTTCAGTGCAGTGAGGGACCATCGTGAAGTTCCCTGTGCCTGAGGCTGATGGCCCTAACAACTCTACACTGCTCTGATCGGTCTGTCTTCCTGTGGCCCAGTGCCTCCCTCCCCTGTAGCTCTTGCTGGAGGCTTTGCAGCTGCCTCTGCAAGATGCCCCAGGCTCCTAATTGCGTTAAAATGACGGTTGTTCTCCTCTGAGAACCTGCACCGGGAAAGTAGAGACTGCTGTGAGTGGGCCAGGACCTGACTGGTGACACCGTGTCCCCAGGATAGGGCTCTTCTTCCTGCGGGGGGGCAGGGGGGAGTGTTGCACTAATGTCCCCAGCCTCTGCAGCCTCGGGGGCTCAGTGCCTCTTCTCCCTGTGCAGCCTGCTGGGCACCCTGGCCCCGCCCCTCCCTGCGCTGGCATGCCTGGGCCCCACTGTAAGCTGCTTATGGGTTAATTAAGCCCGTCCCTGAGCCTGTGATTAGAGGCCTCTCAATCCGGGGCTGCCCAGTAAACCCATTAACAGTGCCTGGCAGGGGTGAGGAGGGAGGAAAAGGCCCACCAATTCAGCTTCCCTGCTGCAGGCCAGTGGATGGGGGCATGGTTGGGGTGAGTGGGGGACAGGGCAGGGAGTGAGCCCAGGGGTGTGGCTATGGGGCTTATTTCCTCTGAGGAGTCCTGGGGCCTCCCGGCTTCCCTGGGCTGCTCCCGCCTTCCTAAACCTAAAGAAGAGCAGGAGTCAGCTGCCTAACCCCTCGAAGCCCATGTTTCATCCTCTGCTAAGAGGTGATGTGGGACTTAAAGGCTATGAGTCTCTCAGCCCTTCCTGCAGGCAGCCTCTGTGCCCAGGCTTAGCTTCTGCCCTAAAAGATCTAATGGGGGTTCTGCCTCTCCTTTCTTGGTGGCCATTACACTTCCCACAGGCCTGACAGACACCTGTGCCCCTGCCTCTGAGGTCAGGTTTACCCTCCCACTTGCCTCTTCCTTTCAGGAGAGATCCCAGCCTTGGGCTCTGCAGAGGGTGAAGCTAGCAAGGTCCTTCTCCCTCCCCTCCCCTTGGGTCAAGATGGTCATCGTCATGGTGGAGGGGGCATGGTATGGGTGCATTCCTCTTGCAGAGAGACCCCCACCTCTACTTCTCGGAAGGTGGGTGGCCCTTCCCCGGAGGGCTGGGGGGAGGGCTGAGCAATGTGGAGGTGATAGCATGGGCTGAGAATTGAGAGAACTTGTCCCTGGAGTCTCCAGACTGGCAGCCTTCTCCTTTCTTTTCCCTTTACCCGATTCCTTTCTTTCTTGGACTCCAGAGGGGATGTAGGCTGAATTCAGATGCAGCTGTCCCTTTAAATCTGTCTTGCATCCCAGGGTTAACCTCCTGGTGTGTAAGCCCTCCCATTGCCATGGCAACCAGGAGTGCAATGCAAGCTGCTGCCACTCCTCAGGGAATGGAGATCTGGTGGCAGGAGCAGCACCTGGTGACGGCCTCATGGGCACAGGGTCTGAGAGTGATGGAGGCGCTGGGCTGGGGTCAATGCCAACTCCCTCCCTTCTACCGCTCTTGTCCCTGCTGCAAGAGTGCTCCCTCACCTTTCCCCTTCCTCAGTTCCGAGATGCCTGAGTTGGCCACCAGACAGTCACCTCTTACTCAAGGGGAGGAATTAATGGGAGATGGGGGGCCCGGAGAAGCTACAGCTGAGATGTGGGGTCAGAAGGGCTTAAGGTATCCTTCCCAGCTACAGTGGTGCCACCTCTCACCGCCCTCCTTTTCCTCCCAGTCACCCTCTCACCCCCTCACCCCCAATGGCTGGGTAAGGCGGAGGACTGAGTCGTTGGGGGTGGGGGAGGCGCTTCCTTTGGTTCTGAGGGGTTATTATTGTAAAGGAAACGGCCTGGAGAGGGGACACAGAGGGCAGGGGGAGGAGGTGGCCTCCAGGTGTATTGGAGGACAGATCTTCAGAAGCGAGGGCGGGAACAAGGTGGGGCCAAGTCCCTCCCCCTCCCCTTGGGTTTCCTGCAGCTGGGCAGCGAGGGGAGGGTCTCTGAGCGCCGCCCCAGGTCTGAAGGGACAGCGCCCCCGCCCCTCTCTCCCAGCCGCCGCCCCCCCCCCCCCACTGGCCGGTGCTGAGCAGGGGCGGGGGGGGGGGGGCGTCCAGCCAGCAGCCGTACTGGGACTCTCTTTGCTCCCGCCTTTGACCAATCAGCAAGGCGGTCAGGGTGGCTGCGCCTTTCTATTGGCTGAGCCTGCAGAAGGCGCTCCCCGAGTCCCGCCTCCTCCAGCGCCGCCAGCCTATGGCCGGGAAGGCGGCCGCAGCCCGAGTGCAGGCTGCTCTTGGGTCCGAGACTGGGGTGGGGGCCGCTATGGCCGGCAGCCCTGGCAGCGGGGCCTCCCTGGAGGTCATATCCCTGGGGTCCTCTGAGGAAGCCGACCTCCGAAGGAAAGGTAGGAAGGAGGGTCCCGAGGCCGAGGGGAAGGGTGTGCAGGCATCTGGAGAGGGTGTCCCAGGTACGGGCTTCCGGGAGCCTCCGGGTCTGGCGGCACAGCCCCTCCGGAGGGCTGGCCTGGGCAGAGGGCGCCAACTCCCTGGCTCAGTCCTTCCTCGGGGTTGGCAGGCTGGGGAGTCTGTGGGTGAGGATAGCTGTGCGGGTGGACCCCGGGATGCCCTGCAGAGTGGGAAGGGTCCATGCCCTGGCATCTTTCTGAGCCCACTAGGGGTCTTACAGGTCTCTGACAAGGGCAAGCCCAGGCCTGGGCAGGACCCATCTGAAGGACAGACGAGGATGTTGTTTCTGGAAAAGGTGGGGTGAGGGAGGGGGAAGAGGATGGGAGTCCAGGAGCCCCTGAACCATGTCCGCCCGCTCCAGTTTCAGCGCCTACTCCTCCTCCCCATCCCACTCCTTCCTGGACGAGGGGGCATTGACAAAAGCAGTAAGAGGGGCTGTATCCACCCTTCCTCCTCCATGGCTTGGGAGCTGTTCTGTGGATGTAAGTGTGGGTGGCAGGGTGGCAGATTAATGATACCCCCTGCCCATCTCTGGCCCCCAGCTGGGCACACTCTGCTCTCCCTTCCTCCCCCAGGACCTGCCTCAGCTGGCAGCTCCCTCCTCTGCTGGTGGGTGATGGCCACACCTACCTCAGACCTCAGCGACTGCTGGGGCCCAGCATCAGGTGTTCGCATGTCCTTGGCTATGTCCTTCCCCAGGCTGAGGGTTTGCTGACCCCGGGGATGACTTAGTCTGACTTCTGCCCTTGGGTGCCCACAGCCACCCCAGGCCTGTTTTCCCACCTCCTGCCAATGTTCTGGGCCTCGGCTTTGGCTTCCTAGGCTCTATATTAATTTCTGGATGATTATAGATCACTAGAGGCCCAGTGAACACAATTCATGCATGGGTAGGGTCCCTAGAGGCAGCCGGCCAGGGGCCTTCCTTCATTCCATGCCACTCCCTGGTGCTCAGCGCACGTCATATAGCGAGCGATCGAACTCCCGGTCGGTCGAACTCCTGAGGGGACACTTTGCATGTTAGACATATATATATATAATCAAAGCTGAAGGGCTTATAGACACCATCTAATCCCACCCACCCGTTCTATAGGAGGGAAAGACTGAGACCAGTGGGAAACAGTGAGTTATGCAACATCACACTGAATTAGTGGCACGGCTTGCACTAGATAACGGTGGGCCCTGGCTTCCTGCACGGCTGCCTGTTCTCAGGAACAAGATCCAAGCACTGTCTCTCCCTCCGGAGCCCATTCGGAGTTTGAGTGCGGAGCTTGCGGTTCTCTGCTGTGGGGCAGAACCTGGAACCTGACGCCTGCTGCCCTTTCCAGCTCCTCCCACAGCGGAGTGGAGTCTACTTCCTCCTGCCTGGGGCCTCCCACCTGCCCAGGCTGGCATTACCCAGGGCCTGCAGAACAGGCCAAGGCCACGCCCCCTAGGGCCCCACCCCGGCATTCCCGGGCCTGGCAGGGAGGGAAGTGCTGCCTTCCGGGGAGGGGCTGTCTTCCGTGGGGCGTGAGGTGGGGTTGTTGCCGCGTGTTTTGGTCTCTTGTGCCTCGCTGGCACCCGTGTGTCTCACTGCCTCCCCCTCCCCCCGCAGCCATGCAGCAAGTCCTGGACAACTTGGGATCCCTCCCCAACGCCACGGGGGCCGCGGAACTGGACCTGATCTTCCTCCGCGGCATTATGGAAAGCCCCATAGTAAGATCGCTGGCCAAGGTATAGTGCTCCAGGAGGCCGGTACACGGGCACTGGGTCTGGGGGGCGGGCGGGGAGCATGTCTGTGTGGAATCTCCAAGAGGTCCTCCTGCCTATGTCCCTGTCATTGGGCATTTTGTGCAGACATTTTTCCGTGGTCACCTGCCATGCCTCAGGCGGGTAAAAGACACACTAACCGGGGGAGTTACTGAACAACTGGGTCACAGCGGTGACGGGCAGGTGCAGTAGGCACTTTGGAGCCTAAAGGGCAGATGCCTGCCTCAGCCCGGGGTGGGCAGGGGGGGCTTCCTGGAGGAAGGGCCACTGGAGCTGCGTCTGGAAGAATGAGGAGGGAGGGAGGGCATCCTGGGCCATCGGGAGAGCTTAGGCTGAAGCAGAGGTGAGAAGAGTGGGGAGTGAGTACACAGGGGACTGGTGTGAGGCTGGAGGTTCAGGTGGGAGAGGGTGTGAGCTTCGGAGGTGCTGGCCGGTGGTGGAGGGCACTGGGGCTGTGCTGGGTGCTTGCACGTTGCCCTGTGATGTCCTGTGAGTAACATGGATGGAGTCTTCCATGTTTTAAGCCGGGAGGGTGGGAGGGGCTGATGATGGGATGTGGACATTTTAGGAGATCCCTCTGGCAGCCACATGGAGTTGGAGAGACTGAGGTGGAGGATGGTCCTGAACCAGACCTCTGGTGACAGGGCGTGAGGGAGGGGAGGGGGAGATATTTAGGAAGTAAATGGGCAGTATTGGTGTTGGCTATGGAAGGTGCGGGGTGGAGGGTAGCAAGGCACCCTGGATTCTGAGAGGGCAGGTGTGGGGCTGGTGCTGCCTTCGACAGAGAGAAGCAGCACCGGTGAGGGGAGGGGCAGGTGAAGAAGGAGCCCTCTCCTGAGGAGGAGGAGGGAGGGCGAGAACGGTGCCAGTGCTGTGCTGGGGGCGAAGCTGGGAGTTGCAAGGAATCCTGTGCGATTGCTCGGATTTTCCAGTGGAGGTGGGTCGGACGTCCGCTGGGAATTCGGGATCAGGGATCGGGCAGGAAAATAGGAGGAATTTGGAAGTAAAGGTTCAACTAATCACTAAAGGGGTTAGCGTGGGAACTCATCAAAGCTGGGGAGCAGGACTGACTTGAGGATAATGATGTCATAATCCTGAATTCATAGCTTGCCTATATAGCTATTTAGATGTAAATTCCTCCTTATATGTGTTTTTTATTTTTTAATGTTTTTCTTAATCCTCACTTGAGGATACCTTTTTCATTGCTTTTCAAAGAGAGTGGAAGGCAGGGAGAGAAGGGGAGGGGAAGAGAAAGGGTGAGAGAGACTCATCAAATAGCTTTGACAGTGAGACTGCCAATGAACTAAGGCGAGTCCCTCAGGCTGAAAGAATCTCAGGGTTAGAATCTCAGGGACTCTAGCCAGTGCCCTCCAAAGCATGACCCCGCTCAGTCCCATTCCTCTCCGGGGCTTTGTCTAATCTGTTTGACAGCTCTCCGATGATGGGCTTGCTGGCTGGCTGGCCCTGTCATCCTTCAGTCACTCAGTCGTCCATCATCTATTCAACAAACACAATCGATTGTGTGCTCACCATGTACCAGGGCTATGGCAGTGAACTGTCAGCATGTTCTTCTCCCGATAGAGCCCACGTCTGTCATCTCCTCCTGGGGCCTCCCCATGCAGCCTGACAGAGAGGTTACCCGTGTGCCGGATCAGGTGTAAATGAACCCCCTTCTCCTGCCTGAGCCCAGGAAAATCCTTCCCACTTCCTGCAGCGTGGCCCTGTGCAATGCAACTTCTCCACTTCCCCCCAAAGGGCTGTCTCTGCTCTTCAATCCGGGCTTGACCATGTGACTTCCTTTGGATAACGGGACCTCCTTCTTCTCCTCCTCCTCCTCCTCCTCCTCCTCCTCCTCCTCCTCCTCCTCCTTCTTCTTCTTCTTCTTCTTCTTCTTCTTCTTCTCTTCTTTTTTTTTTTTTTTAAATATATTTTATTGATTTTTTACAGAGAGGAAGGGAGAGGGATAGAGAGTTAGAAACATCAATCAGCTGCCTCCTGCACACACCCTACTGGGAATGTGCCTGCAACCATGGTACATGCCCTTGACCGGAATCAAACCTAGGACCTTTCAGTTCACAGGCCG
Source organism: Pipistrellus hanaki (assembly GCF_964339955.1). Classification (NCBI taxonomy): domain Eukaryota; kingdom Metazoa; phylum Chordata; class Mammalia; order Chiroptera; family Vespertilionidae; genus Pipistrellus; species Pipistrellus hanaki. The sequence continues at coordinate 13,468,860 of NC_140518.1, forward strand.
ACGTTCTATCCACTGAGCCAACCCGGTTAGGGTGGGACCTACTTTTACTCCTTGTTACCGATGGTAATTATTCTGTATGTAGCAGTACATTTCTAATCTAATAGACAAAGTACTTTTATCAAAGATCCAGCTGTAAAAGCTTGGTTCTCCTGCCCTGGCCAGTTTGGCTCAGTGGATAGAGTGTCAGCCTACAGACTCAAGGGTCCCAGGTTCGATTCTGGTCAAGGGCATGTACCTTGGTTGCAGGCATATACCCAGTAGGTAGTGTGCAGGAGGCAGCTGATCGATGACTCTCTCTCATCGATGTTTCTAACTCTCTATCCTTCTCCCTTCCTCTCTGTAAAAAAAAAATCAATACAATATATTTTAAAAAAATAGCTTGGCTCTGGCAAAGTGGCCCAGAAACCCTTTGGAATGGAGTCGAGTGGAATTGCATGTGGTGGCTATTAACCTTTTTATCTTTCCCTTGTGGACTTGGGCTTGACTTTTCTCTCTGGGGATGCAGAGAGTGTGGGGGAGGCCAGGCTGGGACCAGGGATTAGTTAGAGCTGGGACCAGGGAGGGGCAGGGCCTGAGGGACAACCCCAAAGAGGTAAAGGCTCTGGAGGGAAGTCAAACCTGGCAGAAAGGTGATAAATCGGGGGGCTTGGCTGCAGACAGCAGGTGGCTGGCAGGTGGCTGGCACCTGGGAGGGCTGACAGGGGGCCAGCAGCAGGTGTTTCCACAGCAGGCAAGGCTAAGGTGAAGAGTCCAATGTGGGCGACACTCAGAAGTTCAGGCACACGGTTACCAGGAGGGGCGCCTGCCAGCTGGGAGGCCACCCCATGAGGTGAAGGAAAAAGGACAGAGTTTGGAGTGGGAAGATTTGCTGGTTGGCTATGACGTTCATATACCTGACAACGTCTCTGCTCCAGTTATTTGTTCTGAGAAGTGAGGATAATGATGCTGACCTGTCAGAGGCATGGTGGGGGAGGTCATGGATGTGGAGGTGCTTTTTAAATCATGAAGAGTTGTCATAATGTAGACTTAGCCGGAATTCACAGGGAGGACCCTACTCCTGTGGTCAGGCCAGGCTGAGAGAGATGGCAAAGCAAGACATGGCCCTAGAAGAATGAGGGTCCACGGGGGTCACTGACCAGCAGACACAACAAGCAGAGGCTACTGTGGCGAGGAGCCTCATGTATCAGTTAGCCTTTGCCGTGTAACAAACAGCCCCAATGCATAGTGCCCTGTTTCTCATGATTGTGTGCATCAGTTGGTGACTTTTCTGGTATGGGCTTGCTGAGTTGGGGTTGGGTGCTCTAAGATGGCCTCACATGCCCGCCTGGTCACCTGGGAAGGCTGTGGCAGCTGGGATGGCAAGGCCTCCCATCCTCTGGGAGGGTGGCCCCAGTTTCTTCACATGGTGGACTCAGCAGCAAACGAGGACAAGCTCCAAATCCCAAGCACTTTGCAAGCTTCTGCTCATATCACATTTGCTAACGTCCCATTGGCCAAAGCAAATCACATGGTCACATCCAGCTTGAAGAGTGAGTGATGTTTCCTTCTGGCACCCCAGTCTCTGGGACTTCTTTCAGTTATTGAACTCTTAATTATGATCCTAAGGGTCTTCTGCCAACATCAGAGAGGTTGGTTGGAGTGGGAGAGAGGACGGAATAACTTTCAAAGAATCGGCAGTTGGCTTATGGTTCTGGGGCAGGAGCTGGCATCTCTGGGTTCCAGTGCAGGCTCTATCGTTAACACTCTGGTGGCAATCTCCTGAAAGTCTATCAGCCAGTGCCAGTGGGAGGGCAAAGCAGCCCAAGCCCCATAAAGGGGAGTTTGTCAGGACCACGTGTGTACTTACTGCTTGACCCAGCAAGGCTTCTAGGTATTTACACGGAAGAGCTTCTCCACAGAGTTAGAACAGCTGTGCCAGCGTTAGTCACTGTAGCTTTGTTACTAGAGGCCTGGTGCATGACATTCATGCACTGGAGGAGGAGGAGGGTCCTCTTAGCCTGGCCTGTGCCCTCCCGCAGCGGGACCCCTCGGAGGATGTCTGACTGCCCGCGTAGGCCCGCTCCCCCTGTGGGAGTGCCGCTCAGCCAGACGCTGGGCTCGCTGCTCCTTAGTGCTGCCTCAGAGGCGGGAGAGGCTCCCGCCACCACCGCTGCACTCGCCAGCCCTGAGCCCTGCTGCTGGCTGAGTAGTGCTCCCCCTGTGGGGGGGTACTGACCACCATGGGGCAGCTCCTGAGTTAAGCATCTGCCTCCTAGTGGTCAGTGTGCATCATAGTGACTGGTCGTTCCACCATTCTGTCGATTTACATATTAGCCTTTTATTACCGTGTTTCCCTGAAAATAAGACATCCTCTGAAAATAAGACCTACTTACAGGTTTCCTTCTGAGTAAAATATAAGGCATCCCCTGGAAAATAAGGCCCCCCCGCCCAGGCTAAACATAAGATATTTGGTCCACTGATTCTGAAAGAAATGGAGTCTCAAGAAATTCACCAGGAAATTCAGGAATTGGATTGTTATGATGATGTTCCAGAAGATGATGACATGATTGTCATTGAATGAATGAGTAAATTCTTGATACTGTAGGATTCACAGTTTGTCTGGTTTGTGTTGACAAACCAGTATACCATACTACCGTACCGTATACAGGTAATAAATTTCCTTTAACAATAAATGTGTACCGTATTCTTCTTCATGGAAAAATAAGACATCCCCTGAAAATAAGACCTAGCGCATCTTTGGGAGCAAAAATTATCATAAGACACTGTCTTATTTTCGGGGAAACAGGGTATATAGCAGCAGCTGCCAACCTTTTGGACCTCACAGACCAGTGGTGGCTCGTGGACACTGGTTGGTGGCCGCTGTTATATAGAATAGTAAACATTAGAACAACCTAAATACCTGGGGACTGATTGAATAAATTGTGATAACTCCAAACATACAATAAGTTAAGTGAAGTAATTAAAAATAAATAATAATAATAATGGAAAATCTCCACATAGAGCGATTTCCAGAGCATATTAAGTTAAAAACACAAACCAAACCAATTGAACAAAAACCCCAAGAGATCAAAGAGTGTATATAGTGTTCTACCTTTTATGTAAGGGTCTACAATCAGGATTTGGGGATGAGGAGAGGCCTGGGGGGTCAGGGGGGGGGCCCCTGTTTGGTACCAGGGTTCTTGGGGAAGCATCAGGTCTGACCTGTCCCACTGTCACCCCCAGGCCCACGAGAGGCTGGAGGAGACGAAGCTGGAGGCAGTGCGGGACAACAACCTGGAGCTGGTGCAGGAGATCCTGCGGGACCTGGCGCAGCTGGCGGAGCAGAGCAGCACGGCCGCCGAGCTGGCCTGCATCCTCCAGGAGCCGCACTTCCAGGTCTCCTCCCGGCGGGGGTGCAGCTGGGGGGGCCACGGCGGGACGGGGGGCGCGCCAGCAGGGAGCAGGAGGTGGGACGGGAAGGGGCTGCAGGGCACTGGCCCATGGTCCCTTCTCTCCCCACCACCTCCTTCCCCAGTCCCTCCTGGAGACCCACGACTCTGTTGCCTCAAAGACCTATGAGACGCCACCCCCCAGTCCCGGCCTGGACCCCACGTTCAGCAACCAGCCGGTGCCCCCCGACGCTGTGCGCATGGTGGGCATCCGCAAGACGGCTGGAGAGCACCTGGTGAGGGAGCCGGGCGGGGCCAGCTGTGGGTCCGGGTGGGGGGACTAAGTACCAGCAGGGGTCCAGTCCAGCCTGGAGAGGGCTGAAATGATGGTGGCATCAGCTTTGCCCAAGGACCTGCCTACGCAGACCCAGGGGGTCGCAGACTGCGTATGGGCTGCATACGTACATGTGCCAGAACCCTCTTCGTTCTGCCCTGTAGGGCTCCTGTAAGGGAAGCGTTTGGGCCGAGGATGGAAGAGGAGAAGTCTGCGAGGGTGACGTGGGAGGGTGGGGATGGAAACGGGGGTCCTGGACGTCTAGACGGGGGTCCTGGCATCTTCTAGTCTCCATCAGGAGATTCTCATCTCCCCCACGCTCCGTCCCCCAGGGCGTGACGTTCCGCGTGGAGGGGGGCGAGCTGGTGATGGGGCTCATCTCCCCCGCCCCCCGTCCCCCAGGGTGTGACGTTCCGCGTGGAGGGGGCGAGCTGGTGATGGGGCTCATCTCCCCCACCGACCCCCCCCCCCCCCCCCCCGTCCCCCAGGGCGTGACGTTCCGCGTGGAGGGGGGCGAGCTGGTGATCGCACGCATCCTGCACGGGGGCATGGTGGCCCAGCAAGGCCTGCTGCACGTGGGCGACATCATCAAGGAGGTGAACGGGCAGCCGGTGGGCAGCGACCCCCGGGCGCTGCAGGAGCTCCTGCGCAGCGCCAGCGGCAGCGTCATCCTCAAGATCCTGCCCAGCTACCAGGAGCCCCACCTGCCCCGCCAGGTGAGTCCCTCCGCCGAGGTGCCCGCCAGCGCGAGGCCCCAGGGGGCGCCGAGCCTCCCCATCAGGGTCACAGGCTGGGGGGGAGCCACGCTGCAACCGGCGTTGAAAAGCAAGCTAGGGGGCGTGATCCGCGGCTGGGGAGGCAAGCGACGCGGACACCCACAGGCATCTGCCCTCGTCTTGGGCGCTCACGTGCACGGGTGAGGGGTGTGCGTGCATTCAAGGCCCGCGGTGCCCAAGTGCACAAGCGCGTGCCCGGTGTGCGGCTGTCTGCGTGCCCGTGTGTCCGCGTGGGCACGCAGAGTCGGACTGCCAGGCGCCCTATCCCGCCGCCTCTCTGGGGGCGGGTTGTGGAGGTCTGGCTGCTTCCCCCGCCTCCCCTGTTGGCCCTGCAGCGGCCTGCCAGAGCCCCTGCCTCCCAGGGGCAGAGGGGAGAGGATGGAGGGATCCTGCCTTAGGTGTCAGGGTCTCTGTCCTGCCTCCTCCTCCTCGGAAGGTGGGGCCCGGGCCCCAGGCCCGAGCGATCTCCCATCCTTCTGATTAAGGCCTTTTGTTCTCCACGCAGAGGGAGGCTGGTACCAGGGAGCTGGCCAGGCGGGCCTGGGGGCATCACTCCTTTGTTAAAGGGACAGTACCAGGGCCTCTCTCCTCTGTGTGAGGGAAGGGGGGAGAGGGTGGACTCTATGACCCCCCCCCCCCATGAGGTTGGGGACGGTGGGGTGGGGGATGGGAGAGGGCCCATCCCCTCCAGCCTTCCCTGCTCCTTCCCCTGACCCCTCCCTGACCCCGGGCCAGGTGTTTGTGAAATGCCACTTCGACTACGACCCGGCCCGGGACAGCCTCATCCCCTGCAAGGAGGCCGGCCTGCGCTTCAGCGCCGGGGACCTGCTCCAGATCGTCAACCAGGACGACGCCAACTGGTGGCAGGCGAGCCTCGGGCGCCCGCGCGGCCTCTCCGGGCGCGGTGAGGGGGTCGGGTAGGGTGTGGGGGCGCCCCCTCACTCAGGCAGCGCCGTGGCCCTGTCCGTTGTAGGCCTGCCACGTGGAGGGAGGCAGCGCCGGGCTCATCCCCAGCCAGCTGCTGGAGGAGAAGCGCAAAGCCTTCGTCAAACGCGATCTGGAGCTGACGCCCAACTCAGGTATAGGCCCCTGGTCCTCCTCGGGGACCTGCCTGCACCCCGGCCCGGCCTCACTCACCCCTCTCTCTGCGGCCAGGGACCCTGTGCGGCAGCCTTTCAGGGAAGAAGAAGAAACGAATGATGTATCTGACCACCAAGAATGCAGGTGGGTATTGTGGGCGCCCGCCCCCGCCCTCCTCGCACATGGCACCTCCCCTCTCTGCCCCCTCCCGTGCCTTGTGGGTACGCTCCCCTGGCTCTGACCCTGCCCAGTTCCTTCCTGCTGCCCCCGGCCCCTGAGAGCCCCGCCCCGCCCCGCCCTCTCCGCCCGGTGAGCAGCGCCGCCTCCCTGTGCGCAGAGTTTGACCGCCACGAGCTGCTCATCTACGAGGAGGTGGCCCGCATGCCCCCTTTCCGCCGGAAAACCCTGGTGCTGATCGGGGCTCAGGGCGTGGGGCGGCGCAGCCTCAAGAACAAGCTCATCATGTGGGACCCGGACCGCTACGGCACCACGGTGCCCTGTGAGTGGGAGCTGGGCCTGCTGGCTGGGGGTCGGAAGTGGGAGTGCCCCCCCACCCCCAGGCCAGGACGGGGCGCACGGAATGGGCAAATGCATGGGCACCTCGTGGAGTAGCGCTTTGGGTGTGAGGTGTGGGGCGCGCGCCCTCTAGGGGCAGGTGGGGGAACTGCAGGCTGGGATGTTTGGGGGAGCTGTCCCTTGAGCCTGTGGCCAGATGGGCTGGACTAGCCTTGCCTTTTCTCACGTTTCACTTGCTTAAAAGCCCAGCGGGGCCCTGATGTGAAACGGCGACATGAGCTGTGTGTGGCCTCATGGAAGGCGGGGCCTCTCGGTGACAGAACCAGTTGGGGTGAAAGCTCCTGCTTTTTGGGGGGCAAGAGCCAGGCCAGCTTGGCCTTGCTTTACGGTTCCACATGGTCCTCTCGGGGCCTCTGCTCCCCCGCTGTGAGCCCCGGGCTGGCTTCTCTCAATATGGATGTCTAAAGAGTCTGTGTGTGTGTGCGCGCCAGCGGTGAGGGCGAGGGCGCGGTGTGTGGGAGGCAGCAGAACATGGCGTGTATGTCTGAGGCGGTGCCCGCTCGGTCCCCCCTCCTCCCTGCAGACACATCCAGGCGGCCCAAAGACTCGGAGCGGGAAGGCCAGGGCTACAGCTTCGTGTCCCGCGCGGAGATGGAGGCTGACATCCGTGCGGGGCGCTACCTGGAGCATGGCGAGTACGAGGGCAACCTGTACGGCACGCGCATCGACTCCATCCGGGGCGTGGTGGCCGCCGGCAAGGTGTGCGTGCTGGACGTCAACCCCCAGGTATGCCGGCCTGCTCCCCCCCCCCCTCCCGCCGTCTGCCCAGTATCCCCCCTGGGTACTCTGATTCCCCCGCGCCCCTCCCCGTATTCCCGGCACTTATCTCCCAAGCCCCCCTCCATGGCTGCTAGGGACCAAGCCCCCTGACCCCCTCTCTCTCAGCCTCCAAGCCCCCCTACTCCTCTGGTCTCCTCAGTTACCCCTTCCCCAGCTACTTGTCAGCTGGACCTCTAACATGCTCCTCCAGGACTGATGTCTCACTCATTCCCAGGGACCCGTCTTCAGCCCCACCACCCCACAGGTTCCCTTCTCTCCTGCAGGCGGTGAAGGTGCTGAGAACAGCCGAGTTTGTCCCTTACGTCGTGTTCATCGAGGCCCCCGACTACGAGACCCTTCGGGCCATGAACCGGGCCGCCCTGGAAAGTGGGGTGTCTACCAAGCAGCTCACGGTGAGGGGCTCTGAAGCGCAGGGGGAGGGGGCAGGCCAGAGCTGAGGAGGAGAAGGGGTGTGGAGGTCGGGGAGAGGCTCCGTCCTCCCCAGGCATCGGTGAAGGAGGAGGCCACGTTCCCACCTCACAGTGTGGAGGCGGGAGTCTGAGCGGGGAAGGAAGTGCCTGCATTCCCATGGAGTCAGGGGCACAGCTGGCCAGAGGGGCGGGAGCTTCTGCCAGGTTCCCTGCTCCACCCACGCTGTGGGGACAGTGCTGACCAAAGGGAGCCCCGAGGGCCGGTGGGATTCTGTGGGCAGAGGCAGGGGGATTCTGGAAAAGGCTGAAGGAAGGGAGGAAAACAGGCTGGAGGGTTGCTAGGGGGATTGTTAGCCTTGGGGAGGTGGCAGTGCTGGGGGAGAGGCTTTAAATTGGGTATTGCAGGACTCCAGGGCACCCCCCCCTCACCTCCCCCCCTTGGAGCAGCCTGTTCCCCAAGAGGGATAGGGTTTGCAGAACTCCTTGCGCAGGAGTCCCTCTGCTGGCCATACCTGGTACTGCCACTCTCAGGGTCCCCATCAGCATTGCTCAGGCCTTGGAGAGGCAGTTTGGGCTGGACTCCCCTCTGCTGCCTGCCACCCTGGCCACAAACACCGAAGACTGGTGCTGCTGGGACATGCTGGGCCGGCCCCAGCGCTCCCATCTCTGCTATTTAAGGCAGCGTTCAAGTCCCTTCTCACCCCTGCCCCTGCCTGACCAGCTTGGGCTGGGTCTGGGGTGGGGGTTGCACCAGTACCAGGTCTGACAAGTGCCTCTCGGGCTGCCTGATCAGACTGGAGGCAGCATTGGCTTGGGAGTCAGGCAGGCTCTGTGGAGCCACTGGCTGCTGATTGCGTGAACTCTTGGCGCCTCCGTTTTCTCTGTTGTAAATGGGGACTGATGAGCCCTGCCTTGCAGAGCTGGAATGGAAATTCTGTGAGTTGTAGAGATGTTAGTGCCATGTTTGGCTCTTACTAGGGGCTATTTCCTTCCTTCCTTTTACCCGTCTGTCTGTCCCTGGTTGCAGGAGAGCACCTTGGGACATGTAGGGAGGGGCTCCTCGCCAGGGAGTCTGCACCCCCCACGGCTGGCCTCTGGGGCGGGGTCTCCGTGGGGCAGGCGGGCTGCAGATGGGGGGCGATGGGGGTGAGCGGGGGACACTGACCGGCGGGGGCTCCCCCTGTGTTGGCAGGAGGCGGACCTGAGGCGGACCGTGGAGGAGAGCAGCCGCATCCAGAGGGGCTACGGGCACTACTTCGACCTCAGCCTGGTCAACTGCAACCTGGAGAGGACCTTCCGCGAGCTGCAGGCCGCCATGGAGAAGCTTCGGACGGAGCCCCAGTGGGTGCCCGTCAGCTGGGTGTACTGAGCCTGCCGGACTGGACCTTGTCCCCTCCGGGCTGCGACCGGGACACCCGGACCCCTTCCCTCCCCAGCCACGCCCCTCAGCCACGGTCCTTCGCTCCGCCCCGGGGAGCGGCTCCTCGCGGGCCCCGAGGCTGGCTCCGGCGCGGAGGCACGCACTGCCAGGGAGGTGGGTGTTCGTGGGGCACCTCTGTGCCCAGGTGCTGCCCCCTCCCGATGCCCATCGGCCACCAGATGTTCCTCCTGGAGGGCCACACGGTGCCCGGGACTGTGTCAGAGTCACCTCCCGGGGCTCAGACCAGAGGCGGGGAGAGCTGCTTAGGGACCACATGGTCAGGAGGTGCACGGCCCCTGCCACCGCTCTGCAGTCAGCTTCTCTCCTCTGGACTGACCACATCACCCTACTCCCGAGCTCCTCCCCCTCCCCGCTCTGTCTCGGAGCAGGCCTCAGGCTTTTCCCCCTGTGGCCAGGGGAGGGGCAGCCCCCCCCCGGGCAGCCAGGCGGGCCTGGGCAGTGGGGCCACCCTGGTGCCGTCCCGAAGGCTGCAGGAGCCAGAGCAGGAGCCAGGTGTCACCGCCGGGAGCAGGGCGGCTCTCCGCTCCCTGGGACGAGGCCGAGGCCCCCGCACGGACACTGCCCTGAAGTCCCTCGTCCACAGCTTTTCACTGCCGAGGTCTCTCCGCAGACTTCCCCCACGCGCCCGGCAGGCCAGCAGGCAGGGCCAGGCCGGCAGGGGCAGCAGGCTCCGCCCAGGTCAGGGGGCGTGGGAGGCCGAGCCCTGACCCTAGGAGCCTGCTGCTGCTGACCGAAGAGCTCCAGACTGCCCGTGGCCCGTGGTGGACACACCTGGGCTCCCTGTTCCGACCATGGTCCATCGGGGTCTTCGCTCTGGCCAGGCCCACGTGTCAGGACTGTCGGGGGGCTCAGGGAGGATGCGGAGGGGAGCTGTGAGCCCTGGGCCGCTAGTATTGTGTCCTGACCGGCTCCTCACCGCCCAGCGCCAGGGGGTGGCGTCCAGACTCTTTCTGTGCCGTGTCCGTCCGCATGCGACACCTGGTCTGGGTTTCTGCCACCGGCACGTGTGTGTCGGGCTGGGGTTTTGGAGAGGAGACGCTTTGGAGGTCACTCTTCGGGTCCCCGTTTCAGGGTTTCCCATCAGCTCCCATGTCTTAGGAGACACTTGCCCTAGATTCTAGAGCCTTGACCCGCCCGGATGTCTTCCTCCAGCTCTTTTATTGTCCCCTGACCCCGAATGCCACTCTCCTGTCCTGGGAGGGCAATTGTGTAAAATAGGAGACCCCCCCCCTTTTTTTTTTTTTTTAGAGAAAGGAAGGGAGAGAGAGCGAGAGCGAGCGAGAGAGAGAGAGAGAGAGAGAAACATGGATTGAGAGAGAGAGAGAGAGAGAGAGAGAGAGAGAGAGAGAGAGAGACATCGATTGGTTGTCTTCCCATGTGCCCCAACTGGTGAATGAACCGGCAACCTGGGTGTGTGCCCTGACCGGGAATCGAACCCACAACCTTTTGGTGTACGAGTCGATGCTCCAGCCAACTGAGTCCTACTAGCCAGGGTGAGAATCCCTTTGCAAAAAGAATGCTGTCCTCACTTTCCCCAGGCATCTCATCCCTCATCCTTCTCTGCGGTCCTTCCTGGGGTGACCCCCCAGCCCCCCGTGCTCCCCGCTCCTTCTGAATGTCAGTCAGTGTTCGCTGCAGCGTCAGCCCGAGCTGGCCCCTGAACCACTGTGTGCCCGTTTCCTGGGGAAGGGGAGGGAGAAGAAACAGAATATTTATTACAAAGTTAGAAATATATTTATTATATTAGGGATCTCATTGCATTTGCATAAGGTGTGCAAATGAGATGTCCAGGTCAAGCCTGCGCCCATCTCATTTGCATAGCTCTGCATCCACTATGCAGTCATCTTTATACTCCTCTTTTCCCTTTCGTCAGCCTTCTTTTTGTCCTTAACTCAACTCTTCCATCGCCCTCCCCCTCAGCCCAGGGGGACTGGGAGTGGGAGGGAAATGGGGTGTCCTTTGCCAGGCCCCTGGTTAACCTCTGACCAAAAGATGGGGTCAGGGGAGCTGGGCGCATTGCTGGGGAGTTGGCAGGTGGCACGTTGGGGCGACTCTCCAGGGTTGATGCTCTCTGGCACCCTCACCTCTAGTGATTCCCCGCGGGCAGGGCTGGGCCCCCTCTCCTGTCCGTCCCTCTCCGAACAGCGTGCTACCTCCCTGCGTAAGCCCCACTCCCCACCGAGTTCGCTCTGACTCCGTCCTCCCTCCTCTCCCGTGGATGCTTGTATCTGAGGGACTTCAGGATCATGAGGCCCTGCCCCCACAGTCCACACTAAGTCTGAGCCCATTTGCCCCCTCCCCCCCCCCGCCCCAGCTCCCTCAGCCCCCAGTTCCTGAGCTTTCTTTCTGATTGGTTTTCTTTCTTTTCTGTTGATTAAATGTGAAAAAAAAGGCATCTGGGCTGTTTGTCTTTATTTATTTATTTATTTTTATTGATTTCAGAGAGGAAGGGAGAGGGAGAGAGAGATAGAAACATCAATGATAAGAGAGAATCATTGACCGACTGCCTCCTGCACGCCCCACACTGGGGATCAAGCCTGCAACCCAGGCATGTGCCTTTGGCCAGAATAGAACCTGAGACCCTTCAGCCCGGAGGCCGATGCTCTACACACTGAGCCAAACCGGCTAGGCATGGGCTGTTTGTCTTTGGTTGGGGTCGGCGGATGGCTTCTGGAGAGGGCGAAAGCAGGGAACAGGGCACAGATGGTTCTGGAATGGATGCTGAGGGACATGGTTTGTGTTCTGTGATGTCTTCTGAAATTCCCTGTCCCGCCATTCCGCACTCCACACCCCCAGGATGCTCTTTCTAAACGGTGGTGTCCAGTAGCCTGGGAACATCCTGGCCGGGACTCCGTGGCTGATCCACTCAGCATCCCCGAGAACGAGCTGTGCGGTCTCAGCAGGTCCCTCTCCTCCCCTGGGCCTCGGCAAGCTTTTTTATTTATTTTTTTTTTGGGGGGTGGGGTGGGGGTGGGTATAGATTGTTAAACCCACGTGGTCTCATCAAGATGGGCAGATCTGCTGCCTTTGCTCCAGGCTTACTGGCCCCACTTGGATCATTGTGGCACCCCTCCCAGTGGCCAGTGCTGGTGCCTGACGTATTTTCAAAGAGTTGTAGGTGCAGAGCACCTCACTCTTAGCTCACAGGTGCCCCGAAGCACCTCTGGGTACAATGAGGGCACAGTGAGGAACATTCATGAGGAGGCCATGGGGTCCTTCTAGCCGCTTCCGCTGGTTCAGCCCCTGGTCCTGCAGAGCAGCCTGGGCCTGGGCCTGGCCAGCAGTGCTGGTGTTAGTCAGACACAGGCAGAGCAAGGACGATGGGCCAGGCACGGAAACTCGGGGCGGAGAGCTCTGATGCCGGCAAGGGGCAAACTGAAAAAACAAGAACCTTGTCCCAGAGTGACCCATCCTCCCCTAGCATATCGCTAGTCTCGTGGTTTAGACCCTCTGACCTTTTCCTCCTGGAAGATAACGTCTAGGCCTCAGTATGTCAGCTCCAGGCCCAGAAAAGCAGCAAAACTGGACACGTGACACCTTGGCTGCCTTAGGACCAGCTGCTCTGACTAATGATCCTCTGCCCTAACACCGACCAATCAGTGGAGACCATGACCCTGAAAGAGCACAGCTGGAAAGCTGGTGAATATTCTTTGGAAACCTGCCCTAAGATTTTCAGCAGAGAGAGAGAAGGAGAGAGAGAGGAGAGAAATATGCTCAGGACAAAGGACCCAAATTGCATACCCGTGCCATTCCCTTCCTCCTCTCCTTCCCCAACAGGGACATAGCCCCTAACCCTGTAACCTCTAAGGCAGCAGTTGCCAGCCTTTCAGACCTCACGGACCACCAGTGGTCTGCGAACCACGCGTTGGTGACCGCTGCTCTAAGGGACCCCATGTCACTTACAACAGGGGGAGCAATGGGCAGCAGCAGCTCATCCCGGGCTCACCCCCGGACCCGTCTCCAAGGCCCCCTCTTCCCTGACTTCTCCGTGAGCCGGAGCCGCCCCGCCTCGGCTCCCCTGTCGCTTCTTCTGTGCCCTCCCTCGTTTCACTGTCCGAGGTGCACTTTTGTTGCCATCATGGACCCAGTCCCCTTTGGCTCAGGGCTGCGTAGCCCTTCTCCTTGGTTGTCCCCATCCCCCGTCCCCTTTTCCTGAAATAAAGCCATGTTTTCTTTACCCACCATCTGAGAGGGCTTATGTAATAGCCTGCCCGGGCCTCATGGCAGTCACCAGCAGTGATTTCGGTGGTGACGGAGGAATTTTAGCTGGTGACGGCTTGGTCTTTTGGGGAAACTTTGAGCAAATGACAAGAGGCACATTACACAAACCTTATAAGTCCTAGGGCTGTATCGAGCCAAAGTTATAGACGACATAAAAGATTACTCCAGGCTAGACTGCCTGCGAGGCTCCGTATGCAGGCCAGGTTAGGGGCCATTCCTCCGGCCACTCTCACAGGGACCGGGTAGAGGCTGTGAGAGATGCGGATGGCGAGGCCCCGGTGGGAGTGAAACTGGTCCTGCCATTTCAGAAAGCTGTGTTAAACCGCCGCAAAGAGAACCTAACTCCCGCGGCTGCATGCTTTTTTCCCCCTTCTTTTTCTTTCCCTGAACAGGTTTTATTACACGCGGGGGATGGGGCTCAGTCCGTGGCTACTGCCTGCCTCGTGGCTGCCGGGACATTCTCAGCGCCTCTCTCTTCCTCTTGGCGTGGATGGGTGTCCCCACCCTTTTCTGGATAAACTGCAGGGCCCTCTTGTCCTCAGAGATCCGGAGCGGCTCCATGCGCACCGCTCAGAGGGGGCAGAGCCTCACACCTCTGAGACCGGGGCCTGCAGGAACGTGGGTGGCTGGTGAGGCGCCTGCGGCGGCGGCTCACAGCTTTGTCCCCTCGTGGCCCTGCTGAGACCCACGGCCCCGGGGGGGGGGGGGGGGGCGCAGAGCCATGGCGGCGGCCCCGGGGTCCGTGGCGGCGGATCCCCCCGGACCGACCAACCTGCCGAATGCTTTTGAAAAGAAAGGGTTTGCTGGGCCGTATCGCCGGCCAGAGGAGGCCCAGGCCCCCAGCGGGAGGTCTGAGCCGCCAACAGCAGGATTCGGTGGGGAGGCCACGTGACCCCGCCCCGGAGTCCACGTGCGTTTTCCTGTGTTTTGTTTCGGGGAAGAAGGATGCCGTTTGTTTGGACGGAATTTGCATCGGCTGCAGAAGGGGCTGCGATAAGGGGACGCGGGGACAGTTGGGTGATAGGAGCCCGTGCCGGGGAAGGAAGGACCCAGCTCTGATTGGTTTCAGGCAGCGGTCCAGGACATCCATCCGCGGGCAGGATGCGGGGATGGCTGGGGTCAGCGGGCCGATGCCCGGAGGTGGGCTCAGCTCCAGGAACATTCAGGGAGGTCAGCAGTCTTTCGTCAGCTGGCCCACAGCTACGAACTGGTTAATTAACTCACCACTGCAGCCATTCACCGGGGAGTTATTCCTGAATGTCTCCTTCTCTCGCTCTCTTGCCTGCTGTGATTTAATTTGGAACATCGCAGAATTGTTCTTTTGCCGGCTGTGTAGCAATAGGTATCAGCAACTTCAGAAATATTTATACCCCGTGACCCGGCACTTTCACATTCGCAAACCCGTCTTCCAGAAACCTCCACGTGCAGATAAAGCCTTGTGCAGAGCAAACGTGGGAAATCGTTATCTAGGGAAAGAGAACAATGAAATTAAAGCACGCTGATATGACAAACTTTGACACAGCTGATAAAGACTTTATTTATAAAAAGGTTTGTAAAAACATGGAGAAATGCTTATTTGCTCTAAGAGTTAAGTGGGGGGAAGCAGGATATGAAGTTGTACATGCAAAATAATTTGCAAAAGAACACCAGCAAACGATGCTGAGAAAAAAAAAAGACTGGAAGGAAATACAACGAAATGCAGTAATGAGGGTCTCTGGGTAGTGGTGAGAGGATTAATGACTTTTTTCCTTCTATTTTCTTCTTTTCCCTCCAAGTTTTGTACACCGGGCAGGCTATCCCCTCTCAACCCCGCCCCCCGCCCCAATTTCACTGTAAAAAAAAAAGAAGAAGAAGAAAGAAAAAGAATAGCAGCTCTGGGGCCAGACTCAGGGTCACCTTAGGTTCCCCGTAGGTTCCTGCCCTAACCCCTTCCTTCTCCATTTCAGAGACCCCCCTGCACTAGAGGCTTCCTACCCTCCCCCCAGCCCCTCACCAGCACCCACAGGCAACGAACCCTTTCTCAACAAGGAAGGAGCCAGGCTTTTCTCCATCCTTCTCCCGAAGCCTGGAGGGCATGCCTGGCTGGGTGGGGAGATCAGAAAGGCGACTCCCTGCCTCCCCGTGTGTACCTGCCCCGGGCTGGCCTCAGGCAGGCCCAGGACAGCCTCCAGCTGGGTCCTGGTGGGCAGAGCATCCCTGTGGGGCAGGCGGAAGACCCCACATTCCAAATGTAAGTCCTGAGCTGGAAGGACAGAGAGTTCAGGGTGCCCAGGGGTTCTCCACCTTAAATCACCCCGAGTCCTGGGCCCAGCGCCAGGGCCTGTTCGGAAGGAGGTGATGGAGCCCAGGAATCACTTTGTTAAGCAGCTTCCTGAGGCCTGGGACGCAGTGGTTCCCAGCTGCACTTGGAGAAGTCAGAACTGGTCCAGCCACAGGCTCCCTCCTCCCCTCCAGCTTCTGCAGGAGAAAGTGGTGCTGCCTCTGAGGATGGAGGGGGGGAGGAGCCGGTGGGCCTGGAGGGGGCGGAGGGGAGCCGCTGCTGGGTCCGGGCCTGGAGGTTGGGGAGCCGGCTGCTGGGTCCGGCCCCGGAGGTTGGGGAGCCAGCTGCTGGGTCCGGGCCCGGAGGTTGGGGAGCCGGCTGCTGGGTCCAGGCCCGGAGGTTGGGGAGCCGGCTGCTGGGTCCGGCCCGGAGGTTGGGGAGCCGGCTGCTGGGTCCGGGCCCCGGAGGTTGCCGGCAGCAGGTGCACCCAGATCAGGCCTTCTGCGCCCGCCTGGCCCTGGCGAGGGCCCGGGGATGTGAACGTGCTGGGAGGGCCCGGGCTCGCTGGAACCGCGAGGCCACGGGGCAGGCTGACACGGGCGTCCAGGTCTGGCTGGGGGTCCAGGGGAGCCAGCAGCCTGCGGAGGCCTGGCGCCCGGCGGGCGGACGTGGAGGCCGTGGCCCGAAGCTCATCAGAAGGAGCACAGATCCAGCCGCTCCGGGCTCGGCGGGTGGCAGGCCCGGCCCGGAGGGCGCTCTGCGGCTAGACCGGGATGAACACCGAGGATCTGAGTTCCTCCTCGGACACGTGAAAGGGAGGCCCTGGGTCCCGGGAAGAGGCCTCCTCTTCCTCCGGAGTCTGGAAGGAAAGACAGCAGCGGGGTTGGAAGCAGAGCCCAGGCGGGGGGATCTGTGCAGCCACCGGTCCACCCCAGAGCCTCTCCCCAGCTCCAGGCCTCTGTCCGTCCATCTGAAGGCACAGGAACGAGCAACTCCTCCCCAGAACCCCCAGGCTTGATTCACCACCCCTCCCCCCTGGGCCTCCTTCTACCCCCCTCTCCCCCCACAGGGAGCCCAGGCCCGGCTCTGGCTTTAGATGATGGAATCCTGCCAGCCCCGAGCTCTCTAAGCCAACGGTCGTCAACCGGTGGCCCCTGAGGTCCGAGAGGTTGGCGGCCGCTGGTTTAGGCTGTGATTCCCCACAAGCAGCCAAGCATTTCCGGGACGGGAAAGGAAGTAAGGTCAAGAGCTCTGGGTCCGCGTGGAACGGCCGAGGCCTGGGGTTACCACGGGGTAGGGGGGTGGGGAGCAGAGTTTGGGGAGCGATGCTAAGGGAAGAGCCCTGTCCCACCTCCCGCACGGTCAGCGCGGGGCCAGGAGAGGTGGCCTTAGACGCCGAGGGCCCGTTCCACACCTGGCCTGGGCGCCGGATCGCCGGGATTGCCGGGATCTCTGCAGAGGGGCTGGCGGAGGGCGGCTGGGGGCCGGCTGGGGGCCCGATGGGGGCCGAGAGGTTGACCACCGCGTACTCCGGGACCAGGCGGCTCTGGAACAGAGACTCGGTCAGAACAGCCCGTTCTTGGCAGCAGGGCCGGTCTGGGAAGGGAAACGCCGGCGGGGTGGCCGTGAGGTCGGTCCCTGACCCCATTGCCTGGGTCTCAGGGGGCCGTGGCCGGGCCCCCATCCTCCCCAAGACTCCGTTTCCCAAGCTGTGAAGTGGGGACGGGGATTTCTGCCTCGGGGTTGTAAGGAGGCCTCCTGACAATGCTTTATCGCTCCGCAGCGGGACTCCTGCCATGACGAGTCTGTTTGCATTATTGCTATTTCCAGCTCTGGCCGCAGGTTCTCTGTAATAGGCTCAGAGAGAGCAGAGCTGGGCGTCTCAAAGATGCACCCAGTAGCAAACAGCGCGAGAAGAATTCTCCAGAGGTCGTACGTCTGAGGAACCCCTCCTGGGTCAGATGGGGAAACCGAGGCACGGGGAGGAGAGGCGGGTGGTGCAGCGGGGACTGGGACCTCCCCAACACGTTCACGTTCACGGGAAGACGGGCAAGTTACGTGGCCTCCCTGGCCCCGGTGCTCCCCTCTGACAGGCTACAGCTGGGAGAGTGTGAGATGAGACAACCCATCCGGACAGGAGCCGCCTGGCCAGGCCCTCAGGACAGCTGTGCGGGAGAGACTGGGCCAGGGGCCTCGGCCACCCCCAGCCTGTGCCCTGCCCCGATGATGTAAGGACCCGGGAGCAGGATGGGGGAGTGGGCCTGGCATCCCAACCTGAGGACCAAGGATATTTTTCCCACTGGTTCTCAGAGAGAGAGAGAGTGGAAAGGAGGGGAGAGACAGGGAAAGAGAGAAACATCCATGTGAGAGAGACACGTTGACTGCAAAACTGAGACCCTCCGGGCCTCTGGCTGACACTCTGAGCACGGAGGCAAACCGCCAGTCCTTCACCCTCACCTCCAGACGCCGCTCAGAACCACAGAAGCCAAAGAAAAGCACAAGTTTCCAGCTGGTCCCATTCACAGGATCTGGCCTCCGACCCCCTGGGGAGACCTGTGCCGTCCTCCTCCTAACAAAGGCCCTGCCCCAGCTCCTCTGCTCCCACGGGGGCAGCCCTCCCTGCGGGCTGGACGCCCAGAGCGGGGACAGGCCTGGGGCGGGCGCTCCCCCAGCCGCCGAGGTCCTCTCTCCTGCCCCAGCGCCTCTCGGGGGGCATTGGGGAGGGGCGAGCCCAGAGGAACAGCCGGTGGCAGCCCTGTCCGTCTCCTTGACCTTTCTCTCCCTCCTGCCCGCCACCTTTAGCCTTGTCCAGCTTCCTGAGACAACAGCAGCTGCTTCCTGAGCCACACCCAGGACCCCACTCCCGCCCCGCCCCGCCCCTCCCCAGAGGGACGGGGCCTGAGGCTTTTGTTTTGGCTGGCGCCAGGAAAGAAGTCGGAGTAGCCCCTTTCCTGGCCCCCGAGTTTAGGAAATCCGAGTGGAGGCCTCTCCGTAAACAGCGGAGGGAGGAGGGGGTGGGTGAGGCAGGTGGGGCTTCGGTTTCCTGAACCCGTGATGCTGCCGCCCTCTCCTCACGTGGAAAGGGGGGTCAGGGCAGGGTCCCCTCTCCAGGGAGATGGGCAAGCTACCCACCCCCACTCCTTCCTCCCCTGGGTTCCCGGAGCACCACCTTCAGGCCGCGTCTCAGAGCCGAGGAAAAGCTCAGGGAGCACAGGAGGGCGTTCTGAAGAGAGGAGAGATGGGAGGTGAGAAATCTGGGTCCAGGTCTCTGTGTGGGCCGCCACGTGCTGTGTGACCTGGGGCAGGATGTTTGCCCTCTCTGGGCCTCCGTTTCCTCTTCTGCACAAGCAGACCAGAGCCTGTAGCTGTCATACTCCGGTGTGTGCCCCAGAATCCACAGGGGCCCAGTTGGGAGAGGATATTCCTGACACCACCTGCCCCCCCACCCCCAGGGGCTCTGAAAGAGGGTGCGCACCCAGCTCAGAGGAGGGCTGGCCTAGATGACCTCAGAGGCCCACTCTGGACCCAGCGCTGATCCCTCTGATTGGAAAAGGGGTTGAGAGGAGGGCGCTGGGCCCGGCCCTCGGTGAGGAGGAAGGCTGTCAGCTCACAGCCTGAAGGGCTGGTCTTGGGGTTCAGAGACACCCTGGCGCCCTGGCGGCGGGAGCTATCCCTGCCTCCAGGTCAGCCACGGAGGACCAGGGAGGGAGGTGCGGAGGAGGAGCCTGGAGCCCTGATTTCCAGCCCTGAGGGCCCCAGCGCCGCCTTGGCCTGCCTCCTGACTCACCACGTGGGAGAGGTGGACCTTGTCATTCTTCTCCGTCTCCGTGTCCAGTTTACCTGGAAGAGATGAGAAGGAGCACCTTGAGGCCAGGAGCAGCCAGGAGTAGGCTGCAGCTGCTCCCACCGAGGGGACTGGCCTCCCTGCATCTCCGGGCAGGGGCTTCCGGAGGGAGTTGGCAGGCAGGTTGGGCAGAAGTGCCCCTTCTAGCTCAGCCCATGGCAGTGATTGGGCCTTTTGGGGTCAGTATGTGGACACCCCCTCGTGTGGGCCAGAACCAGGCTGGGAAGGTAAAATTCTGCCTGCCAAAGTCATTGCTTCTTTGTTTAGCCCTCACCCAAAGAGTGAGAACATGCCTTCCACTGATTTTTAGAGAGAGTGGAAAGGATGGGGGAGGGGAAGAGAGAAACCGGTGTGTTAGAGACCATCGGTTGGTTGCCTCCTGCCTGTATCCCAACCGAGGGGTGGGGGGTAAAGAAGGTGGAAGTGGGGATTGAACTTGCAACCAAGGTATATGCCCTTGACCAGGAATCAAACCAGAGACCCTTCGGTCCATGGACAGACACTCTAACACTAGGCAAACCAGCCAGGGCTGAAGTCATTGCTTCTTAAACCTCAGAGTGCATACAGGGGCCCAGGACATGTGATTAAATGCAGATTCTAATTCAGTAGACTGGCCTTGGGGCCCAAGACTGCTACCAGGCTACCAGGAGGGGTCACTGCTGCTAGCTGGGGACCACAGTTTGGGAGGCAACATGTTAAGAGGGTCTGAAGCTTGGCCAGGATGCTCCCACCTGTACGCTCCTCCCCGACTCCTCTGAGGGAACTTGGGGACGTGGGCAAAGCTGACATTTCTTCCTGGGGCCGCCCGGGATGTCCCCTGGGCCCATGGCTGTCTGCACAGGGACAGCACTGCCAGTTTGCAAAGTGCCTTCCCCAGCATCGTCCTGGCTCCACTACTTCCTGGAGATGCAGGCACACGGCCTCGGTCTCTTTCCCTGTGCAATGGGAGCGCTCGTAATAAGTAGTTCCTGCCGAAACCGGTTTGGCTCAGTGGATAGAGCATCGGCCTGCGGACTGGAAGGTCCCAGGTTTGATTCCAGTCAAGGTACAAGGCATGTACCTTAGTTGCAGGCACATCCCCAGTAGGAGGTGTGCAGGAGGCAGCTGATCGATGCTTCTCTCTTATCATTGATGTTTTTAACTTTCTTGTCCCTCTCCCTTCCTCTCTGTAAAAAATCAATAAAATATATATTTAAAACAATAAGTAGTTCCCAACGCCACCGTATTGAGGAGACTAAAGGAGATAACGGCACCACGAGCTACACAACCATGCCCGGCCCCTGGCCGTCTCTGTTCCCGTTATTTCAGGCGTTATCTGTGCTGTCCCACAGCCACACGTGGTCACTGGGCCCTGGAACGGTGACTCCAAATCACACCGGGTTTCAGAGACTCAATCACTAATATTTGTATCTTGTTTCCACGCTGAAATGACTGTGTTTTGGTTATATCGTGTTAAATAAAGTATATGAATAAAATGGACTCCACTAGTTCATTTTTTATTTGTTTCATGCGACTATTAGAGGATTGTAAGTTATAGCCAAAACCAGTTTGGCTCAGCGGTAGAGCGTCGGTCTGCGGACTGAGGGGTCCCAGGTTCGATTCCGGTCAAGGGCATGTGCATTGGTTGCGGGCACATCTCCGGTAGGGGGTGTTCAAGAGGCGGCTGGTCGATGTTTCTCTCTCATCGATGTTTCTAGCTCTCTATCTCTCTCCCTTCCTCTCTGTAAAAAATCAATAAAATATATATTAAAAAAAAAAGAGAGAGAGAGAGAGAGAGAGAGAGAGAGAGAGTTGTAAATTATACACGTGGCTCGTATTCTATTTCTTCTGAAGAAGCCATGACTCAGGAAAGTCAGGCGAGTCCCCCGAGGCCTCAGCTAAGGAGGGGAAGATCGGCATCGGAAGCCACGCCTCCCAGGAAGCCCAGGGCCTCCAGAGACCCCGCGGCCACCGTGTGTGTCCGCTCCAGTTCGAGCACTGGGCCCAGCCTTTCCCGCTGTGGTCAGACCGCACCCGGGAGCGGGACTTGCAGAGACTGGACGTGGCTTCTCTGGGAAGAAATGTGCGGCCGGCACCAGGGACCAAGCATCCAGCGAGTCCCCAGGGACCCCATCTCCACTGCCAACCCCCGGAGACACGCTCAGCTGGTCTGCGCTGGCCAGCCCTCACCCGGATGTCATAACTGCGTGCGATTACGCACGAACCCCCAAGAACAATAGGGAGGGAAGTGCCCGATGGCTCCTGATGGACGTGAGCAAGCCGAGGGCCCCTGCTCTCGCTCCCCCGTTTGACTTACTTTTTTCCTAATGCCGATGGCCCCGTGGCTCCCTCAGAAGGGACTCGTGGTGCCGTATCTCAGACAGACACGCGGAGCCACAGGGCTTCTCGGGGTGATGGCGGGAACTGTGGTCTCAGGGAGATCCCCGGCGGAAAGCCTCCCCCCGACTCCCATCTCCCTGTGCTCACCTCCTTCCTTCCTGCAGCGGAGCAGGCACCTGCCGACGACAGCCAGGCCCGTGACCAGCAGAAGGCTCAGCAGCACCAGGACCGGCGCCAGGATGCGGGACTTGAAGTAGGGCTCACTGCAGGAGGCGCCAGGGGTGGTCACCGGACAGCAGTGGCATGCTGTGCACCCAGACATCCCTGTTCGGAGTCCCAGCCACGTCCCTCGTCTTTCCCAAGGAGATCAGAGGGCACCAGTGGTTCTCATGCCGCCATACAGCTCCTCATGTTGTGGTGACCCCCAACCATAACATTATTTTCGTTGCTACTTCATAACTGTAATTTTGCTACTGTTATGAATCGCAATGTAAATATCTGTGTTTTCCGATGGCCTTAGGCTCTACAGCAGCAGTTCATGACCCCCAGGTTGAGAACCGCTAGCAGGGTTGCCTAAGGCCATCAGAAAACACAGATATTTACATTATGATTCATAACAGTAGTAAAATTACAGTTAAGAAGTAGCAACGAAAATAATGTTGTGGCTGGGGGTCACCACACATGAGAAGCTGTATGAAAGGGTGGCGGCATTAGGAAGGTTGAGAACCACTGATCTAGTCAGTCCAAAGGACCCCAATCTACCCCAACCTCCACTGCCAACCCCGGGCGACACTTTGAGCTGGGTCTGCACTTGCCAGCAGTTACCCGGATGTCAGTAACTGCGTGCAACTGTGCGTGACCCCCCTTCCTCCCACTCCCCCCCCCCCCCCACCCCGCGAGCAATCCTTCAGGTTTGGACCCCAGTTGGGTGGGAAAACATGTTTTTGTTCCATGTTTCCATGCCTGGCACAGGGCCCAATGCCAAGCGTGCAGACAAAAGCTACTGAGCCGGGGTGGCTGTCCCTGAGGCGGGGGCAGGGAGAGGGGCGGGCTCTTCGCCTTGGGCGGGACTGCGTGTCCAGGGAGACAGGGCTGCTGGTCCCTAGAGGTCGGGGGCTCCCTGCTCGAGGGCCCTGCGGAGGGGGAATGAGGGCTGAGTCTGCCCCCACTGCCTCCAGCCGTGGCCGTGGCCGTGGCCGTGGCTGTGGCCAGAGGCTGCCTCCGCCTGGAGGAAGGAATGTGAGTTCCCATTGGCTCAGAGGCTGCTTCCGGTGTGGGGACGGCCTGGGCGGGGAGCTCGGTCACCTGGGGCTCACCTGGGCTTGGTGTCTGTCGCGGAGGGGGCGTCCGGGTACGAGGGAGGCTGAGTGATCCCTGCATGAGGAGAGGTGGCTCTGTGAGGGGGGTGCTCTTCATTCGGAGGGGTCCCTGCGTACGGAGAGGGTCCTGTGTATAGAGGGGGTCCCGCGGGCTCGGGCGGGGGCGTCCCTGCGAGCGGAGAGGCCTCGGCCTCGGCCTCTGTCGTCCCCTGCGTGGTGACTGCCGGGCGGGCACCAGGAGAAGAAGCTACAAGTCCAAAAGCAATGCCTCAGCACCTTCCCTGGCCCCTGCGTCCCATCCCCAGACCGCTGAGCCTTGACCCCTAACCCCTGACCGCTAACCCATTCCATCCCTTCCCCTCCCCATGACCAGTTTCTCAGAACACCCCCACGTAAAGGGCACCCCAGGAAGCAAACAGAGGCCTAGAGAATGTCGTGTGGAGGGAGCCAAGGCTCAGGTAAGCCCCCACACCTGTGCACGGCCTCCAGCCTTCCTGTGCCGCAGCCTGTTCCCTGTGGGGAGGCCCACCCCCACCCCCAAGACCCAGTCCAGGGACCGCTCGGTAGATGCCTTCCTGCCCTCCCCCTACAGTCCTGGCCAGTCGTCACCTCTGCTCTCCCCTGAGAGTCCTCCTGCACCATCCCAGGCCCACCCCCACCCCCGAGGACTCAGGAGTCCTTGATCTCCTTCAACAGCCTGGGGGTCGACAGGACAGGGTGGTAGGGACAGGCCCAGAGGTCAGGCAAAAGGCCCAGACCCTCCTGCTGGCCCCTCAGGCTGTGTCTGCTTCCTGGCTCTGCCGCTTGTGTGACCTTGAGCCAAGGACCTAACCCTGCTGAGCCTCCCACTGCTCCGCTGACAACCCTGCTCCCCGGATGTGGGGCCGCACAGCGCAGTCTGAAGCCAGGCCAGCACCCACTGGCTGTTTCTCTACCAAGGGGCCGAAGAGGGGGGGGAAACCATGCACTCACTCAATGCTGGGGGCTGGGTGTGCCAAGCTCTGGCCTTGGGCTGGAGGCTTGTGGCAAGAGGCTGGAGGGAGGGGGTGGGGGAGGGGGAGCAGCAGGGACCTGGAGGAAAGGAAAGGCTGTCTCAGGGAGGCAGCGATCACTGCTCTGGGCCAGATTTCCTGCCTCGGGAGCAGCCAGCAGCCTTCCCACCCCCTCCCGCATCTCCGCTCAGAGCATGGCCACCTCTCCCCCTTCCTCAGCCACTCGGGAGCCCCGGATGGCAGATTCCAGCGGATTGCTGGCCTTCCGCTCCCGCAGGCCTTGGACCTCCCGCTTTGCGCAGACCTTCAGCTTCCCTGGTCCCCCACTGCCCACCGGCCTTTTCCATGCTGCCCTTCACACCGATGCCAGTTTTGTCTCTAAAGTATCTATTGGGCCCCATCACTTTCTACCTTATTTATTTTTTAAAAAGATATTTTATTGATTTTTTTTTACAGAGAGGAAAAAAGAGGAATAGAGAGAAACATTGATGAGAGAGGAACATCGATCAGCTGCCTCTTGCACACCCCCTACTGGGGATGTGCCCACAACCAAGGTGCATGCCCTTGACGGGAGTTGAACCTGAACCTGGGACCTTTCAGTCCGCAGGCCCAGGCTCTATCCAGTGAGCCACACCGGTTAGGGCACTTTCTACGTCAGAACAGTCCGTGGCTCCCCATTGCCCATACGCTGGGATACAGACTTTCTCGTGCCGTTCAAGGCCTTTGAAACTCAGGCTTCAACCCACTTTGCCAACTTCACCTCTTCCCCATCCCGTGCGCCGACCAGACGGGTACCCTCTAGTCCCATCTCAGCCTCCTGCCTCTTCCATACCTTTGACTTGCTGTTCCTTTGTGTGCCATGCCTTTCCTTCCCATCTCGACCCAACTCACCAAGCACCGGCTCCAAAGTCAACTCCAAACACCCTCCCTGCGAGAAGCCAGTTCTTCGTGTACCCTGTGCGTGGCGCCAGGGGAACTAATGTTCCATTTGTGACAATAACTTGTTTATGGGGTCTCCCCGCTAGGCTGGGACTCCACACGGGCAAAATGCCTCGCCTCTGCGCCAGCACAGTAGGCAGGTGTCTAGCTCCCAGCAGCCACTGGGGCCAAGCTCCCAGCAGCCACTGCACTCCCTGCCTCCCCAGTCCACCAGTCGCCTCCTTTCTGACTTACATGCCATCCTGGACTCTCTTCCTTTCCCACCATTTTCTATTGTGATCTATTGTATCAGTTTTTCTCCAAATGTTCTGAGTAAATGATCAAATCTGCAGATAAATAATATTGTTCTTTTCCTTTCCAATATGTGTACTTCTTATTCTCATCCTATTTCATTGCTGAGGACCTCCAGGTAGTGATGAAGAGTAGTTAAATGGTTGTGGGCATCTTGCCTTGCTCTGACCTTCCCAGAAATTCTTCGAATGCCTTGCCACACTCTGTGGTGTGCAGACACGCACACTGGCTGTGAGAGCTAAGACTTAGCTTTTGGGGAATTTTGTGAGCTGGTTGGTAAACTGTTGGAGGCTGGAAATTGGCCCCGGAGGGGCATTTACACCACAGAAATGGGCAAACACTACAAGTCGGAGTTTTCCCAGTCATTTGTTATTTATATTCACCAGCCCACCACTGCCGTTAGCTTTCTTTATTTTATTTTAAAAAATA
Organism: Pipistrellus hanaki; assembly: GCF_964339955.1. NCBI lineage: Eukaryota > Metazoa > Chordata > Mammalia > Chiroptera > Vespertilionidae > Pipistrellus > Pipistrellus hanaki. The sequence goes on from NC_140518.1 coordinate 13,494,239, forward strand.
TATATATTTTATTGAATTTTACAGAAAGAAAGGGAGAGGAATAGAGAGTTAAAACCATCAATGAGAGAGAATCATTGATCAGCTGCCTCTTGCACACCCGCTTCTTGGGGATGTGCCCGAAACCAAGGTACATGCCCTTGACGGGAATTGAACCTAGGACCCTTGAGTCCGACACTCTATCCACTGAGCCAGACTGGTTAGGGCGAGCTTTCTTTATTTTCAATATCCCAGCTGCCACCAGAGAGAGGCCAGCAGGGTTTGATACCGGAGGATAATATAATGAAAGTAGGAGAGCCTCAAACATACCGTGCTTCCCCGAAAATAAGACATCCTCCGAAAATAAGACCTAGTGCATGGAAAGATAAGACATCCCCTGAAAATAAGACCTAGCTCAACTTTGGGAGAAAAAATTAATATAAGACACTGTCTTATTTTCGGGGAAACAGGGTAGGATTAAATAAAGACCCCAGGGTGATGCGATCTGGCAGTGGGAATGGACCTGGGGTGGCTCTGGGGCCAGGAGAGGGAAAGAGCAGATTCCAAAGCCGGAAGTGACCTGCTTTTGACTCCTGGCCCCACCACTTCCTGCAGGGAGACCCTGGGCAAATCATTTTATCTCTCGGAGCCTCAGTCCCACCTGTGAAATGGGATACAAAGACCTGCCTCGCCCTTACTGACGTGCAGCCTGGGGCTGTGTGCTCCCTGGTTCTGGTTCTCCTCCTCCTCGGCTCAGCAGGTCCAGGTGGGATTCCGGGCACTCAGAAAGGTGCTCGTCCCCTTCCATTGCCCCTTGGCCCCAGCCCAGCCCCAGCCCAGCCCCAGCCCCAGCCCCAGCCCCAGCCCAGCCCCAGCCCCAGCCTCAGCCCCAGCCCAGCCCAGCCCAGCCTAGCCCCAGCCCCAGCCCCAGCCCAGACCCCAGCCCCAGCCCCAGCCTCAGCCTCAGCCCCAGCCCAGCCCAGCCCAGCCCAGGCCCCAGCCCCAGCCTCAGCCCCAGCCCCAGCCCAGCCCAGCCCAGCCCCAGCCCCAGCCCCAGCCCCAGCCTCAGCCCCAGCCCCAACCCAGCCCAGCTCCAGCCCAGCTCCAGCCCAGCCCCAGCCCAGCCCCAGCCCAGCCCAGGCCCCAGCCCCAGCCTCAGCCTCAGCCCCAGCCCCAGCCCAGCCCCAGCCCCAGCCCCAGCCCCAGCCCCAGCCCAGCCCAGCCCAGCCCAGCCCAGCCCCAGCCCCAGCCCCAGCCCCAGCCCCAGCCCAGCCCAGCCCAGCCCAGCCCCAGCCCCAGCCCAGCCCAGGCCCCAGCCCCAGCCTCAGCCTCAGCCCCAGCCCAGCCCAGCCTCAGCCTCAGCCCCAGCCCAGCCCCAGCCCAGCCCCAGCCCCAGCCCCAGCCCCAGCCTCAGCCCCAGCCCCAACCCAGCCCAGCCCCAGCCCAGCCCAGCCCCAGCCCCAGCCCAGCCCCAGCCTTGGCCCCTAATGTTTCGGAGCTCAACAAGCCCCCCTGAGGCTGATTGCCAGGCTCGCCTCACACCTGTCCATCAAACTTCAAGATCTGGGAAGAGGAGGTGAGAAGGAAGAGCAGAGGAGCTACAAGCAGGTGAGGGCAGCGTGGCCATGGCCTAGCCAGTGTTTCCCAAAGTGTGGTACGCGTACCCCCAGGGGGACGGGGAGAGTCTGGTGGGGGTACGCGTTGCACCGGAGTTTGGTGGGGATATGCACTGCACCGTGCTTAGCTGCGCCTAATTCTACGTTCTCAGGAGTGCGAGGGGGACTCAGCGTTACGGAAATTATAGAAGGGGTGCACATATGTCAAAAGTTTGGGAAACACTGGCCTAGGCGATGCTGTGGGGCGGCCCCCGGAGGCAGTGACTACGGGCCCAGCCCGAGGAACCCTCTGGACTCTCTCTGACTCCAGGGAGGGAGGGAATCTTTTGATGTCTCCACAGCTGGGCAGAGAGGAAGGGCACTGAGCCTGGCGGTGGACAGACCTGGGTTTGAGGCTGCCACCTACCAGTGGGGTGACCTTGGGCAGCAGGAGGGAAGGCACAGTGGAGGCTCCTGCAGCAATTTTTGTGCCCCACACGCTGATGCACTCAGTGGTTTCACTGAGCCCCTGAGACACACTCCCATGAGGCATTGCACCCTTCGTGTTGGGGGAACTGGGTCCACTACCCGCCCACCCCTCCCCTTCCCCTGGGCGTCTCCCGCCCCCAGCCAGGGCAGCAGAGGCCTCGTTACCTGGGAGGACCAGCAGGGAGACCAGGAACACCTCGTCAATGCCCAGCTTGGTGATGCCGCACCAGTACTCTCCCGAGTCCTCCAGGGTGAGCTCCCGCAGGGTCACGTTGAGCGTGAGCGTCTGGGGGTGGTCTTGGATGGTCACCCTGCCCTCTGTCCTCTCCTGGCCGTCCTCTCGGGCGTAGACAATGCCGGAGCAGCGGGAGATTACGACGCCCGCCTTCCTGCACCAGTACTTCTTGTTCCCCCGCAGCTTCTCCGAGTAGCTGCACTGCAGGGACACGGTGCCGCCCTCGAACCCTCTCACCTTCTTCGGCTCCGTCAGCGCTTCGTGACCTGCGACCACAGCAGGGACAGGGGTCAGCCTTCCCCGGGTTCGAGCACCGCGGTCAAGACCAGAGGTTTTTCCCCATCTCCCCTCTCTGGGGGCAGCCCTGTCAGAGCTGGTACTCCCCTCCCACCAGGGGACCTGGGGCAGGGCTGTTGAAATAGATATTTCAACAAGCGGTCTAACAAGCGGTCACGTTCATCGCTGGAGACTCAGATTTAAAGATGGGCTAAAAATAACAATAAATGAAAAGGCAGGATGCAAAGGTATATAGATCCTGGATTATCTGGTTTTATTTTGTGTGTGTGTGTGTGTGTGTGTGTGTGTGTGTGTGTGTGTTTAAAAAAAAATACTTTTGCCCTAACTGGTTTGGCTCAGTGGATAGATCGTTGGCCTATGGAGTGAAGGGTCCTGGGTTTGGTTCCGGTCAAGGGCACCTGCCTGGGTTGCAGGTTTCATCCCCAGAAGGGGGCATGCAGGAGGCAGCCGATTGATGATTCTCTCTCATCATTGATGTTTCTATCTTTCTCTCTATTCCTTCCTCTCTGAAATCAATTAAAAAAAAATATATATATATATATATATATATATATAACCAAAACCAGTTTGGCTCAGTGGATAGAGAGACGTCAGCGGACTGAAAGGTCCCAGGTTCGATTCCGGTCAAGGGCATGTACCTTGGTTTCTGGCACATCCCTTGTGGGGGGTGTGCGGAGGTAGCTGATCAATGTTTCTCTCTCATCGATGTTCTAACTCTCTATCCCTCTCCCTTCCTCTCTGTAAAAAAATCAATAAAATATATTAAAAAATAAAATTTAAAAATATATATAAAAGAAAAAATACTTTTAATACACACACAGTCAGCCCATTAGCTTTGGTTATCTCTGTCGGTGACATTCTCTTCTCCGCAATGCACACTTGGTAATTTGTTCTTTTAAAATATTATTTTATTTTTCTATTACAGTTCCCATTCCATATTATTCCATATTAGTTTTATGTGTACAGCATGGTGGTGGGACAGCCACAGACTTTACACAGTGTTCCCCCTGCTATTTCCAGTACCACCTGGCCCCCTACAAGTTATTACAATATTATAGGCTGTATTCTCTGTACTGTACATCCCCGTGACTGTTCCGTTACCACCCATCCATCCTTCTGAATCCCTTCCCCCTTTTCACCCAGTCCTCCCGCCCTCCTCCCTCTGGCAACCACCAGTCTGTTCTCTGTCTATGAGTCCGTTTCCGTTGTATTCCTTTGTTTATTTTGTTCTTTAGATTCCACATATAAGAGAAATCATACGGTGTTTGTCTTCCTCTGACTGACTGACCTCGCGTAGCATAAGCCCCTCTAGGTCCACCCCTGCCGTCCCAAATGCTAAGACTTCATTCTCGTGTCATGTAAGATGTTATCACATGGGAGACACACCATCATTTTACACACTGCTAAGAAAAACATTGTCAGTTGAACAGCTGGCATCACTTACAAAATGCATCCTGATTGTTGATGTTGAAAGGTTAACAAGAAAGCAGGCCTGTGAACGGATGGAACGTGAAAATGGCCTCTCAGGGTTGCTGTGTGTTGAGCAGCGGTTCAAGAAACGTTTGCTGAGTTTAACGTGGCAACTGTCTGGGGGGTGTCTGCTCCGCCTCCGAGCAGGAAAGCGATGAGAGAGGAAAGCCACACAGCTTTCTCTCACAGCCACGAAGGAGCTGGACCCCAGGCCGGGAAACACCTGGTTCTGGGTTCCAGAACCACAAGGGCCGGCCCTCTGAGGGCTCAGGAGGCCTGGGAGGGGGTGAAGCTGGACGCAGCAGGCAGGGCTGGGTCACAGCCACAGCACGGCGGGAAAGGAAATGTCGGTTCAGGGGTCCTCTCTCGGCAGACTCACAGCCTCCGCCCTCCGCCCCGCCACGACTCCCCCTGCCCCGTCTCACCTGGGAGCAGGAGGCAGCCCCACAGCAGCACCAGGGGCCTCATGGCGGGCACAGGACACGCAGCGGCACAGGCAGCGAACTGGGAGCGCCTCTGGGGAGCACGCGAGCTTTGACTTCCTCCAGATGAGGGATCCAAGCGAGGAAGGGAGGGGAGGGGCCCTGTGGGTCACCCCGGGCACCCAGCCCAGGGATCCGCCTTGGCCATTCAATCTAACGACCTCCCTCCTCCCTTAACCTCCTCCCCCCTAGAATATTCCACGAGAGCACTCCTTCCAAACCCCTGCCCTTTCCAAGGAGTCTTAACCGTGGCCACAGCCATGCACCCGAGGGGGTCTGTGTGTAAAATCCAGGGAGTCCATGAACTGGGATGAGAAAAAAAAAATTACATCTTGACTTCCTCTAAGCTTTACTATCTTTTCCTTCTATTGTGAGTGTTAACAGGACCTGTGACAAATCACAGACACTAGCACGTCAAGTTGTCACCGATAACCCAAGATATGGTGGCTGCTCCTCACTGCATGGGAAAGCCTTAGCTATTAGATTGGCCACCAGAGCTGGTTTCTAAAGCGGCCATAGAGAAGCACATTGACTCCTATATTACACACGTACGTATTTTGATAACCACTTCAATGTTATTGGTTTTCTTCTAAGCGTGTGTATGTTATATATTTAAAAGACCATTATTCTGCCCGACCTGGGTGGCTCAGTGGTTGAGCATCGACCTATGAACCAGGAGGTCATGGTTCAATTCCCAGCGAGGGCATATGCCCCGGTTGTGGGCTGGATCCCCAGTGTGGGGCGTGCAGGAGGCAGCCTTATTTTTATTTATTTTTTTTTTTGTGGCAATTGTGATATTGAGATTTATTTTTAAAATTTCTTTTGTCAGTCAATTCCAAAGCAATTTTGTTTCATTCATTCACTAGTTCCCTTGTTTTGTCTCTTAGTTCATTCAACCAATATTTACTATCATTAGAGCATTTTTGCTGGATACTCTGTTTTTATTGTTGTTGTTTTGTTGTTATTTTTTTTTTTTAAATCAATCTTTATTGTTCATATTATTACAAAGGTTCCTCTTTTCTTCCCCCCTCCACCAGGTTCCCACCCCACCCTCTGCCCCCTCCCCATCCCCCATTGTCCTCATCCATAGGTGCACAGTTTATGTTCAGTCTCTTCCTCCCTCCCTTTCCCCGATAGTAAATCCCTTTTCAGATAGTAAATCTGTTACTTAGCATTTTCTCATATCAATAATACCTCCACATGCCCAATGATACATTTCACACAAAAGACATTTCCAAATAGGTCAACCAGCCTCATCCAGGCCCCACCCAAGGCACTCACAGATCAGCACCCCAGCGCTATACTAACTCAACACATCCAGATCTAAGCCTTCATCACTTGATTCAGCAGACCCTCAAGTTCCCGCAAAAGTTTCCAGCCATGTCTGAGAGGCAGCTGTGGGCAGGTACAGGCGAGGAGCGAGCTGTTTCGGGCCTGGCTGCTCCGGGCCTGGCCTCTGTTGCTCTGGTTCGTTCCACAACCAGCTGCTCCGGGTCTGGTCACTGCCGCTCCCGACCTAGTTGCTCTGGACTTGGCTGTTGCTGCTACAGGCCTGGCGGCACCCGACCCGGCTGCTCTGGGACCGGTTGCTCCGGTCCTGGCCGCTCCTGGCCTGGCCGCTCCCAGCCTGACAGCCGCTGCTCCGGGCCTGGCTGCTCCCAGCCTGGCAGCCATTGCTCCTGGCCTGGCCGCACCAGACCCGGCTGCTCCGGGCCTGGCCGCTCCCAGCCTGGCAGCTGCTGCTCCGGATCTGGCCGCTCCCAGCCTGGCAGCCGCTGCTCCGGGCCTGGCCGCACCAGACCCGGCTGCTCCGGGCCTGGCCGCTCCCAGCCTGGCAGCCGCTGCTCCTGGCCTGGCCGCACCAGACCCGGCTGCTCCGGGCCTGGCCGCTCCCAGCCTGGCAGCCGCTGCTCCGGGCCTGGCCGCACCAGACCCGGCTGCTCCGGGCCTGGCCGCTCCCAGCCTGGCAGCCGCTGCTCCGGGCCTGGCCGCACCAGACCCGGCTGCTCCGGGCCTGGCCGCTCCCAGCCTGGCAGCTGCTGCTCCGGATCTGGCCGCTCCCAGCCTGGCAGCCGCTGCTCCTGGCCTGGCCGCACCAGACCCGGCTGCTCCGGGCCTGGCCGAGGAGGCAGCCTTATTAATGATTCTTATCATTGATGTTTCTCTCTCTCTCCCTCTCCTTTCTTCTCTGAAAAAAAAACACAGCAAACAAACAAACAAAAAAAGACCATTATTCTGAGAGGGGCCTGTAAGCTTCACCAGGTTGCCAAGAGGTCAATGGTAGAGGTTAGAGCCCCCGTGGCAGTGCCCGCTGCCCCTCCTGCATCGCCGGCCGGAGGGCGCAGTATGCTCCTTGCCCACCGGGCGGCGGTGCAGGCGGGGTCAGAAGCTGCAGGGCTGGCCTGAGAGGGAGCCATCTGCAGGCCGTAAAAAAAAAGTGAATTAACGGTTTCCCGCCTTAGATTTGAATCCTTGAAAGGAACAAAATGAACAGGGACCCTAGAGGGAGCCCTGACACATGGGTTTTAAAAATAGATCTGTCCGTGTGGTTTTTTTTGGATTGCAAAGTTCATACAGGTTGTAAGCAAAATTTTACACAATGCAGAAATGCTGAAAAAAAAAAAAAGAACAATAGGAATGTTTCCTGCAATCCCCCTTCGCTGTCAGAAAACCACTGTTTACATTTGGGCGTGGGTACTTCCATAGACGCAGCCAGAATTTTACCCTCTTGTTGGGCTGATATCTGAAGTAACAATTCAGTGGTTCTGGGAGGTGTGTGTGATATTCTGGGGATGTGGGAGACAGGTTTTAATGTCACTGTGACTGGGCGCACTGCTGGGCAGGACAAAGGTTAGCATCAGTGAAAACCCTGTAAGGAGACCCCAGCCCAGGACCCCACTCCCATTACATGGATGGGCTAACCGGTTTTGCAGTTTTAAAAACAGATGAAAATAATATTTATTCTAGCATTTGATAGTATATTTCTCTTCTTTCATTTCTGTCTTGTCCTATACAAAATAATTCCTGACCTTCCTGCTTATCTTTTTTTAAAAATATATTTTTATTGATTTCAGAGAGGAAGGGAGAGGGAGAAAGGGAGAGAGAAAGAGACATCAATGGTGAGAGAGAATCATTGATCGGCTGCCTCCTGCACACCCCCTACTGGGGATCGTGCTGGAACCCGGGCATGTGCCCTTGAGCAGAATTGAACATGGAGAACCCTTTAGTCCTCAGGCCGAGGCTCAATCCACTGAGCCAAACTGGCTAGGGCGTAAAGTTTATTTTTATTTATTTATTTATTTATTTATTTATTTTTAAAGCAGTGAAGAGCCAACAAAAACATGAGTGACTACCTGGCTGAGGTCTGCAAGTAGAAGCCCAGAAGGATGAGCTGAGCACGCAAGGTGCTTTTGACCGGGGGAGCACCTGCTGATTTGGGAGGAGCAGCTGAGGGATGTTGGAGTCTAGGGCTCTCCTTACGTATATTTAATCCCCTTAGACTAGGACCAAAGGGCTGCACGTGGGAGAAGGGTGAACTGCAATAAACCAGGCCACATGGGCGCTCACTCAGCTCTGTCATCAGGCGGCCCAGGAAGTTTCAAGCTTTGAACTCGAATTTAAAAAATTGGTCCTCGTCTGGTAATGCCCCCTCTTCTCCAGCCCCCATGTATCTTAAAGATATCAATGAAAATCCTTTCTGGAAGAGGATAGCATCAGCCTAAACCTCAAATATTTGAAAAGCATTTTCCCCTCCAAATACAATCCAATTCTATATAATAATAGGCTAATATGCAAATTGACCAAAGGGTGGAATGACCGGTTGCTATGATGTGCACTGGCCACCAGGAAGCAGATGCTTAATGCAGGAGCTGCCCCCTGGTGGTCAGTGCGCTCCCACAGGGGGAGTGCCACTCAGCCAGAAGCCAGGCTCACAGCTGGTGAGTGCAGTGGCAGTGGTGGAGCCTCTCCCGCCTCTGTGGCAGCACTAAGGATGTCCAGGGAGTGGGCCTAAGCCAGCAGCTGGACATCCCCAAGGGCTCCCAGACTGTGAGAGGGCACAAGCTGGGCTGAGGGACCCTCATTGAGTGCATGAATTTCATGCACCGGGCCTCTAGTATACAATGAAAGAGAACCAGCTCCAGTCTGAGGAGACAAGACTCATAAGCGAGAATGTACAAGAGATGCAGACCCGTGGAGACTACAGAGATTGAAAGCAGCAGGAGTCGCCTTAACACAACTGTTCTCACCGTGTTCAAGGAGGTAAAAGTCAAGCTTGAAATTGTTGACAGGGAATTGGAAAGTATGAAAAATGAGCCAGTGGTTTTGAAAAAGAACAACATAAAATTCTAGGACTGAAAAATATAATTCTTAGACTTGATAATTCAATAAATGAGTTTCAGGTGAGACACAGTTGAAATGATAATAGTGAACCAAAGAAATCATCCAGAATGAAGCAGAGGGAAATAAATGGAAGGAAAATAAAGAAGAGAGGGAAGAGAAATGGGGATTAACATCAGAATGCCAAACATACCTTTTATTGGAGACGGAAATGAAAGAAGCTAGAGGATGTGACACAAGCAGTATTCAAATAAATAATTGCGAGAATGTTCCGAATGTGAATAAATACACCATGGGCCCTGGCCAGGTTGCGAGGTTGATTCGAGTGTTGTCTAAGGTTGTGGGTTTGATCTCTGGTCAGGGCACCCAATGAGTGCATAAATAAGTGGAACAACTAATCGATGTTTCTCTCTCTCTCTCAAATAATTTTTTTTTAAAAAGAAACACACCATGTGTTTTTTAATATGCGTATGATTATAATATTTGGGGTGCTATGCCCAGGGCCTGGGCCTCTCTTGCCTGGGTTCAGTGTGGACACTTGATCTGTGACAAAGGTGGCACAGCCCCTGGGTGACTACAGGCGCCTTATATCGGGGAAAACCCTGGTGTAGCTGTTTGAGGGCGGCGGGAAAAGGTCTGCATGACCCACCTGCTCTGCCACTGACAACACTGACCACCGTCCCACGCACTGCAGGCTCCTGGGGGGTGGGGGTGGGGAATGGGACCCATTTCCTCTCCTTCCCTTTGCTGCTGGGGCAGTGGGGGGCTGGGGTTCTCACCCACTCCTTACCCTCTGGCACCCCCAACCACCTGCTCACTCCCTGGGCACTCCTGCCCTCTCCCCATCCACAGCCGCCCGCCCTGAGCCTCAGTTTCCCGTTGCAGAGCAGAGATGAGGATGGTCAGTGTGATGGGAGGGGCAGAGGGACAGCACCATACACGTCAGAGACCGGTAAGGCCGCTCTGAGCCTGTCCTCTGCACACCAGCCTCCCCGCGCCCCGCGCCCCTTCCCCGCACCCGAGCAGGACGGAGCCTCGCGGTCTCCCGGCCCAACGTCCCCCCCCACCCCCCCCCCCCGGACCCCGCGCCCCGGGCCGCGCGCCGGTCCGGCTTCCCCGCGCGTCGCACTGTCCCCGGGGTGTCCTCGCGTCCGCCCCGCCCCGCCCCGCCGGGGAGCCCCTCACATCCAGGATCTGCCGTCTTCGAACCCCCGCCCCCGGCGCCGCGCCTGGCGCTCGAGGTGCTCCGTGAATGTTTGCAAAACCCAGTGATGCGCCAAGCAAGCTCCGCCCCGCAGGGCGCCGGTGTGTGGGCGGCGGGGGCAGAGGACTGCGGGCCGGGTGCCCGGTGTGGGGGCCCAGGCGGGAGGGGGACCAGGGCGGAGGACAGGAGGCGGGGCTGGGCCAGCAGGGCTGGTGGCGGCGGACACGGCGCAGCCTCGCTCCTCTCTCTCCTCCCCCTCCTCCCGCTCCTCCTGCTCCCCCGGCTCCCCTCCCCCTCCTCCTTTTCCCCCTCCTTCTCCTCCCCCTGCTCCCTCTGTTCCCCCTCCTCCTTCCCCCTCCTCCCCCTCCTGCTCCTCCTCCTGCTCCCCCTGCTCCTCCTCCTCCTTCCCCCTCCTCCTTCCCCCTCCTCCTTCCCCCTCCTCCTCCTCTTGCTCCCCCTCCTCGTCCTCCCCCTCCCCGCGCCCCGCCTTCTCTGCTCCGCCGCCGCCTCGCGGGCCGGGCAGGGAGGGGCCGGGCAGGCGGAGCCGGCGGCCCAGGCTCCCGGCCCCGCGTGGCTCCCGGGCCGGAGCGCAGACCGGCGCCAGGTAAGCACCGCGCGGGGAGCAGACCGGGCCGGGGCCGCGGCGGGAGGGCCGGGCGGGGCGCGGAGGGTGGGCCGATGGGCCGAGACCCGCCCCGGAGCCTCCCCGCAGCCCCGCGGCCCACAGAGCCCCCGCCGGGGGCAGGGGCAGCGCAGTCCCCGCCCCGCGGCTCCCGGCCCCCCTCCCGCATCCCCATCCCCTGGCGCCCCGCTCCCTCCCGGCCGCCAGGGCCCCCAGGGTTCCCTCTCCTCCGCTCAGCCCCGCTCCTTGTTTGCCCCTCTGCAGGCGAGGGGGGTCTGAGCCTGTGCGCCTCGGGGAGAGGTGGGTGCTGGGCTGGAAGGAGCCAGAGGGCGAGTCTGGCGTGGGGGACGGGGACTGGGGGGGAGGGGGCGGGGGGCGCTGTGGCTGGAGGGCCGGGTCCCCCCATTCTTATGCATCTCAGTGACCTCCGTGCAGCCCAGAGGGGCTGGCCCCGTGTGTCCGGAATGAATGAGGCATTGCTCTCCCAGTCCCCTTCCGAAGGAGGACTTTCTGAGGTCCACGTGCTGCAGAGCAGTTGGGGGGCCTCCCGAGGCAGGACCCCCCTGCGCTCTGTTCTCGGGGGAGGCTTCCTTCCGGTGGGGGCTTGGGGGATGGAGGGGAAGGAGGGGGAAGTAGGCCCAGCCGGATACTTGTTGAAGGTGTGACAGGCCAGGGGCTTGGCTAGCCCCACAGAAGGTCACAGGGGAAGGGGGGTGCGGTGGAGGGGAGCACCCACCGTCTGCCTGGGGCCACGCATGGATGCTGACCCGCGAGTCACTGAATTCCTCTAAGCCTCTGTTTTTCCATCAGTAAAATAATAATATTAGTATTTGTTCCTCGGAGCAAAATGTCATCCGAAACCCCCAGCACAGAGCTTGGCACGGTGCAGGCACCAGCCAGGCTCGGCGCCCTCCCCATTCTGCACACACTGAGCAGAGTTCTTGGTTCCGTCCCCTCCGTCCCCATGTTGGCCGCGGACAGACACAGCAGATGTGTCATCGCTGTTTGTTGAATGAATGTGCTTGATGGAGCTCCCCCCTCCCCTCTTTCCGGCAGGATCCGGGCGGCGCTGGGGGTCTGACGGGCACAGACATGCCGGTGCTGTCGGAGGACTCCGGTGAGTGCAGTCCCGGGGCCTGGTCTCCGAGCCTCCGGGCTGGAGAGAGAGCAGGTGGCTCTCGGGAGCCTGAGCCTGTGGAGGGGATGTTCACAGGACAGCGCTGATGTGCTGTTTGGGGGTCCCCTGGGGGTTTCCCTCGGGCGTCTCCATGGAGGTACCCCGTGTTGGCTGTACTGTGTTCTCCTCCACTCTCGGCAGGCTTGCATGAGACCCTGGCGCTGCTGACCTCTCAGCTCAGACCTGACTCCAACCACAAGGAGGAGATGGGCTTCCTGAAGGATGTGTTCAGTGAAAAGAGCCTCAGTTACTTAATGAAGGTACAGCTCCTTTGCAGCCTGCCTTGTGAGGGTTTCTGGAGGTCTTCTGAGCTGGCTGAGGCCCCTGGAGGTCACCCTAGGGCCCCCCGCCCCCCCCCCCCCCGCCCCGGAAGGCCTTCAGGAGCCCACGGCACAGGCTTTCTCTGACACTGCCCTGTGGGTGACCCAGTTTGCAGCCGTGGGCGGGCCCAGTGGCGTCCAGGGTGAACCTGGGCAGCTGGTGCGGGAGGTCCCAGCCGGAAATCGCTGTCTTTGCAGATTCACGAGAAGCTGCGCTATTACGAGAGGCAGAGCCCAGCCCCCGTGCTGCACAGCGCCGTGGCCCTCGCCGAGGATGTAAGCCCCACGCTGTCCTCTGGGGTCAGCCCTCTCCCCACCCGTGTGCTGTCATCTGGCCTCTCCACCTTGCTTAGCCGGGCGACCTGGGGCTTGGGAGCCCCAAGGTGAAGATTATCTCCTCCCCTCCTCCTCCTCCTCCTCCTCCTCCTCCACCTCCTCACCCTTCTCTTTTTCCTCCTCCCCTTCCTCCTCTTCCTCCTTCTCACCTTCCTCTTCCTCCTCCTCTCCTCCTCCTCCTCCTCTCCTCCTCCTCCACCTCCTCTTCCTCCTCCTCCTCCTCCTCACCCTTCTCTTTTTCCTCCTCCCCTTCCTCCTCTTCCTCCTTCTCACCTTCCTCCTCTTCCTCCTCTTCTACTCCTCCTCCTCCCTTTTCTCCTCTTTATTCTCCTCCTCCTCCTCCTCCTCCTCCTCCTCCTCCTCCTCCTCCACTCCTCCCTGGGCCTCCTCACAGGCCGGGAGAACTCCTGAGCCTTGGACTGGGCTTGGAAGTGTGGTGACACGCCGACGCCCACTCGCTGTGTGTTCCCGAGAAAGGCTGCCTCCCCAGCTGTGAAGTGAGAGCATTTGGATCGGATCTGCAGTTCCCAAGCTGCTGAGGACTGGCAGTGGGAACGGGTCAAACCAGACCCTTATGTGTCAGGAGAGGCCCAGTGTGAAGTCCTGGGGCAGGGGACCTGCAGCCACCCCCGCTACCGGCTCAGGCTTCTCGCTGTCTTCCTGGGGGCCTGTCCTCTGCGCTGCACGGTGTGGGGACGCTGTCCCTGCTGATGACTAAGTCCAGCTCCTGGGTGAGCTCACGGCCCCCAGGAGGCGGCCTGCCGAGGGGGGGCGGGCGCAGCCTGTGGGCGCCCTCCCCTCCTTCCTCTCCCCGGGGTGCCCTGATGGAGATGTTAGGCCGCCAGGCGCCCAGGCACAGCGCTGCGCCTCCACTGCCAGCTCTGCCGCCTTACACAAGTCACTCAGCCTCTCTCAGCCCCAGTTTCCCCATTGGTAAGAGAAGGTAGTGAGGAGGGCACAGGTAACGGAGCCACGTAAGCCCAGGTTCAAGTCCTGGCTGTGCCACTTCCGAGCTCTCTGACCTCGGGCAAGATATCTAATTTCTCCTTTAATTCTCGTCTGTAAAATGGCAAAAGGATATGCCCTAAGTGAGAAGGTCCACCTAGAGCAAATGGCACCAGGGACAGCTTTCCCCAAGTCCCGCAATGCAGAGGACAGGTGTGCCCGTTAGGTGTGCCCTGTGGGGTGCAGAGGACAGTGAGTGCCCGTTGGGTGTGCCCTGTGGAGTGCAGAGGACAGGTGTGCCCGTTGGGTGTGCCCTGTGGAGTGCAGAGGACAGGTGTGCCCGTTAGGTGTGCCCTGTGGAGTGCAGAGGGCAGGTGTGCCCGTTAGGTGTGCCCTGTGGAGTGCAGAGGACAGGTGTGCCCGTTAGGTGTGCCCTGTGGAGTGCAGAGGACAGGTGTGCCCGTTAGGTGTGCCCTGTGGAGTGCAGAGGACAGGTGTGCCCGTTAGGTGTGCCCTGTGGAGTGCAGAGGGCAGGTGTGCCCGTTAGGTGTGCCCTGTGGAGTGCAGAGGACAGGTGTGCCCGTTAGGTGTGCCCTGTGGAGTGCAGAGGACAGGTGTGCCCGTTAGGTGTGCCCTGTGGAGTGCAGAGGACAGGTGTGCCCGTTGGGTGTGCCCTGTGGAGTGCAGAGGACAGGTGTGCCTGTTAGGTGTGCCCTGTGCAGCTGCTCACGCTCTTCTGATCCCCGGTGTGCGTTCCCCTGGGTGGCTGAGGGTCCATGTGCCCTGGGTGCTGAGGCGGTGGCTGGGAGGGCGCCCGGGCCTGGGTCCGGGGAGCGGGGTTTTCCCCGGGGACTCCCAGCAGGCGCGGAGCACCCACAGCCGCCGTCTCGTTGCCCTGCAGGTGATGGAGGAGCTGCAGGCCACCTCGGTGCACAGCGACGAGAGGGAGCTGCTCCAGCTGCTGTCCACCCCCCACCTCAGGGTAGTCCTGGCGCGGTCCCCGCCCACCCACAGCCCGTGTCTCCTGAGCACTCAGTCGGGAAATGGAGGAAAGGGGGCCCCTCAGTGAGGGACCCGAAGTATCCGAGTCTGGGGTGTTGTCTGGCATGAAATCGAGATCTCCCCTCTCCCCCCCCCCAGACCACTGCCCGGCCAAGGCCCCCGCCTGAGCCCTGTGAGCCCCGGGCCAGCCTTCCATGTCTCCTGCTTTCCCGACAGGCCATGCTCATGGTGCATGACACGGTTGCTCAGAAGAATTTCGACCCCGTTCTCCCACCTCTGCCTGACAACATTGACGAGGACTTCGAGGAAGAGTCGGTGAAGATTGTTCGCCTGGTGAAGAACAAGGAACCCCTGGTAGGTGGCACCCCACCCCCACCCCCTTTCCCCACCCCGTCCAGAAACCGTCCGGAAACCGGGGAAGGGACCCTCCTGGAGTCCTTGGCGGGAGTGACCGACGGCAGCTTCGTCAGGGCTGTGACTGGTCCCTGTCCCGCTTTTGTGTGCAGGGTACCCCTTCCCCTGGGCCGATACAGCCTCTCTTCACCGGGGCCTCGCTCCTTTGTGCAGTGAATAGCCTGCTTGACTACGGGGCAGCTCCATCATCGAGCTCTGAACTGGCAAACCACAGCCCAAGGGCCAAAGCCAGCCCGCCGCCAGGTTTTGTCAATAAAGTTTTATTGGCACACAGCCATCCCGTTCCTTTCCATATTGTCTGTAGCCGCCTTTGCATTGCAGCGGCAAAGCTAAGTAGTTTCACGGAAGGCTGTGCGGCCCCCAGGGATCCAGAGCAGAGCCCTTGGCTCTGTACCAAACGTTTGCCAGGCCCTGCTCTGGATCCCGGGGAAGCCCAGGGCAGCGGCTGTTCCTCTCCCCGGCTGGCAGATGGTTATCGTGTGGGTCCTGGCTCAGCACTGATTCGCCGGGCGGAGGGACAGGCTTGTTTATGAGACGGAGGGAAGTCGGGGGCGTCCGGAGAATTGAGTGCTTGCCCCGGAGAGCACGCTGCTGGCACTCCCTGTCCTCAGCTTTCACCAGATGGATGACCTCATCTGGCCAGAGCATCCCCTTCTGCGGACAGAGCGGGCTCTCGCCTGCCTCTGTTTCCTTCCTCTCCAAACGGGCAGCCACCCGTCGCCTGGGCAGACGCACCGTGCACCCTGCTGTGTGCCAGGCGCCCGGTGGGGTGCAGGCGGTGCAGAGGCGATGAAGACCTCGTCCCTGCCCCCTCTCTGGGAGTTCGCAGGAGGCGGTGACCGGGGGTTTCCTAGAAGGGGTGATGCCTGTGCTGAATCCCAAAAAATAGGAACAGGGATTTTTCTAGAAGGAAAAGGGAGAAGGGCCAGTTCCATAAAGTAGACTGCACGAGCAAAGCCATGGGAAGGCAAATGGCACGGAATATTCAGGCAATTGAAGCTGCCTGGTGTGGGCATAGAATGCCAAGGGTTTGTTTGTTTGTTTGTTTTGTTTTGTTTTTAAATGTTTTTATTGACTTTTATTTTAAAAAAAAATATATTTTATTGATTTTGTACAGAGAGGAAGGGAGAGAGATAGAGAGTTAGAAACATCGATGAGAGTCATCGATCAGCTGCCTCTTGCACACCCCCTACTGAGGATATGCCCGCAACCAAGGTACATGCCCTTGACCGGAATCGACCTTTCAGTCCCCAAGCCGACGCTCTGTCCATTGAGCCAAACCGGTTTCGGCTGTTTTTATTGACTTTTAGAGAGAGGGGAGAGATAGAAACATCAATGATGAGACAGAATCATCCATCGGCTGCCTCCTGCAGTCCCCCCACTGGGGATGAGGGTGAGGGAGGGAGGGCAGAGGGACCGGCCTCGAAGGGAGGCGCCCCTCCGCTAAGATGGGGGAAGGAGGAAAGGGAGGACACACGCTGGGAAGCATGAAGGTCTAGGGGGCAAGAAGCCACAGGGTTCCCAGCTAATGGCTCTCTTCCCAGCAGCATTTATCTTACGTGCTTCCAATAGATGACACAAAGGAAGTTAGTAGTAAGTGCACCAAAGTGTTTGCCTTTACAGCCAGTGGTAAATGGCGAGCACGTGTTGAGCACTTACTGTGTGCTGAGTGCCTTTATGTTCTACCTAATGTCATCCTTGCACAACCCCGTGAGGTCAAGGTTACCCCACGCCCCAGAGGGAACGGAATCAGAGGATAGGGGCTTTCTTGCCACGGCCGCATGCTTTTAGTAAACGCCAGGGTGGATTCAAACCCAGGGCCGTCCAGCTCCAAAGCTTAGCTCTTGACCTGACTGCCACCCTGCCCTGCCACTCAGTGTCCACGAAACTGAGGGCGTGTTAGATCCTTCTCATCCCGGATAACCTCTCCTCTGTGCTTCACGGACCAAGTTTTGGTCCTGAATCCCCTGTGGGGGCATCATTGATTCCCTTCGGCAGCAGAAGGCCCTGCGATTGGCTGGAGGCAGGATAAGGATTTGCTGGCACATGCTCGCCTCATTATTAAATGCCTTTGCAAGAGGCAGTGGCCGTGATATGAGAGAGAGAGCTCTGGATTCGGCATCACAAGAAGCTTTCCTCCGTCTCAGCGGGGTGACCCTGAGGATGCTTCCCTTCTCTGAGCCCCAGTTCCTCGTGTCCAACCTGAGACCGGCACTGTGTCCCCGTGCGTTGCTCACACGGTGACGTGCTGTGCCGGACTAAGGAGCGATGCCAGCGTTACTGCATCCTCAGCATCAGAAAGGTCCCCTCGGACCCGCTCTCTGACGACAGAGGAAGGGACGGGGAGGCTGTGGGGTCCAGGGTGTTGAGACCTGAGGGTTGTGGGCGCTTCTGAGGAGCCGGCCTGCCCTGTCTCTGACGCAGGGCGCCACCATCCGCCGGGACGAGCACTCGGGGGCCGTGGTGGTGGCCAGGATCATGCGAGGGGGCGCCGCGGACCGGAGTGGTGAGTGGCCTCCGTGCCCGCCTGGCCTTTACCCCCCGGCCTCCCCCCTGTGGCCACGGCTCTCGTACCCCCCCTCCTCCGTGGCCATCCGCTTGGGATGTGCTGGGAATGGGGGAGTGGGGCTGTGGTTCTCTTTCTCCAGCCTGGTAGAAAATGGAATTGTTTGAAGATCTCTCAGACACGGAGAGATTGGGGGGGGGGGGGGGGGGTCAGGACTCATGCGAGCAGCCTGGGCTTGGTGGGTAGTTCCTAACTGGGTGGGGGCAGGGACACCGTTCCCCACCACCGAGTTGCGCTGTTACGGAAGGGGGGGGGGGGGGGCGGGTGTCCACGTCCCGGATCTGTTGGGAAGAAAAGTTGCACATCGCTGCGAGGGGAAGGACTCCTGAGTCGGAGGCAAACCTCCTTGTGCGGGGAGCGTCGGCCCCAAACCTGGGGTCATTGTGTGGAGACGCCTGGACCAGAGCTGCTCCAACACGAGCAAGCACACGACCCCCCACCCCCCCTCCCACTGGCCCCGGCATCGTGTGAAAAGGCGATTCTGACTCAGCAGGCCATAGGTGGGCCCCGGATTCTGCACCCCTGGCCGCCTCCTGGGCGGTGCTGACACTGCTGGGCCAGTGTCCGCGTTCAGTAGCACGTAGGGCCCGGGGCCCAGAGAGCTTGGCACGACCGCGGAGGCAGCAGGCAGGTGTGTTTCACACTTGGAGGCCAGCGTCCCGGCGCTTGTATGCTTTCCTGTTAAGATCGGAGAGGGACGTCCTTGGAGTGTGTCTGAAACCCCAGGCAGGTGAGGCGTGAACGCAGTTTTTAAAGAAGCAGAGGCTACAGTGGGAAGAACGGTCTTTCTACATCACCGTGACTGTGTTCGAACCCGGGCTCCATGGCTCAGCAGCGTGGCCTTGGGCAGGCTGCGTGCTTTTCCTGGGTCTCAGCTGCCAGCGTGTACACCGGAGGTTCCACCGGGCGGGGGCAGGCTGTGATGCCGCGTGAGGCGCCCAGCACGCAGGAGGGGCTCCGTTCACCCCGGCCCCAGCGGCGCCCGAGCCTCGAGCGCCTGCCCTGTGCTAACGGTCACCCCGCTGTCTCCTAGGCCTGGTCCACGTGGGGGACGAGCTCCGGGAGGTGAACGGGATCGCAGTCCTGCACAAGCGGCCCGACGAGATCAGCCAGATCCTGGTCTGTGCTTCGCGGGGATGGGGGTTTGGTGGTGCTTCGGGGACCCAGGCCGGTGCTTCCAGAGCCAGGGCGGCGCTGGCTCGGTCTCCCTGTTTCCATGGGAGGCCGCAGGCAGAGTGGCCTTACGGGCCCGGGGTGCGGGGTGCGGGACAGGAGGAGTCCGCCTGCGTCTCGCAGACCTCTCTTCAGTCCCTCCCCCGACCTCTAGCACCCTTTCTTCTGGGAGACCCCCTTCAAAAGGGTCCCCTCTCCTAAAGGACCGAGGAATATGGACTAAGAGGCTGAAGCACAGGGAGGCCCCCAGCAAGGGATTTGGGATCAGAGAGTCCTGGGTTTGAATCCTGCCTCGGCCACTTTCTAGGGGTGCAGCCTTGGGCAAGTCATCCAATCGTTCAGAGTTTTGATTTCCTGTCCGGAAAGCAAGGACGGGGTGATTTCTCATCCCATGTGTGGTGACCATTAGGGTGTAAACACCTGGACAAGGATGCAGCACTTCACGTCTGTGCTGGGATGAAACAGCCTCCAGAGTCCATTGTGGGAGTTCAAGTCAAAACTGAAATGGCGAAGAGCCCCAGTCACAGTCCTGTCCTCTGGGTCCGCGGCATCCTCCACCATAGGACACTCCTTGCTAACTTAATAATTTATTAAAAAAAATATATATTTTTTATTGATTTCAGAGAGGCAGGGAGAAGGAGAGAGACATAGAAACATCAGTGATGAGAGAGAATCATTGATCGGCTGCCTCCTGCACACCCCACACTGGACATTGAGCCTGCAACCCGGGCATGTGCCCTGACTTGGAATTGAACCCTGACCTTCTGGTTCATAGGTTGGCGCTCAACCACTGAGCCACGCCAGGTGGGGGCAGAAGCAGGATGAGATGTGAAGGCAGAAGGCTGGCTCTTTAAGGCAGCCTGGCTGCAGGCAGACCCTTCAGGTCTTCCTGTCTCCCTGCCCTTTCCCTGATTCTGGGCACCGACCTTGTGTTCCAGGGCGATGCAGGGCCAGGGAGACCAGTGGGAGGTGCTCTCATGGGCTGTCAGCTTCTTCCCCACGGGTCCCCCATGTGGGGGGGGGGGCGGGAGGTCTCTGTCAGGCAGAGGGAAGAGGAACCCCTGGGAATACAGGAGTGGCCTGGGATTGGAGACGCCACTGGGGAAGATGGAAGCAAAGAGGAAAGTACTGATTGGGAAGCAGCCCCCAATCAGGCAGGAAGGAGGAAAAGGAAACTGGGCCAGTTATTAAAAATAACCCAAGAGGAAGGAGAGAGGGCAGCCCTGTGGGGCACGAGAGGTCAGGGGGGATGCAAAGCTGGATTCAGTATATGCATTGTCCTCGGGGTCTTATTTAACATCTTATGTCTCTCGGGCCCTACCCGGTTTGGTTCCGTGGATAGAGCGTCGGCCTGCGGACTGAAGGGCCCCAGGTTCGATTCCCGTCAAGGGCATGCATGTACCTTGGTAGCTGATCGATGTTCGATGTTTTTCTCTCATCATGTTTCTCTCTCATCAATGTTTCTAACCCTCTATCCCTCTCCCTTCCTTCCTGTAAAAAATCAATTAAAAAAAAAATCTTGTGTCCTTTGGTCAGAAATGCAGGTATTGGCTTTTGGGTTTTGCTTTGTTAATTCAGCTGGTGCCACTACGGAAGGGGGGGCCCCCAGGGAGGCAGTGAGTTTTCAGACCTGGGAGGGGAGCTGTGAACGCCTGGAGGGCTAGACCCGGGGGTGATGAGCCTGCGCTCTCTCTCCTTTCAGGCTCAGTCCCAGGGATCCATCACCCTGAAAATCATCCCGGCCACCCAGGAGGAGGACCGTCTAAAGGAGAGCAAGGTACTCGGGAGCTGGAGGGGCGGGGAGGGCTCCAGCCCCGCCTTCGGAATGGCCCTCTGGGAAGGGCGGTGCATCTGGTCCTCAGACCTGTGCTCTGTAGACGGGGATCCTGTCCAAAGGGATTCAGCTGTTTGTACCCTGCCTCTTGTTGGACCAGACTCGACCCAGCCGACTAAGACGTTGTAATTGAGATAGAAAATGGGGCCCTGAGGCGGAGGGGAAGGTGCCGGATGTGCTGGCCCTGGGACGGTTAAGTGGCTGCCATTGATTTCGTTGTGTAGCCTCCCTTTGCGGGGCCGCTCCTCTGGGCCAGGTGCCCTGCCAGATGCTGGCGACGGGTTGGTGAGGAGCTTTGAGGCTTCCTCGTTCAGGGGCAGCCGGGGAGCCGGTCTTTCCCTGCCCCCTGACCAGTGCCGCGGGGTGATCCCTGCGGGGTCACAGGTGCCACGGCAGGTGTCGCCGGGAGGCAGAGGGGTGAGGCTGGAGGAGGGTGAGGGGAGCGGGGCCCTGGTGAGGAGGTGGAGGAAGTTCAGGCAGAGAGGCCTGCATTCACAGAGGCTCCCAGCAGCGGAGAGGAGTGTATGCTGGGGTGGAGCCTGGGCGTGGGGGAGGTGGGTTAGGGCTGTCTTCTGAATTACCTTAAGGCCTGTGTTTTTGTTTTGTGGTTTTTAAAAAATATATTTTTTTATTGATTTCAGAGAGGAAGGGAGAGGGAGAGAGATAGAAACATCAATTTTGAGAGAGAATCATTGATGGCTATCTCCTACACACACCCTCTACTGGGGATGGAGCCCGCAACCCAAGCATGTGCCCTGACTGGGAATAAACCGTGACCTCCTGGTTCATAGGTTGGCACTCAACAGTCTAAACTCTAAACCATACCGGCCGGGCTGTGGTTTTTTTTTTTTGTAAGGGGAGTGATGCAGCCATGTTTGTGTGTGAGGCACGTGGAGGAGGGCGGAGCAGATGGAGATGGAGGCAGGGAGACCTGGTTAGAGGCTGTAGTCAAAGCCTGGCTGAGAGGTGGCTGAGACCTGAGCTTAGGGTGGGGGCAGAGACGACAGATGAGGATATTATTTGGTTTCAAAACATTTGGATCTGAACTGCCCTCGCAGCCAAGGCAGAAAGGAGAATATAATGAATTGCCAGCTTTTCTTTTCTTTTCTTTTTTTTTTTTTTTAAATATATTTTTTATTTCAGAGAGAACTGGAGAGGGAAAGAGAGATAGAAACATCAATGATGAGAGAATCATTGATCTGCTGCCTCCTGCATGCCCCCTACTGGGGATGGAGCCCGCAACTCAGGCATGTGCCCTTAACCGGAATCGAACCCGGGAGGGACCCTTCCGTCCGCAGGCCGATGCTCTACCCACTGAGCCAAACCAGCGAGGGCATTTGCATGCTTTTCATGGGTGGAAGGCAGGGAGCATGCCAATGTTTCAAGAAAGCTGATTCCCAGCCCCCGCCCCCCTCAGTACTAAGCGCAAGAAAGAGGGTCATTCCAGCACCTGGCACAGAGCGATGTCCATAAATACCTTAACGAATGGGGATTAGCGATGGACTTTGTGTTTGCTGTCAGGTTTTTTTTTTTTAAACAAATGAAGAAATGAGGTGTTTGCACTCTCCCATTGCATCCCAGGGGTCCATGATATGGACTCTCGGCGGAAGGAAGGTGGTTCTTCTGGGGACGAGTTAATGTGGTCCCCACGTGCAGCTGCTGAGCGTTTTCACTGGAGACAGGGCGAGAACGTGGCTTTCCAGTCCCTTAGCTCATCTTTCCTGCGTATTTCTCCTTGAGCCAGAAGCTTGATCTGGGCTGGCCATCGAGGATTATACTCTCTTCTGAGTGTTTGAGACCTTGGTGACATCTGTGGCTTGATGAGGGTATCTGTCCTTGCTATACCTGGCCAGAAAGTCCTTACTGTCGTCTGGCTGAATCTTTTCTGGAGGGGATAAAAGAATACGATTTGAATCTGCTCAAGGCAGTGATTTTCAACCAGTGTGCTGTCAGACACTTTTATTTATTTTATTTTTTGCTGACAGAATTTTTTTTAAACAGGCAATACCTGACTATTTATTCAGGGCACTGACCTCTTTCCTTTAGATTGTCAAATAAAAATATGACAACAGCCGAAACCGGTTTAGCTCAATGGATAGAGCGTCGGCTTGGGGACTGAAGGGACCCGGGTTCGATTCTGGTCAAGGGCATGTACCTTGGTTGCGGGCATATCCCCAGTAGGGGGTGTGCAAGAGGCAACTGATTGATGACTCTCTCTCATCGATGTTTCTAACTCTCTATCTCTCTCCCTTCCTCTCTGTACAAAATCAATAAAATATATTAAAAAAAAAAATATGACAACAGCCAACACAACAATAGCCATCTGGTGTGAATGAATCAAAATTATACCTATTTTGTTTTTGAGATTGGCAAAAAAATACATTTTGTGTGTGTTTGTGTCACAGAATTTTAGTACTTAGTTTATATGTGTGTCATGAGATGAAAAAGGTTGAAAATCAGTGCCCTAAGGAAGCCCTCTGGATTTTTTTTATTTTTTATTTTTTGTCTATTTGCTGTTCAGTAATTGGGCCCAAATAGAAATAAATAAACCCAGGCCACTGGATTATAGAAGAGAACCAGGAAGTGTGACAACATGCTGTGTCTTCTCACCATCTTCCCTAGAGGGAGTGACTTCAGGGTAAAGGGGAGAGACGGATTAGCCGAACAAAAGTGTGACAGATGAGTCAGGATTGAGCTGTAAAAAATGTGGGTGTCAAGTACCCACTGAAAAATGGCGTCAGTAACAGCAGTTTTATTGGTATTTGTGTTCTGACCAAAACATCTAGATTACTTACTTAACAGATGGCTGCTGCCTTCATCAGGGCCAGTTAGCATCTCAGAAATCGCATTTGAATTACGGATTGTGCTCGCCCTTCACTTTTCGTCCCCGGGCCTCCTTGTGGCATTGTGTATGCTAAGCACAAGCAGATCAGGTAATTAAGGAAGTGTTTAGGTTGGAAAAAGATATTGGAGACAAAGGGCCCATCTGTTAATGTTCTGGTTCTTGAGGGACTTCCTGACTCTAATACCCAACACGGTCGAAGAACAGTAAGAAAACATGTGCGGCATGTGTCTGATTAGCCGTCTATTCTCAAGGCTTCCCCGTTGCGGACGGTCGTTGTCGTTTGGCTGTCCGTGTGGCGCGGACGTGTCCGTCTCACGGAGCCCGTCCCCTGCAGGTGTTCATGCGCGCCCTCTTCCACTACGACCCGCGGGAGGACCGGGCCATCCCCTGCCAGGAGGCGGGCCTGCCCTTCCAGCGCAGGCAGGTCCTGGAGGTGGTGAGCCAGGACGACCCCACGTGGTGGCAGGCCAAGCGCGTGGGGGACACCAACCTTCGAGCCGGCCTGATCCCCTCCCAGCAGTTCCAGGAAAGGTGGGTCTGGGGGTGCTGCAGGGGGGCGGTTCTGGGGTGGCAGAGGAATGGGTGCAGGGCAAACCCACGGATCTCTGCCACCACAGCCAGAGAGACACCCTGTGTGCTGTTCCCTGAGGTACGTCCCAATTGTACTTGTGTTTGTTCTTCTTGACCCATGCCCAGGGGCGATGGCTTTTTGAGGTTTAAAGAAATATGTGGAAACCTCTGTGTGATTAATGTATATTGCGTGATAACATTCTTAGAGAAAAAGTTGACAAAATATAAAAGTAGGGAAGAGGAGGACAAGGAAAAGAAAATGACCCCAAGGCTCGCCACCATCTAAACTGCGTAATTATTTCCTTCCCATGATTTTTAAAAAATATATATTTTATTGATTTTTCTTACAGAGAGGAAGAGAGAGGGATAGAGAGTTAGAAACATCGATGAGAGAGAAAGATTGATCAGCTGCCTCTTGCACAACCCCCTCACTGGGGATGTGCCCATAATCAAGGCACATGCCCTTGACTGGAATCGAACCTGGGACCTTTCAGTCCACAGACCGACGCTCTGTCCACTGAGCCAAACCAGTTAGGGCCCTTCCCGTGATTTTTACATGAGTGTTTTTGAGATCTTGCTGCTGTTTTTTTAAACTATACATTTTGACGCCAGCATTTTCCACATATTGCCTATGAGTCATTGTGTGGTTTTAGTGGCTACATACTAGTTCACCAGGATCTGCACCATTCATGCACAGGCAGCATGAGTGCATTTATTGTGCCTGGAGCTGGCCTGAGCCAGGCATTCTGTGGGCTGCTATGAGCCCCTGGTTTCTGCCCTGGAGGAGCTTACAGTTTAGCTGGGAAGCTACCCCTTCCCCCTCTTCCAGTCTTCGCCAGTGTTTCACAGCTACAAGGCTGCAATTGTTACCTTGCACAGCGACTGTCCCTCATATTTCAAATTATTTCCCCAGGATGGGTTTCCAGAAGTGTGAGTTCTGGGTCAGGGGCTGGCAATTAAGACTGCATTGGCCTCCCCTGAGGTTTGAAGTCCTATAGACCTCGTTCATCTGTTTCCGTTTATCCGTTTCCGTGGTCCCTGGCCAGGGGCGGCAGCATCCCCTGAGAACCTGTGAGAAGTCAGATTCCTGGGCCAGACCTGCTGGATCGGAAAGTCCAGGGGTGGGCTCTGCGCTCTGTTCTCACAGACGTTCCAGCTGCTTCTCAGGTGCTGCTGCTTGAGAGCCTGTCCTCTTTCCCCAGGGAGCCTCAGACCCGTCTGCATCTTTGGCTTCACAGGGCTGGGGGGTGGCGGGGACTGGGGGAGAGGAGGCTCTTTAGCTGCATTCGCCTGTGGAAACCGAAACACCTCTGAGAGCCCTGGCATTTTCTGTCAGAGGGGAGACCTAGGCGGCTGCCTGTTTGCTAACAGCCCTATTGGACGATGTGTCTGGCTGAGGTCTCCGCTGGGAGAAGGGCGTTACATCAGGGTCACGTTCACCCTCCGCCTCTCCCGAGAGTCCTGCTATTTCCCAGCTTCCTCGGGGATGGGAAGGCCAGGGGAGAGGGGAGGGGGCCTCCTTTCCTTGGGAATTGGTCGTAGGACAGTAACATCCACTGCTGACCCGGGCACTGAGCTGGGTCCCTGTGTGTGACCCTTTGGGCTGGATCCCGGTGTGACCCTTTGGGCTGGATCCCAGTGTGACCCTTTGGGCTGGATCCCAGTGTGACCCTTTGGGCTGGATCCCCCTGTGTGACCCTTTGGGCTGGATCCCGGTGTGTGACCCTTTGGGCTGGATCCCAGTGTGACCCTTTGGGCTGGATCCCGGTGTGACCCTTTGGGCTGGATCCCCCTGTGTGTGACCCTTTGGGCTGGATCCCAGTGTGACCCTTTGGGCTGGATCCCCCTGTGTGACCCTTTGGCTGGATCCCCCTGTGTGACCCTTTGGGCTGGATCCCTGTGTGTGACCCATTGGGCTGGATCCCTGTGTGTGACCCATTGGGCTGAATCCCCCTGTGTGACCCTTTGGGCTGGATCCCTGTGTGACCCTTTGGGCTGGATCCCGGTGTGGGACCCTTTGGGCTGGATCCCCCTGTGTGACCCTTTGGGCTGGATCCCTGTGTGTGACCCTTTGGGCTGGATCCCAGTGTGACCCTTTGGGCTGGATCCCCCTGTGTGACCCTTTGGGCTGGATCCCTGTGTGGGACCCTTTGGGCTGGATCCCCCTGTGTGACCCTTTGGGCTGGATCCCCCTGTGTGACCCTTTGGGCTGGATCCCTGTGTGTGACCCTTTGGGCTGGATCCCTGTGTGTGACCCTTTGGGCTGGATCCCTGTGTGTGACCCTTTGGGCTGGATCCCTGTGTGTGACCCTTTGGGCTGGATCCCGGTGTGTGACCCTTTGGGCTGGATCCCCGTGTGTGACCCTTTGTGCTGGGCAAGCATCTGCCAGAGCAGGAGACTCTGTTTCTTTCTCCCGTGAACCAGTGAGTGTCCCTCTTCCCTGGAACTCAGGAGGCCCTCAGACTGCCAGGCTGTGCCCCCCTGTAGGACAGTCCCGATTTTTAACCAGTTTCTCCGCGTTTTCTGTAAGACCCCCCTGACTGGTTCCGTGGCCCAGCTCACGGGCCTGTCCGTCTCCTTGCCCACAGGCGCCTGAGCTACCGGAGAGCCACGGGCACCCTGCCGAGCCCCCAGAGCCTCAGGAAGCCCCCCTGTGAGTAGATTGGCAGGGATGGCACGTAGGGGAGGGGCCGGGGTTAGGACTGGGGGCTTTGTGCCAGGAAGAAGCCGGTGCTGGGCAGGAGGAAGCACCGAGGGCCTTCTCTGATCTCCCCGCCTCCAGAGGAAGGAGGGGAGCGGGGGAGGAGGGGAAATGGGGGTGATGTTGGGGGAGCTATGCCCTGAGAGGAGCTCATGGTTGACACTGGGGGAGAAGTAACGCCTCTCCCAAAACTGTGTGCGTGTGCGTGCGTGTGTGTATGTGTGTGTGTGTATGTGTGTGTGTGTATGTGTTTGCATGTGTGTCTGGCTGTTTGTCCGAGTCTGGGAGAAGGTCCCCAGCTTTCATTACATCCCCAAGGGGCACTCTGGTCCTGTCAGTTTAGGGGCCTCCCTCGGATTTGGGGAGACAGCTCTGGAGATCCTGTGCTGCCGTGTGAGGGATCAGATTTGGCAAAAAATAAAAATCAAGCTGTTCCATTAAGTTTGAATTTCACATAAACAACAAGTAACTTCTTTGCTTAACTGCATTTGTCCCAAATATCGCACGGGCTGTCCTTATCCTAAATGCCGACTCCTTGGTTTCCTGGAATTCAGATTTAGCCCAGGGTTCTGTATTTTTTCTGCCAGCTCCACTCCGTGTAGCACTTTCCCTTTTAGAGAACACACCCACCTGCCTTCTCCCTTGTAATCGTCACCACAGCCTGTGAAGCCGTGGGGTCAGAGCACCGCCTTTTCCAAGCTGGGGGGACAGGCTCATGAGTGAGGTGACCAGACGTCCCGCCTTTGTCAGGACAGTCCCGATTTTTAACCATCTGTCCCGCGCCACGCCGCGGGACCCGGGAAAAACTGTTAAAAATTGGACGTCTGGTCACCTTACTCCTGCGGCCAAGGGCGTGGGCCTAGGGCTGAGGCCGTGTTGTCGGGGCACCTGTGATCAGGGCGCCCAGCTGGGGCCTGGAGAGGGAGCTTGCCCACTGCAGGCATCCCAGCCCAGGGGTCGGCATACTCATCAGTCCACAGAGCCAAATACCAGCAGGACAACGATGGACGTTTCTTTGGAGAGCCACATTTTTTAAACTTAAACTTCTTCTAACGCCACTTCTTCAAAATAGACTCGCCCAGGCCGTGGTATCTTGTGGAAGAGCCACACTCCAGGGGCCAAAGAGCCGCATGTGGCTGGAGAGCCGCAGTTTGCCGACCACGGCCCTAGACTAAGCTGCTCCCCTGGCGTGGTGGCTGCTGCCCACGCCCGCTGTCAGTCCAAGGGCTGCTGGGTAAACTGGCCTGGAGGCTGCTGACGCCAGGGATGAGCTGGCTTTCTGAGCTGCTAATGAGACACACACACAGGAAGACTCAGGAGAGCAGGTCCCGGTTTGACGGTGCAGCCCAGCTCGGATCACAGGTTTGCCGGAGGAGAGAGAGGGAACAGATGGAGGGCTCCTCAGGCTCGCGTGGCCGTAGCTGTCTCCCGGCCGCAGGGCCTCCTGTCGCCTCCGCTAACGCTGTTCCATCTGTCTTTTGTGCAAACCGCAGATGATCAGCCTTGTGACAAAGGTAGGCCCGGTGTTTGTCCCCGTGTGCATGGACGAGGCCCCGTTTCTGTGGAATGTCTGGGGCCAGAGGGACTGGTTCCTCCCCGCCCCTAACTCTGGGGTGGCTGTGCCCCCCTGCTCTTTGCCCGCCTCTCCCTACTCTGCCAGCTGGGCCAGCCGCTCCTGAGGCTGCGGAGCTGGTGGGCACAGGGCTCAGCCTCCCCAGGACTCTGGCTGCGCTGATTGTAACTGGCTGGGTAGGAGGCACGAGACAGGAGGCGGGCAGGGCTGGTGATCCTCCCTCCTTGTTCACAGGGATCCTGACTCAGAGGGACGGGGCTGGGGAATAAGCATGGAGAACTGAGCTAAAGAGAAGAACTTGGCTTTTGGGGGAGCCAGGACATGGGCTTTCTCCTGAGACACGATCCCAGAGGCTCTTCCTGGCCATCCAGGGGCCGGGCGCCTCTGGGCTTGGTTCTGTGCCCAGATGGCTCACTGGACTCCCTCTCTGTTTGGTTCTCAGAGACCTGTGACTGCGAGGGGTACCTCAAGGGGCACTATGTGGGTAAGTAGCAGAGAGATCCTGGGACAAATGTCTTCCCCCCAACACCCTCTTCCACGCCATGCACAGCCCCCGCGGGCTCCTGGGGCAGGGAGAGACAGACAGAGTGATCTGTGGGACCCACATTCCCCTCCGTCTGCCTGCAGAGGAGGGACTGACCTGCCCAGGCCTTCAGCAACCTCAACGCTCAGCAGCTGCTGAGAGCAGAGCCTGACACGGACCCCTCCGTACTGACTGTATCACTCCTGTGATCTCCCTGTAGTTTATTCAGTGGTGACACCACCACTGTACCGTAACGGAGCCTTTGACTAGTTTCCCAAGTACCTTCGCTTCTTTCATTTTGGTCCATCTTTTCAGAGATCTGAGAGACAGGCAACTTTCTTTTTAAAATATATTTTATTGATTTTTTTTACAGAGAGAGAGGTATAGAGAGCTAGAAACATCGATGAGAGAGAAACATCAATCAGCTGCCTCCTGCACACCCCCCCACTGGGGACGTGCCCGCAACCAAGGTACATGCCCTTGACCGGAATCCACGTGGTCCCTAAGGACAATGACATTCTCTTATATAACCCAGGGCAGCGACCACACTCGGGGAATTTAACATGCGTAATTCTATTATATGCATGCTTATATACGTATAATACCATTTATATTAAAATATTGACACTTATCCCAACAGCATCTTTTAGAGCATCTTCCCCTGACCCAGGACCCAGTGCACACATTGCATCTGTAGATTTGTATTTCCATTTCACACACGAGGAAATTGAGGTTCAGAGAGGGGATGACCTATTCATGGTCAGTCACGTGCCAAGTAAAACAGTGACCTGGGACCCTACTTTCGGATGCCAGCTGGTCACTCTTCCATCCTGTTACTGTGTGTCTTGGTCAGCCCCTTTCTGTATCCGGAGGAGGTCGGAGAGGCCAGTGGGACTCAGACCCACCTCCAGGTTAGGCCAGGTGGGAAGAGTCTTTAGTGGGAGGTCCTGGGACAGAGGTCATGGTGTCCCCTGCCCTTCCCCCAAAGCTGGCCTTCGGAGGAGCTTCCGGCTGGGCCGCAGGGGGAGACCGGGAAGCCCGCAGGAAGGAAAGGTGTCTGCAGCCACGGAGCCTCCGGAGCTGCTGACCTACGAGGAGGTGACCAGGTACCAGCACCAGCCCAGTAGGCGGCCCCGCCTGGTGGTGCTGATCGGTAGGTGACGCTGTGTCTCCGGGGAGTGGGCTGGCTTCCTCCCTGGAGGAGCGGGCAGGGAGGTCGGCAGGGTCTCTGGTCAGCCTTCCCTTCCCTCCCCAGGGTCCCTGGGAGCCCGGCTGCACGAGCTGAAGCAGAAGGTGGTGGCGGAGGACCCACAGCACTTTGGTGTTGCTGTTCCACGTAAGAGGGCTCGTGTGTGTGTGTGTGTGTGTGTGTGTGTGTGTGTGTGTTGCGGGGGGGAGTAACGTGAATATTTCATGGGGCCTTGACTCCCTGTATCCATCCTCATCCTCATTTGGGGTCTGAGGGACTGCCAGGCGCTGCCTGCTCTATGCAGACCGTGGGACCCAGGCGCGATGAGAACGACCCACTCTGAGTGGCCCACTAGGGCCCTCTGAGGCAGCAGCTCGAGGACAGTAGCATTGGATGCATGTCATCCACCAGCAAACTCTATGTGCTGTGAAACTGTGTGAGAAGCTACATCTCACCCACAGATGTCTCCTGTCTCTCAAAATGGGAAACAGTTGAATCAAGAATTAAAAGCATCCAGTAAGATTACCTATGTGTGTGCCTCGAGGGGCTCAGGAACGTGTAGGCCTGGGGGATCTTCTCAGTGATTCCTTGAAAGCCACAGCATCAAGGAGGCAGTTTGGCAGAGTGCTCAGGGCACACACGTGGCATGAGACAGAGCGTTCGGACCTTGGCTCTGTTCCCCGCCGGCTCTGGGTCATTGATACGGTGCCTCTTCTCTCTGCACGTCTCGGTGTCCTTTCCTCGGAGGCCTCTCTCCTTTTACCCACATCCAAGAGCTGTGTGAGTCAGCGATGCGCCTGGAAAGGGCCCCGGGCCTGACACAGAGGCACGGGATGGATGGAAGCCCTTGGTTTCTGTACGAAGCCTCAGTGAACGCTGAATGAGGGCACAGGCCCCCTGCTGGTCTCACCCGCTGTCATGTGACATCTCTTCGCCCACCTTCCCTTGTTCTTTCTCTAAAAGATACCACCAGACCCCGGAAGAGCCACGAGAGGGAGGGGGTGGAGTACCACTTTGTCTCTAAGCAAGCCTTTGAGGCCGGCCTACATCACAACAGGTGCGTTGGCTGGACGGGCCGGCTGGCCCTTGGAGCCGGAGTGGGGCTTTGCCTCTGGCCAGTGTTCCCGCTTGACCTCCAGGAGGAGGGCTTCAGGAAAGGGAGGAGGAGGAGGGGGAGAGGATCCTGGTGGAAGTCCATCCATGTTTCTGTGCTACTTTAGGCAAGCTCTGGAACTAAGGGGCTTTCCCCCTCTGTGTTTTAGGTTCCTGGAGCACGGGGAATATAAGGAAAACCTCTACGGGACCAGCCTGGACGCCATTCACGCGGTGATGGCCAAAAACAAAGTTTGTTTGGTGGATGTGGAGCCAGAAGTGAGTTCCTGGGGCCAGTTGTCATGTTTTATTGATGGAATTTATAAACTAGAGGATTGTACACTGTACAGCATATTTGACCTCAGTTTAAGGGAGTTTTAGTCTAGAGCCCTGGATGTTAAAATTGGGGTCTTCTTTCGAGAAGCGAATGAAAGCTTCGCACCCCAACATATGCACCACTGTACACAAAAACTGCATTAAAATTGTAGGGAGTCATGGACCCCCTTGGCAGCCAGAGACCCGGGATCGGAATCTCTGCCTGGAGTAAGTCATGCAGGCGAGGGTGGCCCGTGGCGATGGGACAGGAGCCCCGCTGAGGTTGGGACTCCGCTCTTCGCATCGGCGCGCCTCCTCCTTGAACAGGACGAGGGAAGTTAGTGGTGTGGGAAGCACTGCGGGGGGTGGTCCCGAGAACAGTTTGAAGGGAAAAGGGGAGACGTGTCCCTGTAAGTGCTTCAGAAACACTTTCCGCCTTGCACACCCTGCCGGCTGTGTGTGCTCCACTCATTCACCTTGTCTTTGAGAAGCACTTCTAAGCTTTGACCTCAACCTGGAGATTTTTTTATTCCTCTATAGAAACAGCACTCTGGTTTTGATATAAGCTATAGGCTTTGTTGTATAGAAGTTAGCTTGAAACAAGTTCCAAAAAGCACATCATATGTATAAGGAAAACCCTCCCTAACTTGGAGTTACTGGGAATTGGCAGTCAACATGAAAGGTCTTAATTTCAGGATTTTGTCTGGATAGAGTGGTTTTTATTGTTTTGGCTGCAAATTGTACACATATAGTTTAATACCAGTGTTTCCAAATAGAGGCCCTTAAGATACCATGCACGAATAGGACCTTTGCCTATTGAAAACCTTCTGCAGTCTTCACAGTTTGTTTCAAGTTCTTAGTGTCTTCATTTGATGAGCAAACCCTTTCTTTTCTTTCTTTCTTTTTTTTTTTTTTTAAAGTATCAGTAGGAGGTTTGGGCGATAGCACACATTCCGAATTAATGTAGCCCAAGTTGATGACTAAATAGATACACATTGAGTTCTGCTGGCTTACCCCTCAGGGCTGGGCAGGTAGAGAAGGGTAAGGAGGTTCATCAGAGCTTGAGGGGTCAGAGCCAGGAGAGATGACAACTCTGGGAGCAGAGGCTGTGGAACCCCCCTTCTCAGCAAGTCGGCCTCCAGGCCTCCTGTTGAGTCCACTGTCAACGTCAACGTGGAGAGGGAGGAAAGGAGCAGGTGATCTGCCCCGTGGGAGCTCATTGTCATGTGACCGTACAGTCGGAACCTTTACCCTTGAGATCCTGTGGTGACACACACCATTCTTGAGCATTTGAAAACTATGTTTCACAACAAAATATTTTCAAAGAAGATAATGTTCCTGAACTTGTCTTCTCAGGCACTGAGACAGCTGAGGACCTCAGAGTTCAAGCCCTATGTTGTCTTCGTAAAGCCTGCGATCCAGGAGAAAAGGAAGATGCCACCCATGTCCCCCGCTTGTGAGGACATAGCAGCCCCACTTGTAAGTTTAAAATTGCTCGTTTCTTTCTTTTTCTTTTTTTTTAAATTAAAAAAATTTTTTTTTATTGATTTCAGAGAGGAAGGGGGAGAGAGAGATAAAACATCAACGATGAAAGAATCATCGATTGGCTACCTCCTGCACACCCCCTACTGGGGATGGAGCCCACAACTCATGCATGTGCCCTTGACTGGGAGCAAACCATGGACCCTTCAGTCCGCAGGCCAGCGCTCTAGCCACTGAGCCACGCCAGCGAAGGTTTAAATGGGTCATTTCTTTTCTAAAGACCTAACTGGGCCTGCCGCCATTATATAAGGGTGCTTGTGCCTCCTGCAAAAGGCCATCGCTCCATTTTGCCTGTTGGTCAGAGTTCCTTGGTCAAGTGACCAGAAGGCCCGAGGTAGGGCAGCCGGAAATGCCTCCCGATTTAGATAGGGGTGGTTTTGTCTGGGTTTCCACCCTCTCTTCCCTCACTAAGCACCCTTCCTGAGAATGGGTACCCTAATGTCACACATCTGCAGAACTAAGCCAAGCCCAAGTCGTTTTTTTTTTGTTTGTTTGTTTTTTTAAATATTTTTTTTTATTGATTTTATACAGAGAGGAAGGGAGAGAGATAGAGTTAGAAACATCGATGAGAGAGAGTCATCGATCAGCTGCCTCTTGCACACCCGCTACCGGGGATATGCCCGCAACCAAGGCACATGCCCCTGACCAGAATCGAACCCGGGACCCTTCAGTCCCCAAGCCCTTGCTCTATCCATTGAGCCAAACCGGTCCCAGCCCAAGTCGTTTTTAATTGATTTCATATCATGGCTTGCGATTAACGGGTCTTGAGTAGACATTTTGTGAATGACTGACTGGACAACGAGTGATTTTTGTCTACTGCCCATTCACTTCCTTGGAAGTCTGATGGGATATTTTCCCTCCACTCTGTTCTTTGTGTATGCGGTCGGTTACGCGTGGACCATAGTCATCATTCATCACTTCAAAACGAGAGCTTGGGACATGGCCCAAGACACAGGGTGCAGGTTTCCTGTTTGAGGGAGGCGGCGAACCACCCTGCTGCTCCACAACTGCCCCCCCCCCCCTTTCCTCGCAGGATGAGGAGCAGCGAGAGATGTCCGCCTCCGCCGCCTTCATAGACCAGCACTTCGGGCACCTGGTGGACGCCGTGCTGGTGAGGGAGGATCTGCAGAGCGCGTGCAGCCAGCTCAGAGCGCTCCTGGAGAGCCTGGGCAAGGACGCTCACTGGGTTCCCGTTCGCTGGGTCAGGTAACTGTGTCCTGGGACGTCCACCTCGGAGGGGGCCTGGAGGACCACCTCGTCCAGCCACGTGACCACCCAGGAATCCCAGGTGTGGAGAGGGGCAGGATTTTCCATGAACTCCGTCATCCAGAAGAGCATCTGTGGGAAGTTTTCCCGTGTATTGGTGTTTATCTGTTGTTTTCCACTGTATCCCTCTGGAGCAGAAAACACGAGTGGAAAGGGGGCATATCCCAAAAGGACACATTTCCTTCATTAAAGTGTCACCGGCAAGTTGGCCCTGATTCTTTGTACCGGAGCAAAGTAGCCGCTGCGTTTTGGGGATGGGGGTGGAGGGTTTATTCAGTGCCGATCCGCAGGGATGTCAGCTTTAGACATAGGGTGACACCTCACATATCCAGTTCTGTTGGTTGAGTTGCTTTACCCAAGAGGGTTTTTCCATGTCTTCAAGCATCACGATGCTGCTGTTCACCTTGTTGAAGGCATGTGCTTGCCTGGCACTGGGAAACTTGCTTCTCTGCCTTCTTAACTAGTGGGCAGGCATGAACGTCCATGCAAGTCTGAGGCACCCTTCGCTGCCAGTGAGTTACTGTCCTGTGCCGACAGAGGCGTGTTTTCAGGGATTCTGACAGAGGGGTGTTTTCAGGGACTATGGAGCAAGGTACGGCTGCTTGTCTCCTTTCTAAATACGCTGAGACTCCTACGACGGAGTCCTGGCTTTGTTTGATGAGTTCTGATCCACCACGTGTCCCTCTCATTACCGACAGCTGTTGCTGGTTCGTGCCTGTCCCTTCCTTCAGACAATAGGGGTTCCTGTCTTGCGGGATCACGGGGAACCAGATGATCCCTCTTGTTGAAACTGTGTCCGAGTTGGGATAGATCAGTCCTGACTGTGAACATCAAATTATATGGACTCCGAGTGAGTGGCTAATGGTCTGTCTCTGAGCACAACTGTCATACAGGACGTGTGACACATCTTAGCTGCTCGGAGAACTTCATTTCTTATTAATAGCCAACGTGTGTCTTTATTCTGTGCCGGGAGCTCTGCGGAGGCGTTTAGGGACATTACTTTGACAAATACTCCAAGCCGAGAACGTAGGATTCTATCATCTCCGTTGTACAGTAAGAATGACAAGGCTTAGGAAGTTTAAATAAGGTGTGCGAGCTCACGCAGCTTTAAGTAAATGGCAGAGCTGTAGTGTCTGAGCCCACGCCTCCCTAGTGCCAGAGATGGCCATTAATCACTCTGCTATACTTCCCTTCTTTTTGTGGTTCCATAATTGAGGCTACCTGTTATATAATTGACTTATAAGTGAGGAATGTTTTCATAGCTAGAACTTACAGTAACATGCGGTGGGGCTGTAGCTTCTAATACGAGCAAGAGGCTCTTACACTTGTACATTTTCTTTTTATTTTATTTTTAAATATATTTTATTGATTTTTTACAGAGAGGAAAGGAGAGAGATAGAGAGCTAGAAACGTCGATGAGAGAGAAACATTGACCAGCTGCCTCCTGCACACCCCCTACCGGGGATGTGCCCGCAACCAATGTACATGCCCTTGACTGGAATCGAACCCAGGACCTTTCAGTCCGCAGACTGACGCTCTACCCCTGAGCCAAACCGGCTTCGGCACACTTGTACATTTTCAAGCTCTTTTCCTCATGAGAAAAGGCGGCCGGGTTAAGGGCGAAGCACCATGGAGAAAGTTTAGAAATTTCCATTTTGCCTTGTTACACAAGGGCCCATTTGCAACTTTCTACGGTATCCAGCTCACTAACCTGGTAGGTGCACCTAACAGGATTACATTCTTTATTTTATTTTTAAAAAAATATATTTTTATTGGTTTCAGAGAGGAAAGGAGAGGGAGGGAGGGATAGAAATATCAATGATGAGTGAATCATTGATCGGCTGCCTCTTGCAGGCCCCACACTGGGGATCGAGCCTGCATGTGCCCTGACTGGGAAAGACCCCCTGGTTTGTAGGTCAGCACCCAACCACTGAGCCACGCCAGACGGGCAGGATCCCATTCCTTAGACCTTCCTAGCAAAGGGATGAGGACCGCTTTGCACTTCCATAATATTGGATGGGTATCAGGTGCAGTTAGTCTGGAGCTGTCTCACATAGAACCAGGGCAGGAGGGCAGCTGCCCCATTGTGAGAATGGCACACGCAAAGTTGTATCTCACAGGAGAGCCGTGATCTAAAGTCAGCTCTCAGGCAGAAACCGGGTCAAAATTACTCTGGAAAAATCCCCCACGGAGGCTCCTCGGTGGAGATCCTCACCATCTCTTTGCAAGCGCCACCTGGATGTGGGTGAGCAGTGGGTGAGCAACAGGTGACTTTTTAAAAATTTTTTTAAATTTCATACTATTCCGTAGACATTTTCTTCTTGATATGTTTATATATTTATTAGTGGAAATGGTAATAATTCTCTTTATGTACATTATGAAGCAAAGCATTGAAACATGATGCCTGCTTTATTTCCCTATCAAAGTAGCTTTCCCCCCATCCCTAAGACAAGCTGTGCCTACAGCTGTCTGCTGTTCTGTGGGAACAGAATGAATAGGGCCCTGGAGGCAGAGGTCCATTTATAAAGTGTTTCTCCTGTTTGTGAAAAGCAGAAGAGTGTTGTTGAAAAAAACAGCGCATCGTTTACAAATACGTATTGGTGGAATGTGTATGAATGCAATTCCAACTCCCATTCCCGCCGTTAATTGATACATTCTGAGCTCCTGGGCAAATGCTTCACCAAAGTCCATCAGCCTGGGCCTCCACCCCAATAAATCTCTTTATTACATACTCCTCAAGATGTACCCTTTCCACCCCCCCCCCGCCACCCCCCCCCCCCCCGGGCTTTCAAACTCAGATAAATTCTCTGTCTTCAGCCAGAGAACTTGTGAGCTCTAGAGGATTCTTCTAGGTCAGGGATGTTAAATGGGTGGGGCATAAGTGCTGCAATCGCCCATTCTTGCACTCGTGGCAGACATTACTAATTGATCACAGCACTCGCCTGCTGAATCTAGGCACTGCTTTCCTCTCAGGACACAATATCCAGCATCAATTGAGCAGAATTAGCCAATGAGTCAACCCTGTTTGCCAACCATGATCTAGTGATTTGTAACCTCCTCTGCCACCCACTCCACTCCCTGCTGAGATGGGTTTAAAAAGTACAACCATTTGTCCGTCACAGGCAGTGCTCAGCTGTTAAACATTGGTTGATCATGTTTGTATGTACCACTGTAGTTTCAAATAATTATACATGTTTTAAGATGTGTGGCCCATCAAAATTTTGCACCCATTTTATCACATCATTTATGCCACCAAACACAGGATCATGAATCCAAAAAATGACAACACTTGTCATTTACTTATTTACTAAAACCCAGCATGTGTACAAAGCCCATTCTTGAATCATACAGTTTGGAACCGATAGGCATTTTCCTATCTGGTAGAGTTAATACGGATCCATTTCTTACTCTACTTTGTCCTGCCCTTTGAGCCTCATTCTAATTTGGGGAAATTACCTATCTTTTGAAATTTAAAAAAAATATATATTTTATTGATTTTTTACAGAGAGGAGGAGAGAGGGATAGAGAGCTAGAAACGTCGATGAGAAACATCAACCAGCTGCCTCTTGCACACCCCCTACCGGGGATGTGCCCGCAACCAATGTACATGCCCTTGACCGGAATTGAACCTGGGACCTTTCAATCCGCAGACCGACGCTCTACCACTGAGCCAAACCGGTTTCGGCTATCTTTTGAATTCTGGTGAGAAGCAGAATCCAGATATGGGAAAGGTCAGTTACTCCTTTTTCCAGCCTCCCTTGCAGCTAAGGAATGGACATAGGATCTGAGTTACCACCGATCAGATAAACCTTTACCGACTTGGAATTGGGAGCTAGTGACACAGAATGGCAGAGACCATGGAGACTTCAAACTCAGCGGTTGCAGGTCAGCAAGATCTAGTTGTAGCGGAGCAGGCCTGGAGCACCCACAGCCCGGCTCTACAGCAAGATGTTGGGCGTTGTTCCTCCATGTGCAGCCTGAAGCGTGGCTCTGCAGTTTTTTTTTTAATGTTAATTCATAGTCTTTTAATAAATTATTTCATTACTTAAATCAGACAAAGTCAGTTTCTGTGGCTTGAAACTAAGCATTTTAATTGATGAGGCTTTAAGAGACAGAAGGGACAGGATCACGGGTGGAGGAGCATATTGACATACTTTGCATGCCATGTTTAAAAGTATGGCTCATTCTGGAAGGAATGGCAAGTGACAGAAGGTGTCAAATTAGAAAGTGCTAGGGACATATTTTTGCATCACTGATACAGTTGTAAATCACAGGCTCCTGAATGTGAGCAGTAACACACAGAGAGACCCAGGAGTAGGACTGGAAGCTTGGAAATATAAGTAGGGAGGGGAAGGGATGAAAGAGGGAGTGAAGTGAAGGATGACCATAAACTTTTCCTGTGGAGGTAACTGTAGACTTACATGTATGTGATAAGCAATACAGATAGATCCCAGGTACCCATTTACCTAGTTTCCCCAACATGCAAAAACTATAGTGCCAACAGGATATTGACAGTGATACAGAATACTTTCACCCTTGATAAATTGGACATCATCAAAACTAAAATACTTGGCTTTGTGAAAGACTCCATGAAGATGACAAAAAGACAAATTACAAACGGGGAGAAAATATTTTGCAAATCACATATCCAAATAAGGGCCTGTAGCTTGAATATAGAAAACTTTCAAAATTCAATATTTCAAAAAAGAACAATCCAATTAGAAAATTGGCAAAAGATATGCACAGACATTTCACCAAAGAGGATAGACAGATGGCGAATAAGCACATGAAAGATGTGTAACTTCATTAGTTAGAGTTAGGCAAGTTAAAACCACTTGAGATGTCACTGCACACATATTAGAATGACTAAAATAAAAATGGCGATAATATCAAATGCTGGTGAGGATGTGGAAAAACTGGATCACTCATCCATTGCTGTTGGAAATATAAAATGGTATACTACTCTGGAAATTGTTTTATAGTTCCTTTTTATTTACGTACTTATGTTATTTTTTAACCCTCACCCGAGAATATTTTTTTCCATTGCTTTTTTCAGAGAGAGTGGAAGGGAGAGAGAGAGAGAAAGAGAGAGAGAGAAACTTTGATGTGAGAGAGACACATCAACTGGTTGCCTCCTGCATGCCCGTGCCCTGACCAGGTGGTGGGGTGTGAACCTGTAACCCAGGTACATGTCCTTGACTGGGAATCTCACCTGCAACTCTTCAACATTCTACCCACTTAGCAACACCAGCACAGCTTTAGTTCCTTTTTAAATGGATTTAACATGCAACCCAGCAATCACACTCTCGGATATTTATCCCAGAGATATCAAACTTACTTTCATGCAGAAACGTTGTGTACAAATGTTCATAGTAGTTTTATTCATAATAGTAAAAAAAAAAAAAAAAATACCCAATGTCCTTTAGTGAGTAAATGGTTAAGGTACATTCATATCATGGAATATTAGTCAACAATAAAAAGGAATGAACTAATGGTATACACAACTTGGATGAACCTCAAGGAAATTACACTGAGTGGCCAGATTATTATGATCTCTGAATGCATAATAATCTGGCCACTCAGTGTATATCCTATATAATAAAAGGCTAATATGCAAATTGTCCCCTCCACCAAGAGTTTGACCAGCAGGCAGGCCGGCCAACTGCCCATGTCCCCTCCCCTTGGCTAGGCTGGCCGGCCCCCACCCATGCACAAATTCATGCACCAGACCTCTAATACACACACACACACAGACACACACACACACTCTCTGAGTGCCCAGATTATTATGCATTCAGAGATCACAATAATCTGGCCACTTAGTGTATTTGGAGTGGAAAAAGCCAATCTCAAAAGAATGGATACACACTGCATGATCCCACTGATGTAACAGTCATGAAATAACATAATGATAGAGATGGAAAACAAATTAGTGATTGCCAGGCGTTAAGAATGGGAGGAAGAGGGCGGCTCTTTTGATAATGATACAGTTAACTACCTTGAGTGGTTGTGGCTACAAAGGCACACACATGATAAAATTGCATAGAGCTATACACACATCAAATGAGTGCATGTGTAACTGGCGAAATGTGTGCATGCTCTATGGATTGTACCAATGCCAATTTGCTGGTTTGGGGTTGTACTAACTATAGTTACACAAGATGCTAACATCGGAGGAAGATGAGGGGTTCAGGAGTCCCCCCATCCACCTCCACTCCTACCCTGTACATCTATCTGCAACTTCCTGTGAATCTAATCATTTTTAAATAAAAAATGAATTTGTGGTAAGAATATTGAAGATTTACTGTCTTTCAAAATAAGCCAGGCTCAGAACCCACATGGCCAGTCATAGGAGCCAATCAATGTTGTCTTGCCGTATGGTTTAATATATTTTTGGTATCTTCACTGTTGCTGCTTTTTATAAATGAACACGGGTACATGGAAAGTCAATGAAGCATTCTTTCCCAATTCTGCGTATTCACGGAGGAACTAATGGCATAAGTTCTCTGTGCTGTCTGAGCCCTAATTCCCTCCTGTGCTTCCGTTTTCCGTTTTAATAGAGCTGAACTTATGGCTGGATCATCTCACCCCACCGTTTCTTCCCCCAGAATGGGGATGATGCTTTATGTCTTAAAAAGTCCTCTCTCCTCTCTCATTAAAAGGTCTTTTCATAGCCCCAAATGAAAAATGCTTGTTGCCTCTTTTCTTCTGCCTGCACCATTCTGTCTCCATGTTGGCATGGGACTTAGAGCCACTGGGTACCTTAAATGTAACTTACTCATTTTGTGTTTCAAGCTTTATTGTAGCATCCCTAAGATTGAGCATTCAGCCACGTAGGCTTGTCT